>NW_017731636.1:816035-862247 GCF_001890085.2 Hipposideros armiger | reverse complement strand
CCCACCCCCATCCCCAGCCCCGAAATATTTTTTAATTGGTCATGGCTATTGACTTGGAATTATGTTGTGTTCAGCTACCTGCTGAACCTTTTACCTGGTTTCACAGTTTTCCTACGTGGGCAACTATATGATTTGCAAACAATGACAGTTTGATTTTTTTCTTTCCAGAGGCTCTTCCTTGTTGCTCTTATTGCAGGGCAGCTGAGGACCTGCAGCCTGCAGCATCCCAGCTGCACAGCCCCAAGGCAAGTGGGATGAGACCTGGCTTTTCTCTGAGCGCTGCATTCATGGGATCGCTGAGATTGGGGAGTGGGGTGGAAGTGGGCATCCTTGTTTTGTTCTTGATTCTGATGATAATTTTTCTCAAGTTCCACTGTTAAGTATTAAGTTTGCTAAAAGATTCTACTAGACAATCTTATTAAAAAGAAATTTTCCTTCTGTACCTAGCTTATGAATGATTTTATAGGTAAGAAATGAATGTCAAATTTTATCATATACTTCTTCGGGGGTATCCATATAACTGATCATATGAGTTTTCTATTTAATCCAGAAATATAGTGGATATTACATTCATAGTGTTGAGTTGTCCTTTAACTCATGGATTACAATCTATTTGATCATGAACTGTTAACTTTTTTATTACATTACAGCTATAATTTATTAATACTTTATTTTGTTTTTTGGAAAGATTTTAAGTGTGATATGGGTTTATGTATTTCTATTTTTAAAACATCCTTGCCTAGTTCTCTTAGAAAGAACTGGATTTTTGTATTTTCCTTGATGCTTTCAAACCTACATATACAGCTGGAAAAAATTTTTAAGCTTTCTTTTATAAACAATGTTTGAGTTAAAAGGTAAATGAAAAAATGAAAAATACTTAAAGATGAAGAACAATGAGAGCATGATGTATCAAAATTTATGGGCTATTGCTAAATCAAAGCAGATATTTATTTGAAAACAAAAATTTCTATATTTGGAAATAAAAATGACTGAAAGGAGTTAGCTGAGAGTAATCCAAGACACACTTTAAAGTAGAAGTAATTTTTTTAAACTCTAGGGATGAATATGTAAATTTTAAAAACAGTACTGAAAACTGCACTCCAAACTATTCATAGAGGATAGCTATAAGTAGGAGAATGAAGTTGGAGAAAACGAGACTAATTACAAAGGGAAAACTTTTTTTTATGTTTTTTATATAAACTTCTGTATTAATTGACTCTTTTACAAGGGAGAATATATTTTTATATTGCCTTTGCTTTTTAAAACCAATTTCTTAAAAATTAAAAAGATCATGCCATCCACATTTTTCCCAAGACAATGCAAATAAAGCTGGAAATTAACAAGAGGACAGCATCCCAAAATCTATCTGTTGGAAATTTAAAAACAAATTTAAATAATGTGAATTAAACAATAAACCCAAACTGAATTACCGGCTATCTAGAAATGAACAGTAGTAAAGGCATTGCATACAAAACCCACAGGATATCACCCAAGATGTGTGTACTTTCAGGGAAATGAATAGCTCTAAACGCAGTCATTAGAAAAGAGGAAAAAATTGAAAAAGATAAAGGAACTAAGTATTGATAAAGATGAACTGGAACTTTAAGCAAACATAATCAGTCAGGAGGGTCTATGCTAGGAGCTGGGGCTTCTGGAAGTTCTTGAGCTCTAGGTAATCACAAGATCCCTACATGTGAGAACCTTACAGGAAGAACTCTATGTTTATAATAAAGCTCTATGGTTCTAACTTCCCCTTCCCTTTTCTTCCTTTTTCCTTATATCTTCATCTTGGCATGCAGGCCAGAGTATGCACATGGTTTGCCATGACTGCATGCAGTTGTTGCAACCCTTTCTTTTTCCCAAATAAATCCTTTTTGGTGATGAAACATCTACTCAGTATTCTTTCTTTCTTTCTTTCTCTCTCTCTCTCTCTCTCTCTCTCTCTCTCTCTCTCTCTCTCTCTCTCTCTCTCTCTCTCTCTCTCTCTCTCTCTTTCTTTTTTTGGCTTGGTACAGTGAACTTTATTGATGATGCATGACAAGGTAGGGCTCCCTTAGCCCTTCCCTTTCCTAAGGGGTTTAGGGATGGAAACAGGAGGTCAGGAGATTCTCAGTGTGTTGGGGGATCAATTTGCAGAAAGGACTCCCCAGAATCTGAGGGCCTCTCTTCCTCTTGCTGGGGCTTGTGGTCCAGGGGGCTCTTACTCCTTAGAGGCCATGTGGACCATGAAGTCCACTACCCTGTTGCTGTAGCCAAATTCATTGTCATACCAGAAAATGAGCTTGACAAAGTGGTCATTGAGGGCAATGCCAGCAAGACCGTAAGAGTGGCTATCACTGTTAAAGTCGCAGGAAACAACCTGGTCCTCAGTACATAGCCCAGGATGTCTTTGAGGGCTGCCTCACCACTTTCTTGATGTCATTGTAGTTGGCAGCTTTTTGTAGGCAGCAGGTCAGATCCACAGCTGACATGTTGGGAGTAGAGCATGGAAGGACATGCCAGTGATCTTCGCATTCAGCTCAGAGATAACCTTGCCTATAGGCTTAGCAGTGCCAGTAGATGCAGGTATGATGTTCTGGGCAGCCCTTCGGCCATCACGCCACAACTTTCCAGAGGGGCCATCATGGTCTTCTGGGTAGCAGTGATGGCATGGACTGTGGTCATGAGTCCCTCCACGATACCAAAGTTGTCACGGATGACCTTGGCTGGGGGGCCAAGCAGTTGGTGGTACAGGAGACATTGCTGAGGGACTTGTCATACTTCTCATGGTTCACACCCATCACAAGCATGAGGGAATCCACAGAGGGGGCAAAAATGATGACTCTCTTGGCTCCACCCTTTAAGTGAGCCTCTGCCTTCTCCAAGGTAGTGAAGACACTAGTGGACTCACAACATACTCAGCACCAGCATCACCCCATTTGAGGTTGGTGGGATCTTGCTCCTGGAAGATGGTAATGGTCTTTCCATTGATGACAAGCTTCCTATTCTCAGCCTTGACTGTGCCTTTGAACTTGCCATGGGTGGAATCATACTGGAACACGTAGACCACATAGTTGAGGTCAATGAAGGGGTCATTGATGGCGGCAACATCTACTTTGCTGGAGTTGAAAGCAGCCCTGGTGACCAGGCACCCAATACAGCCAAATCCGTTCACCTGACCTTCACCATTGTGTCTCAGAGTTGTGCTGGCACTGTGCAGGAAGATGTGGCTGTCTGTCGAACAGGAGAAGAGAGCAAAATATTATTTTTCAGTTGACAGCATTTACCTCAATAATCTCAAAGATGAACATCAAAGTAAATCTAAAGAAAGAAGAAATTAACGAAGGAACAGAAATTAATTAAATAGAATGAAACAATAGTAGACTGGAGCTATAAAAATGAAAAATAATTCTTTGGAAACATTGATAAGCTAGACAAAACTAGCAAGACTGGTCAAGAAAACACATCAGTAACCATAAAAATGAAGAAGGGGCATTACAGATACACAGATATATTAAATTACAGAAAAATACAAACTTTGCCAATAAATGTAATAATCCAAAGTAAAATGAACAGTTTTTAGGGAAAAAAAAAACATGTACAAAAAGGCAGATGTTGCAAGTTATCTCACCTCACCTCACCTCCATCCCATCCCTTTCTATAATAAGTACCTCTCCACTCCAGATGTGAGAAAACTAAACACTACATTTCCCACATTCCCTTACAGCTAGAATTGAGCATGTGACCTGGACCCAGCCAAGCAGATGCACCAAGGCAGGACTCTAGAGATGAGACTGAGGTGTGGGGAGAGGATTCTGCAGAGAGACCCGATCATGTGGCAAAGATATTCCATTCCACTGGGGCAGCTGTGGTAGAGGTACCAGGTGGTGGGTGGCAGAGGCGGTGGGGGTTCTGCTAGGATAGTTTCTTAGAAGGGTTAGGAATTTTGCCTCACTCTTGTCTATGTTGCTCACCTTCACAGAAATTCAAGAAACTCTCTAAACCTTGTGGTATACAGTTTTCTGCCTTAGTTAGCAAGTTGTGGTCTATAACCAGGAACTCTGACTAACACACCAAAATAGATTCAAGAAGAGGCATGGGGGGAGAAAAAAGAATAAAAAAAGGAAGCACCAGATCTAAACAGTTTTATGGGAAAGTTCTGCTAGACCTTTAAGGGACAGATAACTTCTATGTTGGAAATCCTGATTTGTATGTTCAATGTCCCAATTTTTGTCATTAATAAATTCAAGTTTATAAATGCCTTGTAGGCCAATGTGGTATAGGTTGAACAAAACAGGCTTCCAGAATGGATTTTGCTTGTGGAAGGCTCTGGTTTGCCCTCCTGTTGTGGTCCAGATCCTCATGGTAAAGATGGAGAAAATGGGGCTCAGAAGATGGGGAGTGGTTCACTGGTTCATTCACTGAGCACCCCACATGTTTGTGCTGTTTTAGGTATGGAAATACAGCAGTGTGCAAAACAGACCGTGGCAGCCACAGATATCCGGGGGAAGCTCTCCTGACAGAGGGAATGGCCAGTGCAAAGGCCCTGAGGCAGGAGCATGTCTGTCATGTTTCAGAAGCATGGCGATCAGGGTGGCCGGAGCCAAGAAGGGAGATGAGTCATAAAGGAATGAGGTCAGATTTGAGCAAGTGCAGGAGGCCACTCAAGGTGTCTGACTGTTTCTTTGAGGTGCTATTGTCCAGATGAGGGGCTGGGACCAGGGTGGTAGTTGTGGTAGTATGAGAACAGGTCTCATACTAGATGTTTACAGGTAGGGCTGACAGTAGTTCTGGATGGGTTCCACATGGGGGTCGAGAGAAAGAGGAGGCAAGGATGGTGCTCAAGAGAGATGTGTTCCGGGTCCCCACAGTGTGTGTTGGGAAAGGGTTTCCCCAGGCCAGAACAGGTGGACATGTTTGGGATTGAGGAATGAGACAGGGCTGCTCCGCACAGCTTTCCATGGCCACAGGGCAGAAGGGGACGGTGTTGGGGTGGGGTGGGGAATGATGACTGGGTGGCAGAACTGGGACTTTTGATCATGCCTCTAACTGCATTTCTAACCACAGGTTTTTTTCTGGTTTTTGTTTTTTTAATTCCCGTGCTCAGGAGTGCAATTTTGCTGCTATTGAAATTCAATATGCCTTCTATTTACTTGGTCTCTCTGCTTTAATTGTGTATCCCTGGCTCTACGCCTCTGTGCTGGCCAGCTTGGAGATTCATAATTTCAGGCTGACACCATAGTAACTACATAGTTTGATTCAAGATTTCAGTGTCTTCTCTGACTGCTCTTGAATAGGACTGGAAATAGGGGAGGGGGAGAGGACCCTCTGAAGTTGGCTCCTTATAGCAACAGCAGTCATTTCTTCGTTACCAAGGAAAATGTAAACAGAAGGTCAGTTTTGCGAGGCCTCTTAATTTTCCTCCCTTTGTGGTGACAGGTTGATTTGGGGAAATTGGGTCTGTTTGTTATTTCTCCTCCTGGCTCCACCTGCCCCCTCTGGTGACAGAGGCAGTGGCAGCTGCAATGACAGAGATGGGGCCAGGCTGGGGTAAGGCATAATGATAGGAGAAAGGCTCTTGTAGCAGCTGCAAATGCAGCCAGAGCCTGTCTGGTGTCTTGAATAACCTGCCCCTGGCCCCTCGCTGCTCCCACCCTAGCCTGTGGGCCCACGCAGGGACCAATGATAGCTAACATTCAGGGAGTGGCCTTGGGTTGGCCCTGCCTGCCCATCTGCTTAGCAGAGGCCTGGAGCGGCCACCTGTCTGACCATGTTCCAGCCCCTCCAGTCCCTGAGCTTGCATGGCTTCTGCAGGTGAGATTCCAAAGTCCCATGCCTTAAACTCTAAGCCCAGCTAGTACAATACCCACCTCTCCCATCATGGTGCTCTGCCTGCCCTTAGAGTGGCTCTGTGCCTCAGTTGACCTGTCTGCTTCTTCAGACCTCCTGGGGGCTTTGACTACCCCCCCACACACACTTTGGCTGGAACATGCTCCCTGGAGCCAGCCTTTGCCACACACTGTTCTATGAGCCTCTCCAAACCCTAACACCACCAAGGATCCCAGCAGCTCTGATTCTTTCACCTGTCTGAGCCAGTTTCCTCGTCTGAGAAATGGAGACACTAACAGCCTCCTCCTCACAGGGGAGTTGAGAAGTTTTCAAGGTTCTCACGGCACTCAGAAAGGGCACCTGTTAACAAAGTTGCAGCCTCTTCCTTCTGTATCTCAGGTGAACCCGTCTCTCCCCACAGTGTGCCATACTGAAGGTGGCAGGAGTGGCCAACACCCTGAATTTTCTCCCCCAGCCCAGCTGTGGAAGCATGTAGTCTGGGTCTCAAGACAGTCTGTGACAGCACTGCCCACTGCTTCACTGCTGCATGACAAGTCAGGGACTGGGTGACTCCATGGGCTCCTCACTCCGCTCAGCCAGCTCCATATCTTGGGGTCTGTGTCTCGTGACATCCCATTTCCAAGCAGCACTGTCAGTGTTCATGAAGTCGGTGGCACAGCCAGGCAAAGCCAGGCAAGTCCTTCAGGCACAGCTGGATCCGGGGGGGTTGAGAACAGCTACTCTTCTGTGTATCTCGTTTATCTCTTTCTAACTGGCAGCTTCCTTCTGTGACTGTCAGGAGGGGTAATGTGGCTGTTGGCGGTTCCAGATTTACTTCCTGCCAGTTTAGCAGAAAGAAAACTTCTCTGCCTCGGTGTGCATATAGGTCAATCCCAGAAAGGGCTCTGAGCAGCCCAACGGGTCCTGTACCCCCAGCTTGTTCCTCTTGGGTCAGTCACTGTTTCCAGGGAGGTAGTGATTTATGGATGGCCCATCCCAGGTTGCACACATCCACCAGGGCCTGGTGTGTGTGTGTGTGTGTGTGTGTGTGTGTGTGTGTACATATGTGTGCACAGTGTGCACATGTGTGTGTGTGTGCATGTGTGTGTGTACACATCTGGACAGCTCCCCCAGTGCCACAGACAGTGGGAAGAATTTCCCCAGAGATGGAAGGTGGTGTTACCAGAGGAAAGCGGGCAGACATGGGCTTTTTGTCCTTCCACCGGGGCTGTTGCACCTGAAGTCCATTCCCTACACTGGGTACCAGCATGAACTCCCTGAAATAGAGTTCATGTGTGTTGTTCAGTTGTCTCAAGTCTACCCATGACTTCCCAGCCAGCCTGGCACAGGAAGCCCCCTAGGCAGGCCAGGATTCTCCAAACATGCAGGCCTCTCCCTTCTCTTCTCTCAAGAACTGCCTTCTCCCTCCTCCTCCTCTCCCATCCTGGCTTCTTCTTCTGTGCCTTTCTTCTTTCTACCTTCAGCAAATAATCCTTGAGCACCTACTGTGCTAGCAATCTGCAACAGGCCCTGGGGACCCATCCAGGAACCTCAGAGACCTGTGCCTGTATTCTCGGCATTTACAGGCTCATTTACAGGCTGGTTCACACAATGATAGAATTACAAGCTCTCAAAACTTCTAGGAAGCGGAAAGGTGTTGGGAGAGCATCCATTAGGGGCCTTGGCGTGGCCTGTGGTCAGGGAAGCTCCCCAGACAAAGTAACACTGTAACTTCTGAAGAATGAGTAAGAACTGGCTCTGCAGGGACAGCAGCAATGAGGGACCATGCCAGGCAGAAGAGACAGAGTGGGCAGAGGCCATGAGTTTGGGGGTACACAGCCTGTGTGAGTGTGGTGAGAGGGAAGGGGCAGTGGGGCAGAGGGTGGGGAGGCTGAAACAGGCCTCTGGCTAGCTATAGCCCCTTCAGGAAGCAGCTGAGGGTTCACCTCCTCCAGTTAGCCCCCCTTAACTCCCCAGCCTTTGCTGCTTGAGCATTTATCTGCTGCATTGTGTTCAGATATGCCCTTGTGCATTTTCTTCTCTAGGCTTTGAGCTTCTCAAGGGAAGGGGTGGTCTGTTCTTTTCTCAGAGTCCCCAGCACCTGGTTAAGTCCTGATGAATAGTAGGGGCTCAGGGAATGTTTGGGGGGATCTGGAAAGGTTTCACTCACATGGCAGCAGAGTTCTAGAGTGCGGTCCAAAAGACACAAACCCAGCAATGGCCTTGATGGTTCAAGGACATTTACTCCCTCACTACTTTCAGAGGGTCAGGTCACTGGAGTTTTACGTTGGGCTGGGGAGCTCAGAGCCACAGTTTCATTGAAATGGTCAGAAAGATGCAATTAAAAAATACTGTGTGTCATTGGCCTCCCCAAGACCCACTATACTGTGTTCATCTGATAAAGAGTAACTAGGAAGCTGTGACTTCTGCATTTGAGTGAGCTGTGGTCACTTGTGATCTCTGTTTCCACCTGCTGAAGGAGGGGTGCTGATGGGGGCTCTTCTAAGGGAAAAAAACAGGGTTATTCTCTTTTGTTTCTATTAAAAATTGACCTCAGTACAGAACATTGGGAAATACTCAAAAGTAGAAAGGGGGGCGGGGAATGAGAGAGAGAGAGAGAGAGAGAGAGAGAGAGAGAGAGAGAGAGAGAGAGAGAGAGAGAGAGCCAAAACGAACCACATTCAAGGCCGGCTGAATAATGGCGTGCCTTCAAGTAAGCTGCGTGCCTTCCAGCTCCCGAATCCTCACTCCCTGAGACTCTCCCACCTTCTGCCCTCACCACTGGAGAAGAAATCAGGGCTCACCTCAGAAGGTGGCATATGGGGGAGGGGCCATTTGTGGTCAGGTGTTCTGGCTGGTTGCCTAGGAAACCCAGACTGAGATGAGGGACTGTTCTCAGCTCCTGGGACTCACAGAGCACCAGAGGAGACCCCACACTGGCCCTTTGTGCTGCCTGCTCACCGTGTTTCCAGCTATAAGACCTTCCTCTGGGGTCTAGCTTCAGCACGTGTGCTTGGAGAAGGGTGGCGGGACCTTTGGCGCCTTGGTTTCTGAGAGCTGCCTGGGCTCTGCTCACCTGTGTTTCCTGCCCAGTCCTGAGCCCACCTGAGCCCTGCCTTTGCTGGCCAGCTTCCTCCCCTCATACCTGTGGACTGGCTGGATCTCATGGCTCCTCAGACCCAGCCTCCATCTACTTGTCACAGGTAGATCTATCCCAGCTAGGATTCATCACATTGCATTGGAGAGTTGCTGGTTCTCTCTGCCTATGGTGCCTTCCTTTCGCCCCTGGGAGGTCAAGGGAAACCTTGTGCCATGCTTGGTAGGCAATGGGGGTCATTGTCTGCCCCCACCTTCAGTTGTGCTCATCATCTCCAACCTTGCCTAGCCCCCTTCCCTTCCTGGAGCCCTCAGCACACAGTATCCTTTTCAGTCTGCTCCTTGAAATAACAAAACCGTAGATGCCGTTTTCATGCTCCTGCTGTGTGCCATGTGCGTCTCATACATCACCTATAACTTTCACAGAAAACTAGGGAGGAGAACGTAAGCCCATTGTGTAGATGGTGAAATGGAGGCTCAGAGAGACCAAGACTTCACGGCTGGCAGAGCTAGGATGTGCGTCAAGTTTTTGTTTTTTTGGATGAAACCACTCAAAAACCAAGGTCAGTCCACAAGAAACAGGGTGCAGCGGGGCTGGGGATGTACAGGGTCTGATAGTGATGTCTTTCTGCATCTTGACCTTCAGCTCACAGCTCTGGTTCTTGGAAACCACTGTGAGCACCTGGGCGGCTCCAGGAGAGAAGTAAACTCCAGGTTGTCAAATCTACTTCAGTTTGCTATTTTTGATGATTTCTATGACCAGCTTCTGCAGAGAAGGCATTTTAAGTCTCTAAAGAAATTATCATGACTTGTATAAATGTGCATTAATGAGCTATGTCCTGGCCAAGATACAGATTTTTCCTCAATGTTCAGTTAATTTCCGTGAAGTACCTATAAATTGGGAGCAGAGGGACCTCTGGGGCCTGTGTTCAGTTCCCACACAGCTGCTCCTGTTTGGGGTGGGAAGGACAGGAAGCCTTGCTGTCCCGCACTGCCCTGGGAACAATTGAAGCCTGCCTTCTGCTTCTGCCTGCTCCAGGGCCTGTCCCTGGGCTCACCGGAGCATGGGCAGTGAGGGTTCCCCCAGAGCCAACTGTGAATTCCTACTCTGTCACTCAGGGGCTATGTGGCTATGCATGAGACCCTTAACATTTCTGCTCCTCAGCTTCCACACCTGTTAAGTGGGGGAAAATAATAAATGAGTTAATATACATAGAGCTTTTAGAACTGTGCCTGGCACTGTGGAGGGTTTATAAAACAAAATTGATCACCAGGTGCAGCTGGACAGGGCAGGCAGGACACCCCAAGTGTGGACTCTACTCACAACCTCCCGATGGTCCCTGAGGTTAGGCAGCCATCTGGGTGGACATGCTGTTGGATGGGTGGTGATTCACAGAGACAGAGGGCAAAGAATTCCGCTCCTATACTTCTTGTTCTTCCTCAGCCCTAGCCTCAGCAGGGAGGTAGTGGGGAATAGGGAGTGCTATCAGGATTTCAGGACATTTATACATAGCTTTCACAGTGGCTATAATCCTCTCCCCACTTCTCCACCCAGGGGATTCTGGTATTTTCTCTAGGGAGTACTTTCCAGGATCCTGAGGAAGTGGCCTGGAGTGTGTAGTTGGAAAAAGAGCACTTCAAGGAATTCAGATACATTTCCCCCCTTATTGAGAGCTACTGACATAGAAAAAAAATTGATGTTAGAGAAAAAGCATTTACAAAGACTTTTGATGCAAACATGGCCTGAATTCTTAGGCCTGGGAAGAGCCTCAAGCCCTAGAGAAAGGCTGAGTGGGGGAGGGAGTGGGGATATGGGGCAGCCCCAGCAGGGCACCTGCTTCCTGAACCATGCTAAGCAGCTCTGGCTGCACCTGTTCCAGCAAAGGCAGGCAGATGCCCAGCTCCTCACCCACCTATCCCCTGGGCTCTGCTTCAGATGCCAGGTCTCGCCACAGGCCTCAACAACAGGACTTTGGTGACGACCCCTTTGCTGCCCCTCAGACCCAGGGCTTGGGGGTTTCCAGTGGCCACTCTTGGTTGAGCTCCTTTCTCTTTAGTTTTCTGCCAGGTCCCCTTGCTTCCCTCCTAGGCAAGATCTTAATCCAGGTGATTCCGCCCGTCACCCAGAGAGGTCGGCAGGGACCAGGTGGTGATGGGCTTGAACCTGCGGAATAGGTGGTGCACTGCAAGATTTAGGGAAATTCTCCTTCCTGCAGGTGTGGGGAGAGAAGCATAGGTGGCAGCATGGAGGAGGCAGCCTGGTTATTAGAGGGAGGCTAGCAGCTTGTCTTGGCACATGATGGTAGCCTCTGTCTTCTACCTTAGGTGGTATGTTTACCTGGGATGCTTGGGGGATTGATGGAGATCACAGAGGGGTCTAAGCTCCCCCTTCAGGGGCCCTGCTTGTGGGCCACATCCTGGAGCAGGACCCTTCAGTGCTAGGCCTACTGGTGCCTCCTGGAGAGGCCAGAGGTCCCAGGCTTTCAGGGGCAGCCAGGGTGCTCAAGGGGCACAGAGCAGTGGTCATTAGCTGATCAGCAGTGATGTGTTTCCATATTTTTCAGAGCTAGTATAGCCATATTAGTGTGCATTGCTGAAGACCAGCTCTGTCCTCTGAGCCCCTTGTGGGGGCCTCTCTGGGGGAGATCCGGCAGGCAGAGAGGCCATTGAGAGGATCATTATGGTATCCATGTTAGAGATGGTGAAACCTGAAAGTGGGGGAGGCAGTAGGGATGGAGAGAAGAGCTCAGGCCAGAGAGTAATTTAAGAGGCTGACTACACCTTGCTTTTGGAGGACGTGGGCAAAAGTTTATAGGGAGGCCCAGATCATTAACTGGGGTTCCTGGGCCATTCACTGAGGAGTTCCTCAAACTTCAGTTTCCATGGTGCTAGGAGCAGGGTATGGATATCAGATACCCCTGACAGCTAGTTGGGGCATAACCCATCCACACTGTGCCATTAGGTGCTTCTCCTGCATGTAGAGAGAAGAGGGGTGGGGTTCTTGGCGGGTGGCCCTCTTAGACCTCAGAGCGGTCTTTCTCTTTATTCTTAACCCACCCTCCAAACCCTGGCCCTCGCCTCTCCAGGCCTGGAGCTTCCCCTACCCCAGCCCACCACAGGGATCAGCCTTTTGACAACTGTTAGCTCTGCCAGAGAAGAGGGGATTTATCCACTTGGCTGGGCCTGCTCCCAGCCCCCCATGACCATGGCGCCTTCTATTACTCCAGGTCCAAATTCACTTTATCCAGATTCATAGGATGGCTGCAGAGGGCTGTGCTCTGGCTTTATTGCAAAATGTAATACATTATTTTCCTCGTCTTTCAAAAAGATTTATCTGTGCTAATTTAGCACAGGAGCCAGCCAAGTTCTGCATGGGGTATTGCTCTACTAATCTGCCTCCTAGAAATACTGCACCCAGTTGCAGAGATGTTTCTGCCGCCTCTGGCTAGAGGGTGGGTGAAGCTGGGCAGCCTCTGTCCTCGGATTGGACTCCCAGGTCGGAATGGGAGCAGGCTGCCTGGCTATCCATTTGAAGTGGTGCTGGAGGCCTGTTTCTCCCACATAGCTCCTTTACAGACTGAAAAAAAGAACCCTTTGCCTTTTGGAGGCAAGGTGGGAAGGGCCCAACTCTTCAGGTCAACAGACTTGGGATTCATTCTGGTGTGGGTGCCATCATTTACTCGCTAAGTGACCTTGGGCAAACCTCTCTGAGCCTCAGTTTCTGCATCTGTAAAATGAAACTGAGGGCCGGCCGAGTGGCTCAGTTGGTTAAGAGTGTGAGCTCTGAGCAACAGGATCGCCAGTTTGATTCCCATATGGGCCAGTGAGCTACGCCCAAGCTGAGATGCCGCTGAGCTGCCAACAGGTGGCAGGATGGCTCAGCTGGTGAGAGCACATGCTCCTAACAACAAGGTTGCTGGTTTGACTCCCTCATGGGATGGTGGGCTATGTCCACCTGCAGCTAAGATTGAACACAGTACCTTGAGCTGAGCAGCCCTGAGCTGCCAACGGGTGGCTGGGTGGCTCAGTGGCTAGAGCATGCACTCTTAGCAACAAGGTTTCCAGTTCGACTCCCACATGGGATGGTGGGCTACACACACCCACAACTAAGATTGAACACGACACCTTGAGCTGAGCAGCCACGAGCTGCTGACGGACGGCCAGATGGCAACTGAACTTGGAGATGTGCCCTCCACAACTAAGATTGAAGGACAACAACTTGGCTGTTCCCCTTCCCTAATTTCCCAACACTGTTCCCCTTCCCCAATTCCCCAATAAAATAAAATTTAAAAAAATGAAACCAATAACCTTGCATGGAGGTCATGAGGGTCATTCATGTGAGGCTCTCAAAGCTGCAGGCACGAAGCAGGTGGTCACAGAAGAAGGTTAATATTCCTCATTTGCACATCCAAGCCATCTAAAGAGTGCTTTTGCCATAAGTTAAGTGTTCCTTTTCCCTTTTTACAGATCAGTGAACTGCCTACCTGACACCCCCAGGTAGATGTCTCAAGGCTTCCCTGAGCAGGCCTCCTGATGTGCAGCTCTGATCCTACCACATCAAGGTGATTGCTGCTGTGGATGGCACTAAACAGCCGTCCACCCACCTGGAGCCCCGAGGGTCGTTCTGGACTCCTTTCCTCTCACATTTTCCCACATCCAGCCAACCCCGAAGTCCATGACCCAGCCTGCAGCATCCTGTATCTTTCTTTTCAGGACACCTCCTGCCGGGGAGACCATCGTCATCTCAAGTTTCATTTTGCTGTCCTCCAGTTCATTTTCTACAGCTGTGATCCTCTTAAAATGTAACTGGGATCATGTCACCCTGAGCACAAAGCCTTTCGATGGCTTTTGTGGCGCTTAGGGCAAAATCTAGGCCGGCATTTCCTGCTGCTTGCCCCTCTGCTGTGTTTCTGGCACTTGTCCCTTTGGCCCTGGTCTTTCCATCGCAGTAGGTCCTTTCTCCTTCCTCCCTGCCTCAACTATGCTCCTCCTTCTGCCTGGAGCACTTCTCTTCAGCGTTTCCTGTGCTTGGATTCATTCTTTCATGTGGATCCAAGGCTACCTCCTCAGAGAGGCCCCACTTCTCCCCCTACCACCCACCAGCCAGTCCCCATTGTCTGTGCGCTCCTTTCCTTCTGTAGCGCACACCCTGCCCTGAGCAGTTCTCTTTACCAATTTCTTTGTTGTCTGTCTCCTTCCATGTAGTAGCTTGCTTAACATGGGTTTCCCTATCTCCTTTTTTCCTAACAAGTACCCATCTTCCGGCATCCTCCTAGTCTCAGCAAGCGCCTGTGGGTCTAAACCAATCCCCTATTCCTCTCCCACTGATTGCTTTAGAACCAGCAGGAGACCCAAGTCCAGTCAAGGAGATGAAAGTCTGCTCCTGGGAAGGTTGTATTGTTCTTATTTTTATTTATTTCTTTTACTAATGTATAACTTACACAAAGGAAAATCACCATTTTCAGTGGACAGGTCAGTGTATTGGCAAATGCACTCAGCCATGAAGCACCACTGCAGTTGAGCTATGGACCAGCCCATCACCAGGACTTCCCTGTGCCCTCCGTCCTCACTATCCCCATCTGCTCCTGGCAGCCACTGAGCTGACTTTTGTCCTGATAGGTTTTTGCCTTTTTCTGAAAGGTGTATAAATGGAACCTGACAGTATGTAGTTTTGTGAGCCTGACTTCTTTTACTTGGAATTTGAGATTCGGCCACATTGCTGCATGTATCAATGGTTCTTCCTTTTTATTGCCAAATGGTACACAATTGTATGGATGTTTCAGAGCTTGTCATTCATTTCCCAGTTAAGGGACATTTTGTTGTCACCAGTTTTTGGTGATTAAGAATAAAACTTTCATAAACATTCTTGTAGAGTTTGTGTGGACATATGTTTCAGTCAACTCAGGTAAATCCTAGGAATGGGATTGCTGGGTCATATGATAAGTGTATGTTTAATTTTCTAAAAAGCTGATAGTTTTCCAAAGTGGCTGTCCTACTTTTCATGTCCCTAGCAATGTATAGAAGTTCAGTTGCACCACATCCTCATGAGCACTTGG
This sequence comes from Hipposideros armiger, assembly GCF_001890085.2. Taxonomy (NCBI): domain Eukaryota; kingdom Metazoa; phylum Chordata; class Mammalia; order Chiroptera; family Hipposideridae; genus Hipposideros; species Hipposideros armiger. The sequence continues at coordinate 847,287 of NW_017731636.1, read as the reverse complement.
TATTGTGAGTTTATTTTTCTTTTCCTTTTGTTTTTAGCCTGCTAGAAATAGATGCATAGTAGCTTATCATTGTGATTTTAATTTACATTTCCTTAATGACAAATGATCCTGGGCATCTTTTCAGGTGTTATTTGCCATCTGTATATCTTTTTTGATGAAGTATCTGTTCAAATCTTGTGCCCATTTTAAAATCATTTTCCCCCCCTTATTATTGAGTTTTGAGAGCTCTTTACATATTCTCGGCATAGGCTATTTATGAGACACATGATTTGCACATATTTTCTTTCAGTCTCTACCTTCTCTTAATAGTATCTTTCAAAGATAGGCATTCTTAACTTTGATCAAATCCAATCTATTAGTTTTATCTTTTGTGAAATGAATTCTGATTTTGTTATTTAATCTAAGGACTCTGCTTAACTGAAGGTCACAAAGGTGTCTTCTATGTTTTATTTATTTCTTTTTTTTATTAGTTTCAGGTGTACAAAGCAACATAATAGTTAGACATTTACACCCCTTACAAAGTGATATCCCCCTCCAAGCTACCACCCCTCTGACATCTTATATGACTGTTACAATACCATTGACTATCTTCCTTATGCTATACTCCACCTTCAGTGACAATCTATATGCATAAATGGAGAAGGTTAAGGGATTAAAAAGAGCAAATTAGTAGACACAATATAGTCATGGGGATATGAAATATGGAATGAAGAACATAATCAACAATGTTATAAAGATTATGTAAGGTGCCAGATGGGCACTGGACTTATCAAGGGGATCACTTCATAGACCATGTAGATGATTGACCAATGCGCTCTACAACTGAAGCTGACGTAGAATAATATTGTATGTTTTCTATGTTTTTTTTAGAAGTTTTATTGTTTAACAGTTTGCATGTTGGTGTATGTTTCATTTTGAGTTAATTTTTTCATATGGTTCAAGATATGGATTGAAGTTCACATTCTTCTTTTTTTCTTTTTGCATGTGATATATCATTGTTTCAGCCCCATTTGCTGAAAAGACTATCTTTTCACCATTTAATTGCTTTTGCACCTTTGTAAAAAATCAATTGACTATAAATGTGTGGGTGTATTTCTGGACTTTCTGTACTGATCCATCATTGATCTATGTGTCTGTCCTTTCTCCAATACCACACTTTTTGATGATGGTAGCTTCATAATAAGTCCTCCAGCTTTCTTCTTTTTAAAAATTGTTTTAACATTCTAGTTTGTTTGCCTTCCCATATCAATTTTAGAATCAGGTTGCTGATTTCTACAAAAATGCCACTGGGAATTTGATTGGAGTTGCCTTATATATATATAGTTGAGTAAAGGGAGAATTGACATTTTAAACCATACTAAATCTTCTAATCTAGGAATATGGTATATCTTTCCATTTTTTTAGGTCTTTGATTTCTTTCATTAGTGTTTTTGATTTTCAGTATGCAAATTTTGAACATGTTTTAAAAGATTTATACCTAAGTATTTCATAATTTTGCAATTGTAAATGGTACTTTTAACACCAATTTAAAATTGTTCATTTCTCGCATATGAAATATAATTGATATTTGTGCATTGGCCTTGTGTCCTATAATGTTGTTAAGGTAACTCATTAGTTGCAGTCACTCCCTTTTAGATTCTTTAGGATTTTCTCTATCGATAATTATGTCATCTGCATCTTTTCAATCTGTATGCATTTTATTTCTTGTTTCTTGCTTTATTTCATTGGCTGGGACCTCTGGGACAATGTTGATAGAAACAGTGAGAGTGGACATCCTTGCCTTGTTCTTGACCTTAAGTGAAAGCAGCCAGTCTTTCACCACTAAGTATGATGTTAGCTGGAGGTTTTTCATAGATGCCTTTTATCAGTTGAGGAAGTCCCTTCTATTCCCAGTTTGTTGCGTGTTTTCATAATGAAAAGGTATTGGATTTTGTCAAATGCTTTTGCTGGGCAGCCCCAGCCTGCCCATCCCCAGCAGCAGCCATCCACTGCCCTCCCACCCCCGATATCATGCTTATCTATTACAATTCCATTGAATCCGTTCCCGCACTCTACTCCGTGTCCCGAGGTTATATGTATATATAATTATAGTTGACATACAGTATTATTCAACATCAGTTTCAGAAATACAATGCGGTGGTCAGGCCTCTACATCAACTATGAAGTGGACTCCCCAAAAGGGCATTGGTCCATCTGGCCCCCTAAGAAATGCTTACAACGTTATTGATTGTGTTCCTCGGACTATCTTTTTCTATCCCTGAGGCCATATTGCAATTACCAATTTGTATTGTCTCATCCCTTCCCCTCTCCTTCATCCCCACCCCCTCCCAACTAACAACCCTCAGTTCTTCCAAGTTGAGGAAGTTTTTAATCATGCATGGATGTTTTACTGTTCTTGATAGGAGTCAGAAAGAAGAAACTTCCCTTTTCTTCTGAACATTTTTATGTCTGGTTCTGAAACCTGGAACTATGGCAGCCATTTTGTGATCACGAGGAAAGCTAGTTTGAGGAGCAAAGCCAACCCACTGATGATGGAAGAGTAGAGAGATGGAAAGAATCTGGATTCTTTCCATCCTTGGTCCACTGAACCAGTCTTGGACCCTATCTTACCACCAGAATTTTTATTATTTGGAAAATAAAAAATTAAATAGTTTTATAGTTTAAACCTTTGAATATTGGGATTTTGTTTCTTGCAGCCAAGAGCCACTAAACTAATATGTACCAATACTTGAGGGAAGGGACTTTTTCTTTTCACTGCTACATACCCATCCTGAATGTGCTGAGAATATAGTAGGCACTCGCTAAACGTTTTCTGCATACATGAATGGTGACCAGAACCTAGGGCATTCTCATTCTGAGAGTCATTTTTGCTTTAATCTGTTGGGAAAGCCCTGGGGAGAGGGCAAAGAACACTTCGGAATATTGGTATGTGAACAGAGGACGACTGCTCCAAGCTTTGGAACAGAGGCATCAGAAATTCAAGTAGGAATGAACTGGGTTTAAAATCAGTGTGAAAGTGAAGTATAAAAGTGAAAAAAGAGGGAAAGGAAACATGACTGAACTAGGGAAAGAAGAGACTGCTCTGGCAGAGCCTTGCTCAAATCAAATCCCTTTATAGGTTTGAAAGCTCAGTATCTGCTGTGCGGGGAATGCATTTTTTTCCTTTCTCAGAGCAGCAACCTGTGAGACTTGTTCTTTAGTCATTAGCCCTATTTCAGAAAATAAACTATACAGATTGCAACAAGGAAAGGGAACATGTAATGCACAAAATTCCTGTGCCAAGTTGCTCCCTGCCTAGAAATTATGCTCACTTGCAGTTTAATGTTTCGCACCTACTTGTAGTAGCTAGCTGCTAGTGGAGTCTACAGAGTGTACTTGGGTGGGGGTGGGCAGTCCCTACTTTGTTACCACCCACTGTCCTCCACTCTCCACAAGAGCAAGGGAATCATGCCGCCTTGGAATGTCCTGGATGACTAGGATTTATACTAGGTTTTACAGTGTAGCGGTTAAAGGTGGGAGCTCAACTAAGAGTGTTTGTGTTCAAAATCCTTTCTCTATCTACCACGTACTGGCTTCGGGCCAATTGAATTGACCTTGGGCAAGTAATTTAGCCTCTCTGTGCCCATTTTGTCATCCATAAGAAAGGGGAATACAATTTGTGCCTGCCTCAGATGCTGGTGTGAGGACTACCTCAAGTGTGAAGGCCCCAGCACAGACCAACAATCAATGGGGGTTAGCTACTATTCTCCCTGGCAGGGAGTTCCTGGGGCCCAAGGATACTCCCAAGAATACATGGACAAGGAACAGAGGGGATGACTCTAGACAGTGACCAGGAAGGTGTCTCACTGAGGGGCCAGAATCCAGGGAACCATAGCATCACAACCTGGGAGCCAAGGAGAGCTACTGGGGGACAACCCCTTGGTGACTCTAGAGGACTGATGGTCATTCAGAGAAATGTGGGGCAGAGCAGTGGGAAGCACCCCAGACCATTGTGGGACCACACATGCGCATTAAGGTGTGAACCCGCAAGGTGACATGGTGATCACAGGAGAGGAAGCAGGTATGGTCTGTGTCCAGAGGCAGCGTAATGCCAGGGAGATTCATGCAGTTAGGGGATTTGAAACACTGTAGAGGGAAGTCTGGCAGGACCACAGTGATCAGCTCCAGGCCTGGCTTTGATGTTGGATGTGGAAGGACAACCTCATGGGAAGACGGGCGTTGGGCAGGGCTTTTTCAGATTGTGGGTACTTTTACCAGCCCCAGGACTCACTGACTTCTGGGTACCTTGCAGAGGAGAATGGATGAGAAGTTTAGGAATGCTAATGTCCAGGCCATAATGGAAAAGGACAGGAAAGTTAAAGAGACTTCCAGCAGAGTTTGGCCCTATATGTGGGCCAGAGAAGCAATTTAAAGGCCTAATTGCACAGCTGGGCCTGCCAGGGAGGAGGGAGTAATGAGAGGAGATGGGACCCCATGGGCTTAGAGCAACACTGAGGAGAGAGCTTGTGGTGGGGAGTGGTGGTTCTCTGTCTCACAAGGTCCTTAGGGCACAGTTGCGGAGGGTGATTCTCCAAATGGGGTAGGTGGGCCATGGAGGAGGAGAACCAGAATTCATGGGCCCACGACTGTTCCAATTATGGGCAGGGACAGCAGCCCCATGCCCCAGAATAAAGATACCTTGGGGTCCTCCAGGGCTGTTGGCAAGTGTAGAGAGGTACAGGAGATTGGGGCTGGGTGAAGGCATGGCCAGTGTTGTGAGACTTGAGGGGTTCTTGCTTGCAAGGAGTGGAGCCTCTTCCTCAGTTCCCCCTGTACATCTATCACAGTGAATGAGCCAACACTGATTCATTATTATTATTAACAAATGTCCAAAGATAATTCAGGTTTCCTTAGTTTTTACCTACTGTCCTTCCTCTGTCTCAGGACATTCCTCAGTATGCACATTACATTTAGTCATCACATCTTCTTAGTCTCCTCTTGGCTGTGACAGTCCCTCAGATTGTCCCTGTTTTTGATGACCTTGACAGTTTTGAGGAGCACTGGTCACGTATATTGTAGAATGTCCCTCAATTAGGATTTGTCTGATGGTTTTCTCATGATTTATACAGTACCTCTCCACTTACCATCGTTGATAGGTTCTGTGACTTTAAGTGAAACAATGTATAAGGAAAACAATTTACCATAGGTGAATTAATAAAAACAAGAGTTAAGTTCCTGCAGCATCCCATCAATGTTGTAATGAAATGATGTTATTTGAGGACCTTCTGTACTGGGCTCTAGGTTTTGGGTGGAAGAACACAAAGATAAAGTGCCTTTCTTATCATATCATATATGATATCAAGGGTGTCTGCTAGCAACATGATGCATCAGTGTTAATGTTGACCTGACCACAGCTGAGGCCATGTTGTCAGGTTCCCCGTTTGTAAAGTTATATTTCTCCCCCTTTCCATGCTGAATGAACTCTTGGAAGGAAGAGTTCATTTTACAGAGGGGAAACTGAGGCACAGGGGCTGAGCTGGCATTCAAACCAGGCAGTTTCTTTGAGTCTTTATGAAAACCACCACAAAGTAGGCAGGGTGGGCACTAAGGGAAGAAGGTCCCAGAAGGCCCTAGCTCTCTGAGAGAGGAGTACATCAGTCACAGTTTTTATCCACAAGACTGATGCTCCACAGCCAAGTTCCTGGTGGATTTAGATGAGACCTGTGCTTTGTGTCTGCTTCCGGTCCCTTTCTTATTTTGTAATGGTCCCTGATTTCCATTTTGGGGACCTCCCTCCCCTTGAGAAGTCAGTCACAGTGGGATTCTCAATCAACTTCGTGTTCCTCCTCTGTCCACATGTGATTCAAGCTGGACTGGTTTCCCCTCTTTTGAGGATTTGGGACCACCACGTGCTGGGTTGACTCCAGTCATCCACTCTGCTATGCAATGGAGGGATGCATTCCAGGAGGAGAAAAGGCAGAACCTCCCTCTCGCTGCAGCATCTCTCATGGTGGCCCAATCTCCACCTGGAGGCTCTTGTCAAATGCTTTTGCTGGGCAGCCCCAGCCTGCCCATCCCCAGCAGCAGCGCCTCCTCTTGTCCCCTGTCTAGTCTCAGGAGAGTGGCATGGCAGCTTCACTGGAATCATCTCTGGGTTGTTTGGCATCTCAGTACTCTGTCAGCTGCATAACCAATCCCCGGTATTAAGTGCCTTCTTTTGAAAACCTGGAGTGGTTTCTGTTTTCCACATCAGCATGCGGGAGCTTGTTCGAGTGAGTGCTTCCAGGGAATGCATGCTGACGACTGCCTGCTGATTCTTACAGCCTCAGTGTCCACTCTTCCATGGCTCTTGGATTTCCTGAAGCCTGCCTGTCAAGCTCCCTAGATCCCAGCTGCCATCCTTTCCTGAGGATGGTCAGAACCTTGCTGGACTTCTCCAGGACTCTGACTAGATTGCCCTTGGTGGATAAAGTTCTAGAGGCATGTGGTCCCTGCTTGTGGTTCCACCTCTGTGCCCAGGCAACCCCATCTGAGAACAATGCAGATGATAGCAGGGCTGAGAGTGTCTTGTGTTACCTGAGCACCAACCAGCTCTTAACTCACAAAGGTAGGCACCAAGAGTATCATTGTTGTCTTGCACATGGGAAGATGTCAGATCAGCTGTGGGCCCTGGCTACCTCATGATGCCACTGTGGGTCAGAGACATACCTTCTACTCTTTGCTCCTCTCCCCAGTGGAGGTGGCTGCATTCTTATTTCTTCCCTAGTGGGGAGTTTTTTGAACTGTATCAGTCAGGATCTCCTCCCTAACAGAAACTTCCCTAGGTCTTATAAACAGAGGGGATTTAATCCAGGGAGCTGGTTACAGAAGTAATGGAATTGCTAAGAGCCACATAGTGGCTGGTGAATGAAGTAAGCCAGAGATTAGCAACTACTGTCCTAAAAAGAGAAGGTAATGTCACCACAGCCCTGAAGCCAGGGCACCTGGCAGGATCTGGTGCCAAGGTGGTGGCTTTCTAGTGGCAGCTGAAACCATGGAAGCTGGAACCACAAAGGAAACACAACATTGCCAGAGATGCTGCCCACAGCTGACTGAGAGGGGGAGAAATACTCTGGCTGTTTTCCTCCTCCCGCTTCCCAGCTTTCATCAATGCCTCCCATTGGATGGACCCACCAGGAATCCAAGGGCAAGGGAGCCTGGGACACGTAGTACCCTGTGATGCAGAGTAGGGCGAGAGAAGGAAAAGGACCTGGTACAAAAGGCAAATCTTAGACAGTATCCAATATCTTCATTGCCAGCCATAGTCCAGGTTCAGCCTGGGGTCAGAGCTCGGTGGTTTCCCATACCTAATTGAGGCCACACGCTTGGCCCTCTTGGCCCTGAGTTACATTCCAGACAGAAATGAAGAGGAAGAAGATTTGATATTTGCAAGGACTAAAAGTTGAGGGAGAAACCCTGCAACGGGACCAAAAGGATACCACCCCTTTTCACACATACCTGGCTCCCTCATTCAGCGGTATGGTCATGAAGGTGGTCCAGCATTTCTGTGAACCTCAGTTGTTCCCATCTCTCAAATGGGAATAATATAGCCACATGGACATATTAATGTGGGGACCAAATGAGACAAAGCCCTTTGTGAAATGTCCTAGCACTGCCTTTCTCTACCTTTGACCAGTGGCTACTAAATTTGGTGATGGACTGTCTCTGTGACTGCAGGCTTGAAGGAACAGGGGAGACATTCTGGGTCCACCTGACCTAGGCTGCCAGCTGCAGGGCATGCCTTGCTCTTTGGGAGACCGAGGGGAAGAGGGTGACGTAGGGAGGGGAGAGAAGGAAGAGAAGGAAGGGGAAAGCAAGATAAATGAGTTGCAGGCGCTGAAGGGAAGCAGCCAGGAGTGTACTGATTTCTTCCTCCGAGAAGTCAGCTTTCTTTCCCTTCCTTTGGCTGGGAATGAGTCAAGGCCACCTTTTATAGGCATTGAAAGGGCCTATAAATGTGGGTGGAGGCAGTTGTCCCCAGAAGTGAAGGGAGAGTGACCCCTGGAACAGGTTGTTAGAACAGGCTGTTGAGAAGTGGGGTGGAGGGAGGAAGAGGACAGAGGAACCGGTGGGGCTGTGGTAGGAGTGGGGACTCCCACTCAGGCTAAGCTTTAAGAGAGAGTAACCCTCCCATTAAGTCGGCCCACACCTTTTCCAGGTGCGCTGGCCAGAAGTTAAGTGACTTTCCCAGGAGTCATTCAGCTAGTTTGTCCTTGGGTCCCTTAATGGGCCAGTTTTCAGAAGCCCAGAGGCAGAGGATTGCTGCAAGCCACTTATTACTGGGCTGGAAAAGAGGCCCACTTGCCAGTCACCAGCACAGCTGCCTTTGTGAACCCTGCAGCAGTCACAGCAGTCACGAGGCTCATTAACCAGCTGCCCAGCGGGCTTGATCTGGAGGCCCTGCCCCCATTCCACTCTCCCTCAGTGTGGGAGGGTCATGGGAGGGTCACCGCCCACTGCTCCACAGGCTCAGGTGCATCTTGGCTCCGTTGCCATGGCAACCCAGGGCTCTCTGCTCCAGTCACATGCATGAGGAGAGCTCCTTCGGCTCCCTGGGCAGGCAAACTCTGCCCAAAGCCAGGTGTGACTTGTGGATCCTTAACCCAATTAGGCATGGGGAGGGGACAGGGGAGACACCTTCACTCCCCATTTCCTGCCTGACTCCCTCCTCCTCCTCCTCCTCAGGACCATTTCCCTTTCCTGGCTGCATGCCAGCATGGGTGTAGGCAGTGACCAGTCTGAAGCAGCCCTGTGCCCCCACCTCCTGAATGACCTGGTGCAGGGGCTCACTATCCTCCTGGGGACTGATCCACCTCCTGCCTTTTGAAGGCGATTCTCCTGCAACAGCACTCATGCATCCATCAGCAGAAGGTCCAGCTTGGGCCTGCCCAGCAGAACCTCAGCCTCATGTACCTACAACGTGTTGGACAGCTCCCAGGAGCACAAAGGACCCTCTACACACTGTGTGTGCACAAGCTTCTCTTCCCTCCAAAAGCTGTTCTCCCTGCCATCTCCTGGGTCACAGTGCAGTGCTCTGTTCCAGGCCAGAATCTCAGAGTTCATTTCCACCCTCCTCTCCTCACTGGATGACTGTTATAGCCCCCAGCCTGCCCACCGGAGCAGCCAGAGTGGCCCTGTAAAAGCAGGCACAACAAGCCTCTCCCCTACTCATAGGGAGCTGTGGCATCCACCGCACTCAGAATGAAGGCCACAGTCCTGAGGATGGAAAAGGGGCCACAGGTTAAACCTGACAAGGTCAGGAGACTGAAAATAACCACATAAGATGGCATGAACATAAAAAAAATCATAATTAGAGTGAACCATGGCGGGAAGTCATATCTTTAGCCTGAAGCTTCCTTCATAAAGTCAATCTTCACCTTAAGTGAGCCTGCCTATTATCTTTCTGCACCTAAAATGACATCCTTGGAATGTCAGTAATCCCCTTGTCCAGCCAGAGCAGGAAACTATAGAATCTCTCGTTATTATTCTTGTCCCTTGATTAACATCTCACTGTGAACTATTAAGTATCCTGTGCCCAACTATCTAAAAGAAGTACCTGTCTCCAATTTACTTTTATCCAATCCCAGAGATTTCCCCGCTTTGCTTTCTCCCGCCCCCTTAATTTACCACCAGTGGATTTCATGTAACCCTCCTCCTTTGAGTATATGTATAAAAATAAGCTGCAAACCGCCATTTTGCAGAGCATTTTCTCAATCCGTTGAGATTTTGCTTCCCAGCAAATGTCATCAGTTTGGCTCAAATAAACTCTTATAAGCTTTCTCTTAGGCTGCATGCTTTTTGTGGACAGTCCTTACAATTGCTAACCTGTGAGCCCCACCCCAGGCTCATCCCCAAACCTCATGGTTTGCTTGTTCTCATGTCACCGTCTCAATTAAGCCCATCATGTTTAAATTGTAAGCCCCCTGGAGTGCCCCTCCCTGCAATCCTACTCTATTTATTCCAAGGCATTATACTGTCTAACACATAATTTTACTCATTTATTAAAGCTGTTGTATACCCTCTGTCTTCTCCAAATGTGAGCTTCATGAGGATGGGGTTCTCAGCTCAGTAACTATGAGCCCAGTGACTAAGGTGTGGAGAAATCCACCCATCCTTCCAGCTACTCACTCCAGCCCACAGCAGTCGGGGTCTCATGGAGTCAGCCAGTATTCTTGGTTTGGGCCATACAACCCAGTTTTTCCATTAATTGGTAAGTAAATGACAGCATTTACAAAAATCAATGTCTTTGACATAAAAACCTAAATTTCTGGATTCTCTTGAAAAGTAGGGTGATCTGGCCATGCTATGCTCACTCTCCCACCCTTCAGGAGTTGGTTGGAGCTGGGCAGTGGCTGGACCCTGAGATGGGGCCACAGTCCAACAACAGTGCCTGTTGTTCACTGCCGGGCCCCTTTCTGAACTTTCTAAGCACGCAGCCTTCACGGACATTGGAGTCTAGCCCTTTCGATTGTCCAGTCATCTTTCCATAGCTGGTGGGTTCTTGCTGCTCTGTGCCTGGCCTTGGGCTGGGCATCGGAGCCAGAGTGATGGGTCAGACCTTGTCCCCCTCTGGTGACAGGGAGAAATGGATGAGGCTCTGAGGTTGGTCCTATAACTTAGTGGTCAGAGTGGTTCCCCAGGACAGGGCCTGCTGGTGAATAGGAGTTAACCTATGGGAGAAGACACTGTGTGGGGAAGTCCAGGGCTTATTGAGGAAGTTGCTGGTGGTGAAGTGTGGTCAGAGGAGGGTACTGGGAGCAGAGGGCAGAGGCAGGCCAGGCTAGCAGAATGAGATGCCAGATGCTGTGGACCATGAGAGCTTGGCTTGTTTGGTTTCCGCTTCATGGGAACTCATTAAGGCTTTGAACTAGGCCCGGGACTAGGTGCAGCAGACGTGGTGCTGCGCCACCTGACTCCCTTGCATCCCAGCTGCTGGTGACTGCTTCCAGCTGTCAGCTTCTTCAAGGTAGGCCTCAGCTGCAGAGAGACCTCACCAAAGGCCACACCCTTCCTGAGGAATGTGGGGGTTAAAGGCCAGCCATTCCTATTGACTGGGGACACTGATGGGCAGTATTTGCTTCAGAGCTTCCCTGTGTTGGCTGAGGTCTGTCAGTTTTGTGTTGCATTTTAAGGTCTCCCTCTGCCCAGTCATGCTCCCTTCTTATCACAGGGCCTCATCTTTGTTAAACATCTTTCACTCCAAATTCATCTATCACGGTGGGATGAGGCAGGCTGGATACAGAAAGATGAGCCAGGAAACTCCTGCACCTGTTCCATCGGGGAGGAGGCCCGAGCCTCACTGTGACCGTGGCACGGAAGGTGGGATATTCTGAGCAACTATTCCCTTAAGAAAGATTTGCATGGTGGTTTAGTCCAATGGGGGTCAAGTCAGGCAGTGCTGAGTTTGGATCCTTCCCAACTTCCCAGAAACCCCATGGCATGTTCCTCTCAGCTGCAGACATGGCATCTTTCAAATGGGAATGACAGTAACAGTGACAACCTCATAGAGTGGTTGTGAGGACTCGGTGAGACAGTCTATTGAAAAGCTCAGGTCAGTATTTGGTAGGAAGTATGCAACTTTCTTTTTAAAGGTGACACTGACAAGTTTTCTAACCATAGAGCCAATCATCCATGCATGCGTCTGAGTATTATAAGCCTCCCACCACCAGTGCCACCTTTCAGGTTAAGAGGATTCCCAAAGCAAAAGACCCACTGTGGTTTACCCTCCACATGTGATTAGCTCTTCTGAAGTATTGGGATTTGACTGGGGACACGCATTAGTACCTTTCTGCACTGCGGGTTCAGGGGTCTGGGGGTCTAGGAAGAACTGGCTCCAGACCGCCACTGCTGGGCTGGGAGTGCGCATGACCCGGCTCCAGCTCAGCCCTGGGAACTGATTCCCCTGCAGCAGGAGGGACTCAGGTAGATGTGGGTTCCATCAGGGCCCGTCATCAGGCACCAGGAAGGCTGCGCCAGTTGTCAAAGTTTATCCACACAGTGGGAAAGAGCGACTGCCTTGAGTTCTTGAGTGTCCCTCCACCCCAGACCCTCTGCAGGATTCCCTCTGCCTCCCCACTTCCCGCAGCTCACAAGCCAGTAACTGGTCCAAGCATCTTCTGATTGGCTGGCGCTCCTGCCATACAATGTATGCTGGCTTTCTGCATGGGGTTGCTCACCCACAGGTTGCCTGTGGTGCCATCACAGCTCACTTCGAGAAGTACATTCCAGGTTCCCAGCAGCACCCTTCCAGGAAGGTCCTGCCATGTTCAGTGTGTCTAGCCTGCCGCTGGCATGGGCCTGGCATGGGTCCCTCTGCAAGTCCAGCTCTTCTGAAGGACCAGGAGTGGCAGCAGTTCACAGCAGCAATTCTGACTGGGGGTTGGGGAGGGGACTCCCTGAGAAAACCAGAGTGCTGTTTTTAGAAAAAAATGTCACTGCTCACATTAATTGGGACTCAGCCTTGCCTTGAGCTGTTCTAAGTACTGTCCATGTGTCAGTTAATTCAAGCTGTCCACTTGCGCAGGAGGTGGGGTCATCACCATTTTACTCATTCTCATCTTCTAGGTGAATTACGTCCTTTGCTCAGGAACACAGGGCTAGTGAGTGTGGAGCCAAGATCTAACCCAGGCAGCTTGTTTCCAGAGATCTGCTTTTAGTGACAATTACCCCACACAAGAGAGCGAAAGAGTGCCCTGCCAAGCCATGCAAAGCCAGGGCTCTGAGACCCAGGACAGGCAGCCTTCCTTCCGCCTCTAGGGACCACGGTGGCACCACAGCTGATCTAGCATAGCTCTTGCCTTCTGGGGGTTTCCCACTGTGCTTCCCAGGCCTCTCTGGGCCAATACAAGGTTCTCAGAGCTCCCTTGCCTTTCCCGCACCTCCATCAAGGCCTCTCTGGGGATATTGACCCTAGATGAAGTGATAAGTCTTTGTGCTTAATTAAGACACATTGTCCCACCAATTGGGAAGCGGGAAATGGCTGGGCTGTTTTACAAATAGAAACAATTCTTGCTCATTATCCCTTAATTGAGGCAACAAAGGGCTCTGGAAAACATCCATCAAAAACACATTCATGTACATCATCAAAGAGGATTGGATTTAGAACCACACAAAAGCCACAGCAAATGTTCCAATCAGAAGTTATACAGACAAAGGGAAACAAAAGCCCCAAAGCACAAATACTGCAGAATTAGCCCAATTACACAGTTGATGTGGTGGGGAAACTAGTTTCCTGGCTTCTGGTCAGTTTTTCTTTTGTCTTCTTTTTACCTTTTCTGCTTCCCTGGTACTAGATGGGGAAGGGCAAGAAAGGAATTCCCCAGACCTCCTGTAAATATGGCTTTGGTCCCCAGAGTGGGGAAGGGATGGGCTGACAGAGTGTTTGGGGAGCTGAAAGTTGTAATCTGAATTCCAGACATAGCCTGCCTGTAACTGCCACCTCCCTCTTTCTGGTCGCTATGCTTCTTGTGATGTGACCTAAGTAAGATACTGGGGCAGCTCTCTCTCAGTGTTAGTTTTATGGTCAACTTGTGGCTGGCTAAACAGTTTCTATATGATTTTTTTCTCAGGCTGGGTCTTCCCCATCCTATAATTATGCAACTGAATTCTAGCATACAAGTTAGGAGTTTGCATTCATTCCCGTTGGTCTTAGCCCATTTGTCTCGTCACTCAGTGGGGCTGAGTAAAATGGCTTGCTGAGACCATAACCCAAGCTACTCCTGGAAGTGAGCTTGCTGGTTTCTCACCTTTATTGGGGGTTGAGAGAAAGAAACTTGGGTGCTTAAGATAGGAAGAGCTTTTCTTCCTTTTAATTTTTATTTTCCTCACTGGTCAGGAAATGACTGGTCATTGTACAAAATTTGGAAATCACCAAAAGTACAAAAAAGCATCAGTAAATGAATTAATCCCACTAGACCCTGAGTCAATTTCTATGAACAATTTTGTTTATTTCCGTCCAGTCTTTCTTCCAGGTACACTTTTCCATGTGATTGAGATCATGCTACATATGACCTCAACTTTGTAACCTGTCTTTTTTCCCCAATATATTTTCACGTGATAAAAACTCTTTCTAATCATCGTTTTAATGACTGCACAATATCTCAGCATATGGATGTGCCATCATTTATTTCATGACTATCACTGAACATTTGGATTGTTTCCAATTCCTCACTGTTGTGGATGATTCTGTTACGGACATCTTTGTGCTTAGAGCTATCATATTTCAGATTATTCCCTTAAGAAAGATTTGCAGGGTCAAAAGGTATGATTATTTCAAGATATGATTATTGTTACATATTGCCAAGTTACTTTCCAAAAAGCCTACAACAATTTATAGTTTCACTAACAGATTATTATAGTGCCTGTTCCAATGTTGCAGTGTTTATTTTGGGGAAAAATTTTTTGCTTAGGAATTGGCAGTGTGTGTACATGTGCATGAATATATGTGCATGCATGGGGTGTGCATGTATGTATATACAATGAGGTGTAATACAAAATACTCTGAATGTTTAAATAAAAATTTTGTTACAGTAAAAAACACATTGCCATTAACCCCCCTCAAAATACGCCCCCTCGTTTAGAACACACTTATCTCACTGTTCTTGCCACTTTCTGAGGCAGTTCTGGAAGTCCTCTTTCATGAGTGTCTTTATGAGTGCTTAAAAAATGATGTGCGTAGAAAATGACCTGAGAAATGGGCAGTTTCCATTATGACAATGCTCCATGTCACACATCGCTTCTGGTACGGCAATTTCCGTCAAATAAAAACGTTAAGGTGTGTCCTCATCTACCTTATTCACCAGATCTGGCACCATGCAACTTCTGGCTCTTTCTCAAAGTCAAAATGACCATGAAAGGTAAACATTTTGAATCGATTCAGGACATCAAGGCAGCCTCGGCAATGCAACTAAAGGCACTCACGAAAGAGGACTTGCAGAACTGCTTCTGAAAGTGTCAAGAATGATGGGATGTGTGTTTGAAATGAGGGGGAGTATTTTGAGAGAGATTAATGGCAATGTGTCTTTTACTGTAATAAATGTTTTTAATTTAAATATTCACCATAGTTTTTGATTACACCTCATATGCACTCGTGTGCATGTATGTGTAAGTACATGTATGTGTGCATGTATGTGTATGTGTTGAGGTCTTGAGGGAAGCAGTTACCACATATTTGACATATTTGTCTAGCTTTAGGAAAAGGAGAGATCCCCATGTGCCCCCGGCATCTCCACCCTGGGCGGAGGGGTTACTCAAAGCCTTAGCTTAGTCAAGGCTGTATAATCAGATTTAGCTGCCTTCTTCCCCCACCCCCACCTCAACCCTTCTGCATCCCTCAGCCATCTGGTTTAGCTTAGCTCAAACCTCAGTCCCTCCCCTCACGACAGGCCAGCCCGGCTCCTCCTGCATTTCTCTGTACCCACCCACCTTGAGGGCTGTGTCTCTTTTGCTCCAAGACACCTCCTCCAGTGGGCTCAAAACCTGGCTCTGAGACATGGAAACAATCTCAATGTCCATCAAGGGATGGATGGATACAAAAAAATGTGGTACATGTATATAATGGAATATTATTCAGTCATAAAAGTGAGGACATCTTATCATTTGTGACAACATGAATGGAACTTGAAGGCATTACGCTAAATGAAATAAGCCAGACAGAGAAAGACAAATACTGTATGCTCTCACTTCCATGTGGAATTTAAAAAGAAAAAACCCAAACCCACACACACACAAAAAAGATCAGACTTGTGGTTACCAGAGGTGGTCAGGGAGCGGGGGAGGGAGAATTAGAGGAAACTGGTCAAAAGGTACAAACTTCTAGTTGAAAGATAAATAAATGCTAAAGATGTACAACAGGCTGAATGTAGGTAACTCTGCTGCATAATATATGGGAAAGTTGCTCTTAATTTATCACAAGGAGATTTTTTTCCTTTTTCTTTCTTTTTATTGTATTATATCTATATGAGAAAATGGATATTAGCTGAACCTGTTATATATATTTCACAATATGTGTAAATCAAACCATCATGCTGTACATCTTAAACATATACAATGAGAGGCCTGACCACCGCACTGTATTTCTGAAGCTGAGGTTGAATAATAATGTATGTCAACTATAATTATATATACATATAGTCATGGGACATGGAGTAGAGAGTGGGAATGGAGTCGATGGAATTGTAATAGATAAGCATGATATCGGGGGTGGGAGAGTAGTAGATGGGGGAGGGGGTTGTTTCTGTGCAAAGGGTGAAAATAACTATTGCAATGTTCTGTACACCTGAAACTAACAATAAAAAAATAAATAAAATAATAAAAAAATATACAATGATGTATGTCAATTATTTCTCATTAAAACTGGAAGAAAATCTTGGTTCTCTCCTCCCCCAACTTCCTGTGTGACCTGGGCAAGTTATTTTACCACCCTGTGCCTCAGTTTCTTCATCTGTAAATGGGGATAAAAATCATTCCTACCTCATAAGGCTGTTGCAAGTGTTAAATGAGTTAAATGTATGTAAAATGCCCAGCTCCAAGCTTGGCACATATTGTAGTAAGTGTTAATTTGTATTCAAACCATCTGCTTACCTCAGATGTGATGGATTGTGAATTTTTGTAGACTTTAGTAAATGTTCGGGTCCCGTTGGGGAGCCCGTGGGTTCTCTCATTTCCAGAGATAGAACCACACTGTTGCACAGTGACTCGGCCCCTGATATGAGAATGGAGCCAGCAAGCACTCTGCTACCTCCTGCCCATCTGAGCCAAAGAGTGGCCACTTAGTCTCACACTAGGTGGGCTTTGGGGAAGTAGGTGGCAGAGAAGGGCTGGCAGGATCAGCCAACAGTCAAATATTCCTGGGAAGCTGGTTCCTGCCTCCTCCAGGAAGAGAGGAAACAGGCTCCTGCTGCCTTGAGCTGCCTGGGAGGCAGCCACTGGGCCCTCCCTTCTAGGATGCCAGCAGTATTGTCCTGGCCTTTGCCGAGAGTGGCGCGGGAGCAGGGGCTGGACCAACAAGGTCTGTCCAGGGTATCCAGGTACTCAGGAAATAGTGCCTAAGGGCACCATCCCAAGCCCTTCAGATGCTGCAGATGAAGGCCAACCCCTCCAAACGCTCCCTGGTATCTCACTTATTATAGAATCGGCTCTCATCTGGCAGGGTTGTGACTCTTTAGTGTTCAAGCAGAAAGGATTTTATACAGGGGATTAAGGGACTGTAACCGTGCTGGCAGGACCGGAGGATCGGCTCTGCTTTGGACCTTCAGGAGTGACCCTCGTGCTCAGTACTCACTACAGAACTGACTCAGCTGAGGGCCTGTTCCTCCTGCCATCACCCAGAGGGAGGGGTCGAAATGCCAGCAGTTGGCTCTCAGAATCTGCATGCTCTTGCTAGGCCTACACCAGCAGCAACCAGAAGCCTTGCACACCGCCTCTCAACACCCACAGAGCCAGTGACCAAAAGCACCAAGTGAGATGATGGATAGGGGAGAGGCCCTGCCAGTCACCATGACACTGGGTTTTCTGCTGCAGAAAAAGCAGAGCTGGCAGGGCCTCTGCCCCTCTTCTGTGTTCTGAATCTTACAGAGGCTAAAACACAAATCACACCAGAACCCAAGCTGCAAGGGTGTCTGAGAAATGCCGAGCTCACATCCAGCTACTGCAGCACGCGAGGCTGGGAATGGTGCCTTTCCCCACCCACTTTACCCACCGAATGCCGGGACTCCCACTACAGCTTGGCTAAGTTGAATCACTGTGTCCTCTCTGCTTTAGCACATAGTTTATTGTATGTTCAGACTAACATTTGCTGATGGAGTGGGTGAGGTGGGCTTAAGCCCCAGGAGGTTGTCCCTACAAGGCATGCTTTCCCTTGGTGAAGTCAGGAGAACATCTCTCCCTTTTTTTACCATAAAGCATTTTCCCACACCCAGGTCCCTTGGACTCTTACCTTCAAAAGCTAGTGATTTAAAATATATTTCTTCCAAATAGAGACAGTGCCACCCCTAAGAGGAATTCTGGAAATGAAAAGATTTTCCATCTTATTACAGGTGTAATTGCTCTTTTCTCCTTTTATTTGCATGTGATGGAAACTAACACAGAATAATTTAAGCAAGGAATGGAATTTATTGGTTCATAGAACTAAAATGTCCAATGTAGACACCAGGCATGGCTGTATCCAGGAGCTTCAATGATGTCATCAGCTCTCTTTCTTTTCTCTTTTTCTCTGCTTTCCTCGCATTGTTCAGGAAGATATTTCTGTCTTAGTTTGGGCTGCTATAACAAAAATACTGTAGACTAGGTAGCTCAAAAAACAAATATTTATTTTTCACAGTTCTGAAGGTTGGAAAGTCCAAGATCAGGGTGCTGGCAGATCTGGTGTCTGCTAGGAGCCTGCTTCATGGTTTGCAGATAGCCATCTACTCCTATCCTCACATGACGGAGAGCAGAGAGAGAAGCAAGGTCTTGTGTCTTTTCTTATTAGTGCACTAATCCCATCAGAAAGGCTCCACTTTCATCACCTGATTATTTCCCGAAAGCTCAACTCCTAATACCATTACATTAGGGGTTTAAGATTTCAGCATATGTATTTTGGGGGACACACACATAACAACTCCCCAAAGCAGTGGAAAATGATCATCATCAAATTGTTCCCATTTCACTAAGTTGGTCATCCTGCCTGAAAGAACATGCCTCCTTCCCAATAGTTCTTACCAGAGTCCCAGAGCTGATTCTTATTGGTCCAGCTTAGGTCATTACTCCTAAATTAATCACTGATTGGCCAAGCCTGGACCATGTGCCCATCTCTGAAGGTAACAGAGTTGTGGTGGACCCCATCTGAACCACCTACATTGAGAATGACAGAAGGCTGCTGCTCCCACGGTAGCCACCCACCGTTGTCTCCCTGACAATCCCAGCCACCATCCTACTCACTGTACTGAGGGGTCCTCAGTGCTCTGTTCCTCCTCAGTGCGCCAGGGGACAGGGGCTGGGGACCCTTGCCTCACAGGTTGTTGTGGGCCCAGTAGATGTGAGGTGCACAGGGCCTCATGGGTCCCAGACCATGCCTTGCTTTCTACCCCCTCTGTGTTGCCTCTGCTGCTCTTCCCACAACAGCTAGAGAGACCCCCAGTTATAACATCAGAGGCAGGAGACCCCACCTGCCATGGCTTTGCTTACACATGGCTTCCTCTGGACTGTTTCTAATGATCACTTGCAGCATGGTCACGCCAATGTAGTGCTGGAAGTATTGAAAACCTCCCTTTGCATCCAAGTGGGGATTTGGAGAAAACTTTCCAACACCTTCAGATTCGTCCTCATGGTTCTTCACACAGTGGTCTGAATGCTTTGTCTAAAACATGGGCATGACCTCATTTTGGGCTCAGGACTCTTCCAATCTCCCCAGTGCCAGGCACCACAGGCCAGCTCCTAAGCCTGAACCTGTGTTCTGAACTCAGCCCTGGGACACCAGCCACTTGCTGGAAATACAGCAAGTCAGGCCCTTCTGGCTTCTGGGCCTTTGCACATCACCTGGGAGCCCCTAGCAGAAGTTTGTTTCTCCTTTGAGGCCCAGTAGCACCTCCCGTGACCTCTCCCCTTCTTGCCCAGCATTTGCTCCTGTTTCACTCTGGAATCACATTTTCTTTGTCTCTCTGTCCCTTTCTCTTCGTGGTAATGTTCTAATTACTATTGCTGGATGAAAAAACACCCCCAAAATTAGTGGCTTAAGACAACAACAGTCTTTTTATTATCTCTTATGGGCAATGCCCAGTGGACAGCTCTGACTCAAGGTCTCTCATGCAGTTGCTGTCAGATGGAGAAGCAGGACCTGGGGGTGGGGGCTGGAGGAGTCGGGGTGCTGGCTGTGTCTCTCTGTGTGGTTTCAGGGCATCTCCATACGTCTCTGTGTCAGGGCTAGTTGGGCTTCCTGTCAGCACAGTGGTCTCAGGGAACTGGACTGCCTGTCTAGGGGTTCAGGGCTCCAAGGAGCCAGGCAGAAGGTGCAACACCTTTTATGATCTCACTGTGGAAGCCATAGAACATCACTTCTGCCATACCAACTTTGTTGGTTAAAGTAGTGGCAAAAACCCAAATCACAGTCACTTGCAGGAAGAGCTGGTGGAACAGGAGGTCTTGTACTGCACATCTGCACAGGTGGGAGGGAAGGGCCCCCAACAGCACCCATCACAGAGTCAGACCCAGGTGTGCTCAGGGGATTCTGTTTTCCCCTGAGGAAATAACAAATTCCAGCTCAGTGAAGGGTAATTCAAACCCCCATAGCATCTCAGGGTCAAAGGTACCTTCTATGAACCTTGCTGGCCCTCCCTGACATCCCACTGGAAGCAGGCTGGTGGGAGTCTCCTTAATGTTACTCTAGCATAGCTATTACTGCCCCCCAGGAAACGAGAGAGAGCTGTGTGGGTCCCAAGTGTTGTGGGAGCACAGGACTTGGCCTTGCCCTGTGTGTATCTCGGCCGCACTACTTTGGAGCTGGGAGTCTCTAACATACAACTTAACCTGAGACTCCGTTTCTGCACTTGCAAAATGGAGATAATAATTTCCTCCTCTCAGAGCTGAGGCCAGGATCGATGAAGATAATAGATGAGAAAACGCTTGGCTAGGGAGAAAGTGCAGTAACATAAGAGGAGTTCTCACCTACAGTCCCCTCCCCCCACTCCCATGCAGGATTTAATGAGAGCTGGCTGCTCCCTGGGATCTTTAATTAATTGTCCTGGCCCCACAGACCCAGTGCCAGCAGATTAAACAGTCCCCAGGCAGGAAATAGGCTGTGGATCGCTTTGGATGCAAATGCCTGGAGTAGAGAATTTTTCCTGGCGAAAGGGCTGACTGGGTGATTTTAGAGCAGCTGCATCCCGGCTGCCCCAGGAGGACAAACCTCCACATCCTCAGCAGAATCAGCGCAGCCAGAGGATGCCCTGGCCCTAACTGACTCATCTCGAATTCTCCTGGGGCGAGGGTGCCAGCCCAGGTAGCCCCAGCCCAGGCAGGAGGATGCAGGCAATTCAGATTCACAGTGGGCTGTGCCAAGCCCTCCCTGGCCAGGTCTGCAGCCAGCAAGTTCTCTCCGGGTACATCTTCAGATATCTTCCAGGTATCCTTCATGTTCTCTCCAGTTAACCCTCTAGGTACCCCTCCAGGTATCCTTCAGGTAACCCTTTAGGTATCTCCCCAGATATTCCTTCAGGTGCCATGCAGCAACCTGGCAGCCAGACTGAGGCCTGGCCCACTGTGGCTTTCAGTTCTTGCTGCTTTGGGCCTTGGGCCTTGCTGCTCCTCTCCTGGTATGTTCTCTCCCAGCTGTCATATCAGGATGGCCTACTCCCCAGCCTCTGTGTCTTCATTTAAGAGTCTTCTCCTTCAGGAAGCCTCCTTTGTCTGCCCTGGGCTGCCCCTTCACTCCCCTCAGCTCCCAGTGTTCTGATCCTGTCCTCCACAGACATCAGTGTGGTAATCTGACCTTTACTTGGCATTTATTGTTGTCATTGCTCATTGTTAGCCATATGGAGGTATGGCCGGTGGGTGCTCCCACAGAGCACACAGCAGGCTCCTCAGGAGGGCCCTGGCCCAGGCCTGCAGCAGGGAGAAAAGAAGTAGGAGCAGGCAGAGGGGGACATTGAGTGGCTTGGGGCCTGGAGCCGGAGTGGCCCCCAGAGCTGTCTCGAGTCAGGATGGCCAGGCCTCAGGCACCTGTGTGTGACAATGACAGGACATGGGTCCGAGAAAGACAGGCTTGTGGGGTGGTGTCTGAAGCTGGGGTGACACTGAGGGCACCTGCCGACAACCTCCAGCAGTTGGGGCAGCATATCTGTCAAGGAGGGCGCTTGGGGGCACATCTCTTTGGCACCACGGAAGGTAAGCATCTTGACCTGTAAGTAGGACAAAGTGCTTGTCACACGGTGGGAGTTTAGTAACTATTTGGCAAACAAATGACTGAATTAGATCCAGTTCCTATGAAATACCCCAGTTCTGAAACCCTTTTGCTGTCTGCGTCCCAGCCCCTACTCTTCGGGAAGTGAGCCCTGTTGTTGAGCCCTGGAGCCTCTGATGGGAACCTCGTGTCCTTTGATGTCTCTTTCTCACAGCTTTGTCCACAGGTACTGCTCTGCACTGCAAATGAGGAGGTGGAGACGGAGGCCCACAACACGACACTCCTGTCCTGACTGCTCGCCTGCTCCCCCAGGACTGGACCTCACCTCTCCTCCACCCCTAGTGTTTGGACCCTGACTAAGGTCTGGTATGAATCTCTCTGGTCTGGTACCTATGAACTGCGGGTGGGGATGCCTTCCTTAGCCCCTGGCCTGTGATCAGCTGGGCACTTCTTGGGTGCAGTGACTCTTCAGGACCCTTGCGTTTGTGCTTGTGGCAAATAGTAGCATCTTTTAGTAGCTGCATCTTCAGTGACTATCCAAGCCCCCAGGAGACTCCATATTTCCCCCCTGGGTACCTGTGAGTCATACTAAGAAATAATTACAGAAGCAGCATCACACATTGATTGAGCAATTACTGTGTGCCAGCTACACTCTGGCTGTGTGCAGTCCTCACAGCAGTCTTACCAGGGCCCACTGGCACCCAGCCTGCGTTCTTTACCAGTTACCCCAAAAGCACAGTACTGTCTGGTCCTTTGCTTTGCAGCAGCAAAGAGCGTCTGGGCACTTTAGACCCAGAATCACCATCATTACTCAAAGTCCCCCCAGATTCCAGCCTCATACCCCTACCTGGTCATCATGGAGCCATTGCTATGACCATGTTGGACCTTGAGCCATACAGGTGAGTGTGGAGTCCCTGCCCTGGGGTGTCACAGTCTTGTGGGGGAGGTGTCAAGTGTCAGGGAAAGCTTCCAGAGGGCTTGAGTCTTGGCCATCTCTTCAGGATAACTCTCCCCGAATATGCAGAGGGTACTAGGGTGTGGAGATGCAGGACAGGATGCCTGGGGGGATGAGTGTCAGGGGTGGAGGGGAGGCTGCTGACAGGGTGCCTTCAATACCTGGGCCAGGTAAAGCCATGTAGGATGCTTGTACAAGGAGCAACAGCCACCTGGGCCAGTCTCACTTCAGAGCCTCCTGAATCCTCTTGGGTCTGAGGATATCATTCAAGTTGGCCCTGTGCCCCAGCTCCACCTCAGGGCTTCCCCATGTTCTGTGTTGCCAGACACTCTGACCTCTCTGCTCCTTCTTGCAATGACTGTGCCCTTGCACTTGCTGTGCCCTTGGTCTAGAATGCTTTTCCTACCCTCCCCCAAACTTCACCCCAGTTAACTGTGTCTCATCCTTTGGGTTTGTGCTTCAGTCACACCTGCTCAGATAAAGCTTCTCTGGCCCCACATGGGATCAAGATTCCCTGTTTCCCCTGCTCCCCACTCTCTACACCTACCTTCTGGACAGCAGATACATCTCTGTGTGTTCACTGCTGTGGGCCCTAAGCCTCCCAGAGTTTCTGGCATGCAGCAGGTGCTCAGTAAATATTTGTCAAGTGAGTAAATGAGTGGTAATGAGTGAACGAATTAATGAATCACAGTTTGTATGATGATTTTATTGGTACATGAGTCCAGGCCTGACTGTAAGATCTGTGAGAAATGGGTCTCTGTTTTGCTCATCATTATGTCCTCAGTACATATAAAGGCAACTGGACTCTAGTACCACTCAATAAATATGTGATGAGGTTATATTTTGATGTGTTAATAATTATTTCTTGCTTGATCCTAATTCCTCTTTAGCCTGCAGCTCTTTCCCTATTTAAACTTGACCATGAAGTATTTGTCCCTGCATAAAGAGAAGTTATGGCAGGGGAACAAAAGTTAAGTTCTTTCCTTTTTCATTTCAGGAACCTTGTATGCTGACTATCAAATACCCTAAGGCTCTTAAAGCTTCTTGATAGATTTCAAAGAACACATGATAAACCTTGGGAAAGTTTCTTTTTCCCTAGAGAAAGCAGTTTCCCTGGCTGGAGAACACACAGAAGGGGTGTTAGATTTTGCTGCATAACAAACCAATTTAGTGGCTAGACTCAGCACAATTTGTTATTTCTCATTGACCTGTGGGTGGGCTGGATGGGTCTTCTGGTCTTTGCTAGGATTGAATCTTCTATAGAAGCCTCACCCACACACCTGGGCCTCCCCTGAGAGACCTGGGATGTCCGGGGCCACGCTCATCCTTAAAAAGGCTAGCCCAGCTTCTTTCCAAGGTGGGGGTTCAGGGCAGCTAGAGGGGCAAATGCTTTCCAGCCTCTTTTTGCATATAGTGTTTCCTAGTGTTCCTTTGGCTAAAGCAGATCACACAGCCAAGCCCAGGCTCAAGAGGACCACCCCTTCCTGATGGAAGGGTGCACAAAATTATGTTGCAGGGGAGTGAACATATGGGGGCAAAATGCATTTGTGGCCTTTTCCCCCCATTTACCACAGGAAGAAATAGGAGAGAAAAAAAAATGAGTGCAACGTTCCTGTGTTCTTGAGCAGGTGCTCCATGTCCTGCCACCATCTTCTGGGCTGAGTTGTGAAAGCAGGAATGGTAGGAGTAACAGGATTGGGGGATTCGGTGAGATGTCCATCTTTGTAGCATTTCCTGAAAAGCAACATGATTCCAGACAGAGAAAGGGGTGTGCAGGAGGAGGTTCCAGTGCCCATGAGAGCAAGAACATGGTGAGAGAGGCTGGACCCTGGGAGTAGGGTGAGGAGAATTCAGAGCCATCTGGGACCAAGGACTGGAGACAGTCTGGTAGACGCAAGAGTAGGCAAATGATGTTGCAGGACTAGACATTTTCCAGGTCCCCAGTGCCTTGGCACTCAAGGGGAATCCTGGATGGAGAATATCCTGAATGGAGGTGATCCAAACAGAGGTCTAGAATATTGGGTGAATGCTTGAACACTCAAGTATGAAGGACTCTTGACAGCTTATGATGTGAGGGGGTAGGGAGCATGGTCTGAGACATTTTTTTATTTTACATTGAGAAATACAATGACAAATTTATTGATATTCTGCTTCGATATTTAAACAATTAAATAGTCCTGGAATACTGTTTCCATAGTACAGAAAAGACCTGCACAGACGTTTTCTAACAGAGGCTAAGTCAGCTGTTCTGTTTCCAGTGAATCTTTGACCAATTTGAGGATGGCTCTACTGTGTTAGGGTCCTGACTCACAAGTGCTTTAATAGTATGTGTATTGATGTAGAATTCACATATTACAAAATTCACCTTTTTAAAGTATGCAATAATGGTTTTTTTACAACCATTTCTAATATCCAATCTCAGAACATTCTGTCACCCCAAAAGATAAACCCTGTACCCATCAGCAGTCATTCCCATTCCCCCTTTCTCCCAGTCCGTGGCAGCCACCAATGTATTTTTTGGCCCCATAGATTCACTATTCTGGACATTCCATATAAATGGAATTCATTTCACACATTTTTCAGGCACCTGTGATGGGATTTCTTCAGCCAGCATACTGTTTTCAAGCTTCTTCCTTGTTGTAGTGTTCATCATAATGTCACTTCTTTTCATGGCTGAGTAATATTCCATTGTATGGATATGCCATACTGTATTTACCCATTCATCAGTTGATGGACACTTGGGGTGTTTCTACAGTTTTCATTTATGTCTTTGTAAGCTTTTCAATGAATCTTTGTGTGGGCATTTTTTCCTAATGCCTCTCATTTGAAACACTTTAAGGCATATATATTCTCTCCATATAGATACATACAAATATAAATATATATATTCTTTATCTATCTATCTATAATATATACATAACATAAAATATCTATAAACACACACACACACCCATATATAATCTTTTTTTTTAATTGCTTTTTTCCACCATCTCTTTAGGTCACTTGAATGCACAGCACAGTAAAGAATTATTTTTATGAGATCTACCTAGGATTTGCACCAGGGGTGGTACTAAAGGGGCCAGGGGAAGGTGTGCTAACTCCCTGAGCATTTGACCAGCATTCTCCTCCACCAGAGCCTGACCCCAGGATCTCGTAAATTCAATGGGCCTGGGTCCCAGTATCCCCCATGCAGCTCACCCTGGCTGTGAAGAAGAGGGAAAGAGGGACTAGTGAGGAGACACACTCACCTGAAAGGAAGCACCTCCATTCTTTAGTCTGGGGCTTTCAGAACAATAGCTGTATTTGCACTTCCAACATAGCTAAGGCACAGGAACATTGATGTTAGTTTTACAGATGGGAAATTAAAACCAAGGCGGATCCCGAGCTAGCAAGAGGCAGAGCTGAGATGCATCCCCAGGGCTTCCTGGCAGTTTCCTCTTGCTTGGGGTTGCCTCCTGCAAAGCTCCACAGCTTAGCTCTTGTAGGAAGATTGTAAAATGGACTCTGGGTCTTGAAGTAGGATCAGCTAATTAACATTCATCTCCTCTTCTCCACCTCTCCTCACTGAGATATCAAAGAGATAACTTAACTATAGTCTAATAAAGAGCATTTAGCTTGTAAAGCAAAACTTGTTAGAGTCCCCTCATAGGGGCTGAGACTGATTTCCCAATTCACCTTCCTCTGTGGTCCACGGTCTGGGTAGGGAGGGGTGTGTGTGCAGAGGGCAAGGAACAGGGTCCAACCACTGCCCTCATGGAGACTCAGGGGGCTGCAAGCCAGATGCCACCTGCACCCACAGATGGGAAAAGACATAATTTACCACCATCATCACCTTCTTCATTTGCATCATGACTCTGTGGGTGTGCTGTGCTATACAATGTTTACACCTTTAATCTTTCTCAACAATTCCAGAAAGCAGACATTATAATCCCCATTCACAGATGATGTGAGTCACCTCCTTTGTTTGACTGTGCGTCTTGAGAGTAAGGGAAGTCTCACTGGTCTTTGTGTGTCCCATGCTCAGCACAGGCCTGAACCCAAAAGGGGCCACACCAATCTTCTTGAGGGCAGAAATGAAAGAATGAATTAAAAAATGAAGGCATGCAAGTTCAGGGAGGGCCCAGGAGAAGGACTCGGGTCACTAGGTGCCCAGACCAGTGCTCAAGGGAGCAGTGAGAAGGGGCCTTCCTTTGGTTGGATCCACCTCAGCACCTATCAAGCTCCAGGAGTCTTGCTGGGGACCCAGAAGATAGAGATGCAGGCTTGGCTTCCAAAAGTTTNTCATCACAATGACAACCCCAGAAGCAGATGGTCAAGTCCAGTCCAAACTCACAGGATTCTTGGCCTGGTTACTAGACAGCAGGGGCTAGTGTGCTGAGAATTGTGTGGGCATCATCTCTGTTAATCCCCATGACAACCAAATCTGGGCTGGGCAGAAGAGAGTGGGATGCTTCTGCAAAGCTGCCTGGGAAGAGCTGGGCTCTTTATTGGGTCTTGAATGGCCAGAACTTGGCCTCTTCTGTCCAGCTTTTGCCTCTAGTACTTGGCCTCAAGTAAAAGGCTGACAGGTGGCCTGATGCCCATGTATGGCCACAAAACCTCACCTTGTGCCCAACTATGATGCTCTAGGCTGAAAGGGGCCTGGATTCCCCAAAGGCTGAGCAGCTGGAGCCAGCCATGGGCGATGCCAGCCCCAGTACCTGGCAAATGGCTGCAGGCCCTCTAATCATCCACTACTAAAATCTGCCCATTAATTCCCTCCAGGCACAGGAGGGGGAGCTGCACCCTCCCTGCCTGCTATTTAATCCAACATAATTAGGTCCCATTATTTCTGTCATGTTGATTTTTGAAAAATCATTTTAAGTTGTCGCCCTTTTTTTATGCTTTGGAAAAAGAAAGCATGAAAGAAGATGAAAACAGAAAAGCATACCTGCACCCCCTGCCTGGCTCCTGGTCCCCTTCTGGTCCCCCCATTTCTACTGACCCGTTCCCTTGGCAACCGGCAACTTGCTCCTGCAATATTCAAAGGAAATCGCACAACTGCACATCAAATAGGACACAGGCGGTGTTTTCAGTTGTCCGAGATTGACAGACAGACATACAGACACCCAGGGAAGACACAGACACAGACAGATAGAGATGTACAGAGAGATGGAGACAGAGATAGACAAGGAGAAAGACCCAGACCACAGAGAAAAAGACTCCCAAGGAGATAGGGACACAGGACCAGAGATGCCAGAGCTGACAAGCAGAATGATACAGAGACAGACAGACAGACATTTANCTTGAGGGCAGAAATGAAAGAATGAATTAAAAAATGAAGGCATGCAAGTTCAGGGAGGGCCCAGGAGAAGGACTCGGGTCACTAGGTGCCCAGGCCAGTGCTCAAGGGAGCAGTGAGAAGGGGCCTTCCTTTGGTTGGATCCACCTCAGCACCTATCAAGCTCCAGGAGTCTTGCTGGGGACCCAGAAGATAGAGATGCAGTTGTGGCTTCCAAAAGTTTATACTTTTTCTGGGGAGTCAGGCAGGTGCGACACAGACTCAATTTTCTTAAGTCATGAAAAGTACAGCCCTTTATCAGAATGGGAGGGAGGGGGTGGTGATGATAATCTGCTTCCATCGCGCTCCCTGCCCAGGCTGTAATAGGAAGGACCATCCTGAAAAGGGACCAGCCACAGGACAAACCCTCCCCTGGGGTTTGTCTTATTGTTAGGCTCTTGGGCTTTGTCAAAGGTCGTCTGAAAACTGGTCACATGAAAATGTCTTCATGTTTTCTATTAAATGGTGTCAAAAATATCCATTCTGTGTTACACATGAGAAATAGCTTTTAATTTACTGACAGGAAAAGTAATATCATCCCCAATGAGATTTTATGTCTTCCTTTTTTAGTTAGCAAGGACTTTGTTGCTTACTAAAGAACCAAGCAAATAAATGTATTTATTCACCACATGTTTATTGAAGAACAGCTTGTTGCTGAGAATACCGAGATGGCTGAAACACCACCTTTGACCTCTAGTTCACAGTCTACTTGCACCCTTTACTCTGGCCACTAGGCTACAACTCTGTGACCCTCAGGACTGAAATATCTGCTCCTCTTCCTTTTGTCAGTCCTTACTTTCTATTTCTAGTTGAATCTTATTCTATACATATCATTTATTATCAGCTGTTGTAACATTTTTAATAGGGGAATAAAACAAGAACATATACAGATGGCAGGCAGATTAACTATACACTGTCCCCCTCATCACTGAGAACCCTGGAAATGACAAATATCTTTCTCTGTATCTCTCATTCCTTTTCTTCCCCCCTCTCTCATGAATCTGGAACAGCTGTATAAAACAGCGACAAAACAGTGTTGTAATGAAGCAGCTATTTTGAGCAGGTCCCGAGAATAGGAATGCAGAGAGAATTGGATTGATGAAGAACTCCAAACATTCACCCCAGGTGTAAGGGGTCCATAGACACAGAAGTGGGTAGGGGCTGAGGATTTTGTTGAGGTGCCTGGCTGCAAAACCAGGTTCTGAGTAATTGGCAGAAGCTCCCACCACCCCAACATGGGTCAAGCAGAGAGGCTCACAGAGGCCCACTGGTCCTCAGACTGCACCAGCTGAGTGGCCATTTGAAAACACACAGATGATGGGTAGGTGTAGGAGAAATGGGAAACAAGCCATTGAAACACCCTGCCCTCTAGTTGCTACAGTAAACAGAAGTGGCATCTACCAGCTGGGCAAACCCAGTATCTTGAGAGGTGATCCAAGAATCATGGAAGCCATGAGGGAAACTTTCATCCAAACAGAGAGCACAGCACTCAACAGCTGGAGAACAAACCAAAGAGATGCAGTTTGTAGGGCAAACAGGAGATCTTTAAAAAATGGAATTCATATCTTTAAAGGGGTAAAGGTGGAATTATAGTAGTATATATATTGGAACTATAATCATTGAGATTAAAGTTCAGTAGATGCACTGAATGGTGAATGGACACCTCTGAAGGTGACTTTGTGAACAGGAAGACGGAGCTGAAGGCTACTTGCATGGAGAAGCTGAAGAGATGGCAAGAATGAAAGAAAAGTTGCTGGACCTTTTTCTTTTTCTAAGTGCATTAATAAGCACTCTGATAGGATGTGTTTGTGATTCAGGATAGTGGGTTAGACTATGAGCCATATCTACAACATACTCATACTAAAAGGACTGGGATTTGGAGTGGCAGGCAGTAACTGAATGTGACTTCCTAGGAAGAGGAGTGTATTTTGGATTTATATGGGATCAAAGTATAATTTAAGCAAGGGACAGTTGGGGATTTTATGTGTACTGAAAAGTAAGTGTTCTCTTCTGAGCCACCAAAGGGTGGATTGTAGAGGGCTGCTGAAGCTCTGATTTTCATCTCTTTCGACTGCTTACTCCCTCTCTTTTAGGTGATAATAGCACCTCTTGCCTTGGGAACTCTTCCCCCATTCCATGTAGTCCTGATGAATCTGTCAATCTATGTCCACCCGCTCCTCTGACCTGCCACACACACAGTCACTGTGGTAGTCGCATGACCCTGGCTGGAAGCTAATGACAATTTATGGCTTGGTGGGTAACTGATCCAGCAGTTGAAATGCAGCCCAAAGTGGACCATGAACAATTCTCTCTGGAAAAAAATATATGAATAAGGTGAGAGAAAAAACATTTTTCTGCTGGGATTGTATGTCTGGGGTTGCCAGTAGCCATTTTCCCTGATACTTGTAAAATTCCTGTCTGGAGAATGGAGCCAGGCAGAGACACAGATGAACAGGAAAATAAAAAGACGTTTTGTTAGCATTGGAGGGCCTGGAACTAGCTGTGTTAAAGAATGAACCATCCACAGGCTGTCTAATTAATGAGGGAAACAAAACAAAACAAAACTTTTTTGCTTTAAACCATTTTGAGTTGTGTGACCCTTGTGCCTGGTATCATTCTTATACAGGATCTTTGACAATCATGATCTGTTTTATATTAATATTATATCAATGTCTTCTGAATTCTCTTCTTGAATTTTCTAGGTAGATATTTATATCAACTGCAAAGACTTGTAGTTTAAGTTTTTCTTTCTAATATTTATATTTTGTGTCTTTTTCCTATTTATTGCCATATCTGTAATCCCCAGGACAATGTTGAATAATATCTTTGAGAGTGGGCATCTTTGATTTGTTTCTGTTATTAACTCACTCATTATTTATTCAGCACTTGCTGTGTGGCAGAAATCCCTTTGGGCCATAGAAATGCAGATGTGACCAAAATGAACAAAGTCCATCAGAACATTTTTAACAGAAATAAGGGAAGAATGAAAGTGTTATCAAGAAAACTGGATGTAGCTCTACCTTGGAGAGCAAGAGAAATCTTTCTTGAGGAACATTACAATAAAATGCCCTTTGTCTTTCATGGT
>NW_017731636.1:812417-814575 GCF_001890085.2 Hipposideros armiger | reverse complement strand
CCAATCTGCATTCCCACCAACAGTGTATGAGGGTTCCTTTTTCTCCACAGCCTCTCCAACACTTGTTATTATTTGTCTTGTTGATAGCCATTCTAACTGGTTTGAGGTGATAATCTCATTGTGGTTTTTAGTTGCATTTCTCTGATGATTAGTGACACTGAGCATTTAAGTCTTTAATCCATTTTGAGTTTATTTTTGTATATGATGTAAGCAAGTGTTTCTTGAACTAGGCCTGTATTGCTATGAATGTCTCTCTTAGGATTGCTTTTTCTATGTCCCATAGATTTGGGGTCATTGTGTGTTCATTTTCATTTGTCTCAAGGTATTTTTTAATTTCTTCCTTGATCTCCTTA
Organism: Hipposideros armiger; assembly: GCF_001890085.2. Classification (NCBI taxonomy): domain Eukaryota; kingdom Metazoa; phylum Chordata; class Mammalia; order Chiroptera; family Hipposideridae; genus Hipposideros; species Hipposideros armiger. The sequence goes on along the minus strand of NW_017731636.1, from coordinate 814,222 downwards.
TTAACCCATTCATTGGGCTTTCTTTGTTGTTTTTTTGTTTGTTTGTTTGTTTGTTTAAGATCTTATTGGGAAATTGGGAGAGGGAACAGCATTGGGGAATGGGAAATTGGGGAAGGGGAACAGATAAGTTGCTGTTCTTTTGTTCTTCAATCTAATTGTGGAGGATGTTGCTTCACTTGCCCATGTTGGTATTGTGATCATTGAGCTCTTCCTGGCTGAGTCAGATTGGTCACCAGCCATTGGATGGCTGCTCATGGCAGCCCACTGCAGCCTACACTGTTCCTGGCCACTCACAGCAGCCCAGCTCCAGTTTGAGCTGTTGTTCACCATCTTAGTTGTAGAAAGTGCAGTGTCATTGGCCCATGTGGGATCCAAATTGGTGGCCCTGCTGCTCAGAGTTCGTGCTCTCAAGCCAACTCTTAACTAACGAGCCACTTGGCCGGCCCAACCCATTCATTGTTTAGTAGCATGTTACTTAGCCTTCATATGTTTGTGTATTTTTCAGGGTTTTTTGGTGTTTTGGTTTTTTTTTTTGTAATGGATTTCTAGTTTCACACCATTGTGGTCAGAGAAGATGCTTGACATAACTTCAATCTTCTTTTATATTTATTAAAGCTTGTTTTGTGGCCTAACATGATGTACCTTGGAAACCATTCCACGTGCACTTGAAAAGAATGTATATTCTGTTGCTTTGGTGTGATATACTCTAAAAGTATCAATTAAATCCATCTGGTCTAATGTGTCATTTAAGGACACTTTTTTCTTGTCGATTTTCTGTATGGAAGATTTAGCCATTGATGTCAATAAGGTGTTAAAATCCTCTGCTGGGGTTGTATTACTGTCAACTTCTCCCTTTATGACTGTTAATATTTGCTTTATATATTTAGTTGCTCCTATATTGGGTGCATAAATGTTTACAAGGATTATATCCTCTTGTTGGATTGATCCCTTTATCATTATGAAATGTGCTACTTTGTCTTTTATTATAGCCTTTGATTTAAAGTCTATATTTTCTGGTATATGTCTTGCTACACCAGCTTTTTGTTGTTGTTGTTGTTTATTTGCATGAAATATCTTTTTTCATCCCTTTACTTTCAGTCTGTGTATATCTTTCTATCTGAATTGGGTCTTTTGTAGACAGCATATGTATGGATCCTGTTTTAATCCATTCAGCTACCTTATGTGTTTTGATTGGAGCCTCTAATCCATTTATATTGCAAGTAATTGTTGATAGCTATTGTCATTTTATTATTCATATTTTTTATCTTTCCCCCCCCTTCTTTCTTCTTCTTAAACAAGTCCCTTCAACATTTCTTGTATTATAGGTTTGGTGGTGATGAACTCCTTTAGCTTTCTCTTGTCTGGGAAACTCTTCATTGCTTCTTCAATTTTAAATGATAGCCTTGCTGAGTAGAACAGTCTTGGTTGTAGGTCCTTGCTTTTCATAATTTTGAATATTTCATGCCAATTCTTTCAAGCATGCAAAGTTTCTGTTGAGAAATCAGTTAACGTTGTTATGGGAACTTCCTTGTAGGTAACTAACTGCTTTCTTTTGCTGCCTTTAATTTTTTTCTTTGCCTTTAACCTTTGGCATTTTTATTATGTGTTTTGGTGTGGGCCTCTTTGGGTTCATCTTGTTTGTGACTCTCTGTGCTTTCTGGGCTTGTATGTCTATTTTCTTCGCCAAGTTACATATATTTTCAGTCATTATTTTTTCAAATAAGTTCACAACACTTTGCTGTCTCCCTTCTGCTTCTAGTACCCCAATGGTGTGAATGTTGTTATATCTGATGTTGTCCCAGAGG
>NW_017731636.1:810630-811787 GCF_001890085.2 Hipposideros armiger | reverse complement strand
TTTTGTGTTCTGAAGCTGGCCACCAGATGTCTCAGCTCTGGGGACTCTTGTGAGGGGGGCCCATGCAGACCAAGATCAGCTAATTCCTTGGATCAGCCTAGGGGTAACTGGTAGGAGGCTCAAAGCAATTTGCACTTGATCACTGCCTGTACTAGACATGAAGGTGTGTAGCAGAGGCCATGCTGTAAACTAAAGCCAACTGCCATGAGCTCTGGGACAGGTCAGCAAAAGGCCCAGGACACCCTGAGGCTGGCAGTCGCCTGCTGGCTGACTGTAAAGCTCAGCAACTGAAAGAGTCTTGGGTGGTATGTGATTTGGGTGAGGTGAGGTCTCAGAGAGTCTCCAGGATGGGGTGAGATGTGTTTACCAGGTTAATGCTGATTCAGGTTTGGCACTACTGCTGAGCCTGGGGAAACTCAGCAAGAAGCATAGAGCTCATGGAGGCACTCATCACCTACCTGGGGCCTGGGGACCCCAAAGAGTTGTCTAAGAAAGACTAAAGCATTAGTCAATGCCAGCTGTCAGGTTTTGAAAGATCCTCCAGTGAATTGGGTGGGGTGGGGTCTCAGGGAGTCACCAGGATGGAGCGAGTGGAGTTCACCAGACCAATGCAGATTCAGATTTGGCTGTGTTGGGGGAGGGCTCAACACAGGAAAGATGGTGCCCACTCATCGGCTATGTGGGAAGAAAGCTCAACAAAAGAAAGGAACAGTGGCAGCTGTCCCTCTAGCCCTCGCTCTGAAGCCATACAACTCTGTCTCTCCCTGTATATCTCTGGTACCTCCTGAGCCACCATGCCTCCTGCAGAGCCGAGGGTGAGTGCCTGGAAGTAAGAGAGTTTGTGCACAGGCCCTTTAAAAGGACACGTGGGTCTATAGCAGCCTTCTGCCTCACCTGGACAGAATCCCCTTTGGTTTTCACAGCCAGATGTTGTGGGTGCTCTTCTTCCCAAGACTGGTGTTTAAGGCTGGGGAACTCAGTGTGGGGGTAAGACTCCTTGCTCCTCAGGGAGGACTTCTGCAGCTGAGATCCTTCCTGATTTTCAACCCCAAGGGAGGCTGGGATGGTGATGAGAACAGACTATTATGAGCATCCATTTGGGCTAATTCTTGCACTGAAATGGTTCCCTGCAGTCTTTGTGGAAGCAGATGGCTGGG
>NW_017731636.1:805759-807980 GCF_001890085.2 Hipposideros armiger | reverse complement strand
AGGGAACGTGACAGACAAACCTAGACCTAAACACTAGCTCTGCCACTGACCAGCTGGGACACCATGGGCAAGACATTCAGCCACTCTGGGACTCAGTTTCCCCATCTGTGAAATTAATAAGTAGCTCAGAGTGATTGCATTGTGAAGCATGGATAGATAGTGTATATGTTTGGTGAGGTCTGATAAATGACAATGACAATGATAATAATAACTCAAAGCTTCTTGGCAAAGACATAGCTGGATGCCTGGCTAGGGATCCCAAACTCAGATTCCTACTGGGGCCTCAGGAGAGGTGGAATAGTGGAGCTCAGGGATTCATCTACTACATGGGCCCAGCATGACAAACTGCTACATTTTCAAAAGGAACTGTCAATATGGGTATTTTAATTCCAAATCTTTGAGTGTTGCATATTGGCCACCAATTCCATCTGTAAAGCACTCTGCCAGGCCATATAAAGCATTAATGTGCTAAATTGTTGTAGGTTCAGCTTGCAACCTGAGTCACAACTGCAGGTGCAGGAACCCAATCCACCAGCAGGGGCGCCCTGTTGGAGCTACTGGTAGCTACTCAAAGAGACTGAGCAGGAGCAGGCAGCCTGCATACACCAGGCCACAGGGTCAGGGGAGACTGTGCTGTAGACCAGATCCCATGACTGAGGCCAGTAGGTCCTGGAGGTACAGGGCCCAGGACCTCAGCCAGGCTGCCAGGAGAACTGTAGTTCTACTGCAGCCCCACCTTACCCACCCCTGATGCTGTCTTGCTGCCAGGTACCTTGGAGCATACAGAAGAGGGTAGATCATGCTCCCTGGGCCACAGAGACAAGGCCCTAAGATTCGGTCTTCAGCATGGGCTCTGTGAAAGGGAGGGTCAAAAACCATTGTTCTGACATTGTAGTGGAGGTTGTCCTGAGGAACTTGATTCAAGTGCAGCCTTCTGGAGCCATCCCAGAAATGTGATTCTGTGGGTCTGGATGGCCCTGCAGTGTGCATCTTAAGAAACATCCCAGGTGATTCCAATAGATGTACTGCAGACCCACTGGGAAGCACTGGGCTGGGAAAATGCAGTGTCCTGCCACCCTCTGGTATAGCCCCTATGGCCCTGAGGAGCTGCAGTGTTCCTCCACCAGAGCCTTGGCTCCTCCACTGCTGGCCAGCAAGAACTCCACAGCCCTTGTTATCCCCTCACTTCTGAGTCTGAGGAAAATGTAGGGACCCCTGTTGCTTGGTGACTCACAGGGAGGACTGACTGTGCAGGAAGCAACCTTACAAAGGTCCTCATAAATCCCCTCCCTCTGCACTGTTTACACCCCTCTCAGCCCTTTAACCACCAGGACCTTAACAAGTGGGGTGGCGGGGGTTGGCTCGTCTACTCAGGAAGCAACCAGAGGCCATGTTAAGGCTGGCTGGAAGGTGTTGTCTTGGGATGCATGGTAAACACCAGAGGCCCCAGCAGAGCCCTCTTTGAAATGCCCAGTACCCAGCAGGTGGTGACAGTTGCTTGGACACATGTAGGTCAGGATAGTTGTGTTGGAACCCAGTGGAGAGTGAGTGAGGGAAGCCATGGGGCCCCAAGCCCCACAGATGGAAGAAGCAGACCAGACTAGGCTCAGGGTCCCTGGTCTGAACACACCCACATGCCAGCTTTCTTACAGTTGCAGAAGCCCTAATGCCCTAATTATTCAATTTCCATTTTGCCTAATGTAGCTGGCTTTCTGTCACTTGCAACCGAATATACCACCTAAAACCTACTGATTCAGAAACTGTATTTTTAACAAGTTTCCAGGTGATTCATGGGTTGAACTGTGCTTGAGAAGCACTGATGTACAGCACTGCCAATTAGTCTGCCGGTGTTTTGGGACTCAGCATGCCTCCATGTTGGAACCTGCTAGTTCAATCTGGAACCTGTCCACCCCTACACCAGCATCCAAGCATCAAACTCAGTATATAATCCTGCCAGCCGAGGGCGGGAGGGGGGCCTAGACGCTGTGCCCAATCACTGAGCAGCCTGCAACTGTGGAGACCAGGAGGGAAAGCTCCTGGAGGCCTTCACTGAAGATCATAAAAGACACAGGATGTGGAGGATGGTGTTTCTAGAGCAAAGGCTTGAACATAGGAGAACAAATCTCTCCTGTGCACTACCTACTATCTGCCAGATACTGTTCTAGGCACAAGGGTCTGGAGGTGGGCAAGGTGGAGGGCTTCATGCTCTCTGGAAGTCTTC
>NW_017731636.1:789108-805199 GCF_001890085.2 Hipposideros armiger | reverse complement strand
CTATAAGAGAGAAAAAAAATCTTTACCTTGCTCAGCCACAGGTATCCTGGTACAATGGTGCTCTGAGAAGCTATAACAGGGATACTAATTTAGGAAAGGCCTCTTTGAGGAAATCTTTTTGACCTGCAAGGATAATAGGAATTGGTTAAGGATAACGAAAGGGGAGAAGCTCTCCAGTTGGGAGAAGAACAGCTACTTAAGTACCAAGAGGAGGCCACGGAGACTAGATGAAAAAAAGGAGAAGGGGTTGGCAGGGTACAGACCACATGGAGCCTGTGGTCCAAATGAGGAGTCTGGGGGTACTAGGAAGTGTATTCAAGTAGGGGAACAACATGGAAGGATTTTCAATTGTAAAACACCCCTCTCCCTTAAATTGGGAGCATCACAGACCCCCAGTTCTGTTCAACACCTGCCACCCTCATTAGTGGGCACCACTACTACCCATTTACAGGTGAAAAATTGAGGAGTGTAGGTGACATGCTCAGGGCAATCCAGCTGGGATTTGAGCCCAGATCCATCTGCCTCTTGAACCCCGAGCTTTCCCTTGTATTATGGTCTCAACCACTCATAGGTGATCAGGTTTCTGGTGGTCCAACCAGATCCACTAGGAGAAGGGCAGGCCACCTCATCCCTGGTTCTAAGAACTTGAGGTTTCCTTACTGTTCCAGGGCCTCAGAGATCACTGATCCCAAACACACTCTGTGCAGATGGGGAGACTGAGGCCTGGGAATAGGCTGGGCCTTGGTCAAGAACACACAAGTACTGGGGCCATCCCTGGCTTCCCAAAGACAAGCATCATCCGTACGCAGACTCCAGAAGAATGCCTTTACATCCACTGTCCCTTCTCCCCTGAGCCTCATTTCCTCAAAACCACCTATTGAGATGAAAGTATTATATTTTGTAAATTAGAAAATGTTCTGCTAATATGGAGGCTGGATATAATTAAGCATAACAAGAGTTGGGGCCTTCATGGTGTTTTGAATATAAAACGTTTTCTCTGCCCTCCCTCCAAGTATCTTATCCATGACAGAATTCACACAAGTCATCCCTCCAATTACAGTATTGCTAATTTTGACTCCCTTCTGAAAAATGCAAATCCCTACTAAGAACAATAAAACATTGTCTAATTAATCATTTGCACATTAGTATAATTGAGTTTTTGCCCATCTTTTCTCTGAGGGGAGGCTGAAGCAGGAAAGGGAAGTTTATTAAGGAAAGGGTGATGGGAAGGGATAATTATAGAGCCAAGGACAAACTTGCTGGGATGTCAATTCCAGAAGGTGAGGAGAGCCTAGACACAGCTGTGACTACTGGCCTCTTAAGGTCTAGGGGTGTAGGAAGATCTAGAGTGTGAGCAACATAATAGGGACCTTTTGAAGGGAGGTCAAAAATATCTGAGGACAGGGGCTATCTCTTGTTTACTTTTAGGTTATTTGCTAGGAGGTGCTGTGACATATCCCTTCTCAACCTTCTTAAATCTTCAGCCAATTTTGTAACACACTTATTTGCCTGGTGTATGAAAAAAAGAATGTGTCATACATCAGGAGCAATCAAAAGCAGAACAGAGATAGCCCATATGCATGAGAGTGACAATCCAAAAATGGAAGCATGTCAGTTGCAACAGAAGCTCAGAGCTGAGAGTGAGGTGGGGGAAAATGTAACCACCTCCTTCAGAACAACCAGACAGTTTGGGAGGGAACTGGTTAAACCCATGTTACCTAAACTATTTCAGAGTATAAGAATCAAGGAAAATTTTTCAACCTCATCCTGCAACACTTGAAAAAAACACACATGAAGCTAAATTTTACTTATAAAAAGATACAAAAATCCTGAATAAAATATTGGTAAAATAATTAAGTAGGCCAGGAAGAGAATGATATGCCAATATGATTCAAGAATAAAGGAATGTAAGACTGGTTAAACATTAATATATCTATTGGTGGTATTCACAACATTAATANGGAAGAGAATGATATGCCAATATGATTCAAGAATAAAGGAATGTAAGACTGGTTAAACATTAATATATCTATTGGTGGTATTCACAACATTAATATGCTAAAAAAAGGAAGCTTTGGTTACATCCATGGGTACTAAAAAGGAATTTAATAATATTCAACATTTATTCCTGATTTTTTTTTAAAAAGCTTTCAACAAGCAAAGTATACTGGAGAGGTGTTCAAGATGGTTGTGTAGGAAGACCTTGGAGATCCCTGAAAAAGACCTGAAAACTAGCAAAACAGCTTTTCTACATTAAAGAATAAAAAGGCCACATCAAGATGGGTAAGAGAGGCAGAGACTCCCCACCCCTAGTGTCGAGACCCAAAAGTGGAAGTGATATTACAAACACAGAGCTCCTCTCTGAGGAGCAAGGGGTTTGACTCCTACATCAGGTACCCCAGCCCTTGAGATATGCACAGGAAAGATAAGTCTCCAAAACATCTGGCTTTGTAAACCACTGGAGGTTTACAGTAGACCCAAAAGACTATAGGAAGCTAAGACACTGTTCTTAAAGGGCTAGTGCACAGACTCACTTGCTCTGAGCCCCAGTGCATAGGCAGAAGTATGAAAAGCACCTGGACCGTACATGAAGGAGATTTATTAACTAATTTTAAAGCACATGCCAGAGGGACAGAGGTCTGTTGGAACTCTCTCTAGGGATAGAGACACAGGCAGGCATTATTTATTCACTCTCCTTCTACTTTGCCAGCACAGTTTCTGTATGTTTCATTTTTGGTGCTTGCCTTGCCCCCAGCACTCCCCTGCATCTTTACCCTAAATGGCCCTATGTTCCTCCACCAAGTCCCACCCTCTTTCTACTCAGCAAGTGAGCTTGCCACAGCCTGGGACTCCTCCACTGCTGCCCATGCCCTGCCAGACCAGGAGGATGCACATAGTACACACAGAGGACACCCTGTTTAATTCCTGAAACTAAATGCCATGGGGAGCTTATGTTTCTGAGATCCAAAGGACTTAGACAATCAGAGACAGACAGTTCTTGGAAGGCTACAGCCCCCAGGGCATTGCATAGACATCAGACTGAAACACACCTCTCAGTCTTCCAAAACTGGGAGAGAAAGCAGTTTTTCCTAATATATCAAAACAAACACAGAGAGTCAAGGAAAATGAGGAAGCAAAGGAATATGTTCCAAATGAAAGAGCAAGATAAAACCCCAGAAACAAACCTTAATAAAANAAAACACACATGAAGCTAAATTTTACTTATAAAAAGATACAAAAATCCTGAATAAAATATTTGCAAAATAATTAAGTAGGCCAGGAAGAGAATGATATGCCAATATGATGCAAGAATAAAGGAATGTAAGACTGGTTAAACATTAATATATCTATTGGTGGTATTCACAACATTAATACACTAAAAAAAAGGAAGCTTTGGTTACATCCATGGGTACTAAAAAGGAATTTAATAATATTCAACATTTATTCCTGATTTTTTTAAAAAAAGCTTTCAACAAGCAAAGTATACTGGAGAGGTATTCAAGATGGTTGTGTAGGAAGACCTTGGGGATCCCTGAAAAAGACCTGAAAACTAGCAAAACAGCTTTTCTACATTAAAGAATAAAAAGGCCACATCAAGATGGGTAAGAGAGGCAGAGACCCCCTACCCCTAGTGTTGAGACCCAAAAGTGGAAGTGATAGTACAAACACAGAGCTCCTCTCTGAAGAGCAAGGGGTTTGAATCCTACATCAGGTACCTCAACCCTTGAGATATGCACAGGAAAGATAAGTCTCCAAAACATCTGGCTTTGTAAACCAGTGGAGGTTTACAATAGACCCAAAAGACTATAGGAAGCTAAGACCCTGTTCTTAAAGGGCTAGTGCACAGACTCACTTGCTGTGAACCCCAGTGCATAAGCAGAAGTATGAAAAGCACCTAGACCATACATGAAGGAGATTTATTAACTAATTTTAAAGCACATGCCAGAGGGACAGAGGTCTGTTGGAACTCTCTCTAGGGATAGAGACACAGGCAGGCACTAATTATTCACTCTCCTTCTACCTTGCCAGCACAGTTTCTGTACGTTTCATTTTTGGTGCTTGCCTTGCCCCAGCACTCCCCTGCATCTTTACCCTAAATGGCCCTATGTTCCTCCACAAAGTCCCACCCTCTTTCTACTCAGCAAGTGAGCTTGCCACAGCCTGGAACTCCTCCACTGCTGCCCATGCCCTGCCAGACCAGGAGGATGCACATAGCACACACAGGGGACACCCTGTTTAATTCCTAAAACTAGATGCCATGGGGAGCTTATGTTTCTGAGATCCAAAGGACTTAGACAATCAGAGAGAGACAGTTCTTGGAAGGCTACAGCCCCCAGGGAATTGCATAGACATCAGACTGAAACACACCTCTTAGTCTTCCAAAACTGGGAGAGAAAGCAGTTTTTCCTAATATATTGAAACAAACACAGAGAGTCAAGGAAAATGAGGAAGCAAAGGAATATGTTCCAAATGAAAGAGCAAGATAAAACCCCAGAAACAAACCTTAATAAAATGCGGATAAGTAATTTACTTGGTAAGTAGTTCAAAGTAATAGTCATAAAGATGTTCACCAATCTTGGGGGGGGGGGAAATGGATGAACACAGAGAGAACTTCAAAAAAGAGATAGAAAATATAAGAAAGTACCAAACAGAAGTGACAGAGCTGAAAAATACAATAACTGCATTGAAAAGTACACTAGAGGGATTCAACAGCAAATTAGATTAAGCAGAATAATGGATCAGGAACCCAGAAGATAGGGTAACAGAACTTACAAACAGAGCATCAGAAAAAAATAAAATAAAATGTGATATCAAAAACATAATGTGTATTTCTGGTCAAGATGGCAGGGTAGGTAAACACTATGCTTGCAACCTCTCATGACCATATCAAAATTATACTAAACTACAGAACAACCATCATCGAGAATCATCTGAAGTCTAGCTGACAGAAGTCCTATAACTAAGGATATACAGAAGAAGCGATGTTGAGACTGATAGGAGGGGTGGAGATACAGAATAGACTGGTCCCACACTCATGTGTGACAGTTAAAAATCAGGAGGGGTATCTTGGCTGCAGAGGTCCCCCCTGAAAAGCAACAGGTTCCAGATCCATACCAGGCTCCCCAGCCCATGGTTCCAGCACTGGGAACAGAAGTCTCCATAGTTTCTAAATATGAGCACCAGCGGAGATTGACACTGAGTAATACAGAGGACAACTGGAGTCCCAGGTGTTCCTCTTAAAGTGTCCACACACAGACTTGCTTGCCAACAGACGCATTCACTCTGAGCTGAAACACTGGGGCAGCAGCTCAAAAGGTGCAAAGGATGCACAAGGAGGAGCTGAGTTGCCTGGTTTCAGTGAAAGGGATGGAAGGGCCACTTTCTCCCAGACAGAGTGCTGGCTGAAACCCTTGTTTCTTTGTTGAGTTCTCCTACCTCCCAGAGTGCAAATGCAGGTGACCACCATATCTGAGTCCATCATCCTGACTAACACTGTTTGCCCCACCCTGGTGATTCCCTGAGACCTCACCTCACACACCTTGCAGACTCATCCAAGCCACTTCCAGTGGCTTTGCCATACAAACGATCTGTCTTGGCTCATGTTGCAGGCTTTCCTAAGGTCTCTCAAAGGTTCACAAACCACAAACAAGTGGCATCAGGCCTCAGCATGCCCCATAACTCTTGCTGAATAGCCCCAGCACAGCACTAGCAGTAGTGAGCCTGGGTTTGAGGTTTGGCCTCTTCCAGAGAACTTCAAACCCAGCGTGGGTGGAAGAAATCTACTGATTGCTTTGTGTCTCATGCCAAGTGTCCCTCAGAAAGACACAGGCAGTGGCTGAACAAGCCTGCAGTGTGGCCCTCCCGGGAGGCCCCAGGGAAGGCATACATGGTGGATAGATTTAGACCACATTGGAAGACCACCCAGCCACCACCACAGATAACACACCCAAAAGTCAGACTAGGCAAGTACCAGAGCTCTGCTAAAACGAGTCCTGTTCCATAAGATCAGCCCCTGCACAGTAGCTCCTCCACTGTAGTCATGGCCAGTTGTCACAACCAATCAGCCTGAGAGTCATTCCTGCCCATTGATGTACAAACAGCAACCAAGGCTCAACTACAACAAGAGGGCACACACAACACACACAAAGGACACACCTGCAGCACCCAATTTAGGTAATCAGGGAAACTGTGCCACTGGCTCCACAGGACAGCTACTACATAAGACCACTTTACTAAGACCAGGAGACATAGTAACTTTACCTAATTCATAGAAACAAATACAGGGAGGCAGCACAAATGGGGACACAAAAAAACATGTCCCAAATGAAAGAACAAAATGAAAGCTCCAGAAAAAGAACTAACAAAGTGGAAACAAGCAATCTACCAGATGCACAGTTCAAAACACTAATTACAAGTATGCTCAATTATCTCAGAGAGAACTTCAACAAAGAGATATGAAACAAAAATGGAGATAGAAAACATAAGAAAAAAACAGCCATAAATGAAAACTACAATAACTGAAATGAAGAATACATTAGAGAGAATCAACAGTAGATTAGATGAAGCAGAAGTTTGAATCAGTAATTTAGAAGATAAAGGAGGAGAAAACACCCAATCAACAGCATAAAGAAAAAGAATCCAAAAAATAAGAATAGATTACAGGGGTCTCTGGGATAGCATCAAATGTAACAACATTTGCATTATAGGGATATCAGAAGAAGGAGACAGAGCAAGGAATTGAAAACTTATTTGAATAAATAATGACATAAATCTTCCCTCCACTGGTGAACAAAATGGACATACAAGCCCAGGAAGCGCAGAGTGTCCCAAACAAGAGGAATCCAAAAAGTCCTACACTAAGACACATCATAATTAAAATGCCAAAGGTTAAAGACAAAGAGAGAATCTTAAAAGCAGCAGGACAAAAGCATTTAGTTACCTACAAGGGAGTTTCCATAAGATTGTCAGCTGATTTCACAACAGGAACTTTGCAAGCGAGAAGTGATTGGCACAAAATATTCAGTGATAAAAAGCTAGGACCCACAATCAAGATTACTCTACTCAGCAAAGCTGTCATTTAGAATTAAAGAACAGATAGAACTTCCCAGACAAGGAGAAGCTAAAGGAATTCATTACCACCAAGCCAGTATTACAAGAAATGTTAAAAGGACTTCTTTAAGTAGAAGAAAAGAAAAAACGAACAAACCAATGAAGATCAAAAATTTGAATAATAAAATGGCAATAAAAATGTACCTGTCAAACATTACTTTAAATCTAAATGTGTTAAATGCTCCAATCAAAAGACACAGAGTAGCTGAATGGATAAGAAAATAAGACCAATGTATATTCTGTCTATAAGGAACCACCTCAGAACGAAAGACACACATGGACTAAAAGTAAAAAGATTGAAAAAGATATTTCATACAAATAAAAATGAGTAAAAGCTGAAGTAGCAATACTTACATCAGACAAAATAGACTTTAAAATGACGATTATAATAAGAAACAAAGAGGGACATTATGTAATAATAAAGGGATAAATCCAACAAGAAGACATCACCATAGTAAATATTTATGCACCTAACATAGGGGCACCTAAATATATAAAGCAAATATTGACTGACAAAAAGGCAGAGATAAATAGTAACACAATCATAGTGGGAGACTTTACACCCCACTGACAACAATGAACAGATCTTCCAGACAGAAAGTCAACTCGCAACAGCAGCCTTAAGTGACACACTACACCAGGTAAATTTAGTTGTTATTTTTAGAGCATTTCATCCCAAAGCAACAGAATATACATTCTTTTCAAGTGCACATGGAACATTTTTCAAGATAGGCCACATGTTATGTCACAAAACAAGTCTCAATAAATGTAAGAAGATTGAAATCATATCAACTGTCTTCTCTGGCCACAATGGTATGAAACTAGAAATCAATTACAAGAAAAAAAACTGAAAAACCCAGAAACAGATGGATACTAAATCACATGCTAATAATAATGAATGTGTCAACAGTAAGATCACGGAAGAAATGAAAAAGTACTTTGAGACAAACAAAAATGAAAACACAATGACACAAAATCTATTGGACACAGTGAAAGCAGTCCTAAGAGGAAAATTCATAGCAATGCAGGCCTAATGAAAGAAACAAGAAAAATCTAAAATAAACAGTATATCTTTACACCTAAGGGAACTGGAAAAAGAACAGCAACATAAACCCAAAGTGACTACAAGGAAGGAAATAACAAAGATCAGAGAGGAAATAAACAAAATAGAGACTAAGAATATAATACAAAAGATCAGGAAAACCAACAGCTGGTTTTTTGAAAAGATAAACAAAATTTATAAACCTTTAACAAGACTCATCAAGAAAAAAAAGAGAGAAGATCCAAATAAATAAAATAAGAAATGAAAGACAAGTGACAACCAACATCATAGAAATACAAACAAATTTAAGAAGATACTATGAGCAACAATACACCTACAGTCTGGAAGAAATGGATACAATACATTCCTAGAAGCATACAGTCTTCCAATGTTGAATCAAGAAGAAACAGAAAATCTGAACAGACCAATTACTACCAATGAAATTGAATCATCAATCAACAAGCTCCCAACAAACAAAAGTCCTGAACCAGATGGCTTCACAGGTGAATTTTACCAAACATTCAAAAAAGAATTAACATCTATTCTCTTCAAACTATTCCAAAAAATCCAGCAGGAGGGAAAGCTCCTGAGCTAATTTTACAAGGCCACCATTATCCTGATTCCAGAACCAGACAAAGACATTACAAAAAAGATAGAAAAAAAAAAGTATAGGCTAATATCACTAATCAACACATATGCAAAAACCCTCAACAAAATATTAGAAAACTGAATTCAGCAATACATTAAAAAGATCATACACCATGATCAAGTGGAATTTGTTGCTTGTAGGCAAGCTTGGTTCAATGTCTACAAATCAATGAACATAATACACCACATAAACAAAATGAAAAATAAAATTATGGTCATATTAATAGATGCAGAAAAAGCATTTGACAAAATCCAGCATCCATTTATAATAAAAGCTCTCAGCAGAGTGGTAATAGAGGAAACATTTCTCAACATAATAAAGGCCATATGTGACAAACCCACGGCCAATATAATACTCAATGGAAAAAAGCATAAGCATTCCCCTTAAGATCAGAAACAAGACAAGGATGCCCACTTTCACCACTTTTATTCAACATAGTACTGAAAGTTTGTTCTAGAAACAGCAATCAGACAAAAAGAAAAGAAGCAGAAGAAGAAGAAGAAGAAGAAGAAGAAGAAGAAGAAGAAGAAGAAGAAGAAGAAGAAGAAGAAGAAAAGAAAAGGCATCCAAATTGGACAGGAGGAAGTAAAAATTGTTATTATTTGCAGCTGACATGATACTATATATACAGAACCCCAAAGATTCCACCAAAAAAAATTAGCACTACTAAATGAATTTAGTAAAGTAGCAGGATAGAAATTAGTAAACAAAAATTGGTTGCATTTTTATACACCAATAATGAACTATCAGAAAGAGAAATTAAGAAAACAATCCTATTTACAATTGCATCAGTAAAATAAAATACTTAGGAATAAATTTAACCAAGGAAGTAAAAGACTCAGAAAAATTCTAAGACATTGAAGAGGGAAATTAAATGAGATAAAATAAATGGAAACATATACTATGCTCATGGACAAGAAGAATTAATCTAGTTAAAATGTCCATACTACTCAAAGCAATATATAGATTTAAAACAATCCCTATGAAAATACCAATGGCATTTTTCTCAGAGCAAGAACAAATAATCCCAAATTTATACGGAACCATAAAAGACTCCGAATAGCAAAGGCAATCCAGAGAAAAAAAGAACAAAGCTGGAGGTATCATGCTACCCAATATCAAATTATACTACAAGGCTATAGTAATCAAAACAGCTTGGTATTGGCATAAAAAGAGATACATCGATCAATGGAACAGAATTCAGAGCCAGGAAATAAATCCATTCCTATATGGTCATTTAATTTATGACAAAGGAAGCAAAAATTTACATTGGGGTAAAGACAGTCTTTTCAATAAATGGTGCTGAGAAAACTGGGGAGATACATGCAAAAAAAATGACACTGGACCACCTTCTTATGCCATATACATGAATAAATTAAAAATGGATTAAAGACTTAAATGTAAGACCCCAAACCATAGAACTCCTAGAAGCAAATATAGGAAGTAAACTCTCAGACATTACCCTTAGTAATATTTTTACTGCTATATCTCCTCTGACAAGGGAAACGAAAGAAAAAACAAACAAATGGGACTACACCAAACTAAAAAGTTTTTCACAGCAAAGGAAACCATCAACAAAACAAAAAGACATTCTACTGAATGGGAGAAGATATTTGCCAATGATACATCTGATAAAGGGTTAGTGTCTAAAATTTATTTTAAAACTCATACAACTCAACACCAAAAGCCCCCAAACAATCCAATTACAAAATGGGCAGAGAACCTGAAGAGACATTTCTCCAAAGAGGACATAAGATGGCCAATAGACATGTGAAAACTAGCTCAGCGTCACTAATCATCAGAGAAATGCAAATTAAATCCATAGTGAGATATCTCCTCACTCTTGTTAGAGGGGCTATCATCAATAAATCAACAAACAAGTGCTGAAAAGAATGTGGAGAAAAGGGTACCTTTGTGGGATTGCAAATTGGTGCAGCCACTATGGAAAACAGCATGAAGGTTCATCAAAAAATTAAAAATAGAGTAACCTTATGACCCAGTAATTCCTCTCCTGGGTATTTATCCTTGAAATCCAAGACACTAATTTGAAAAAATATATGCACCCCTATGTTTACTGCAGCGCTATTCAAAATAGCCAGGATGTGGAAACAACTGAAATGCCCATCAATAGATGATTGGGTAAAGAAATTGTGGTACGTTTATACAATGGAATATTACTCTGCCATAAAGAAGAAAGAAATCTTACCATTTGCAACAACATGGATGGACCTAGAAGATATTATGCTAAGTGAAATAAGTCAGATTGAGAAAGACAAATACAATATGATCTCACTTATATGTGAAATCTAAAGAACATAATAAACGAGCAAACAAAACAGAAATAGACTCATAGATATAGATAAAAAAACTGATGGTTGCTAGAGCAGAGGTGTTGTGAGATGGAAGGAAGATGAAGGGTCTAGAAAGTACAAATTGGTAGTCACAAAATAGTCACGGGGATGTGAAATACAGTATGGGAAATATAATCAATAATGTAAAGACTATGTAGGGTGTCATATGGGTACTGGACTTATCAGGGGAATCACTTCATAGATTATATAAATGCCCAGCCACTGTGCTGTACACCTGAAACTAATATAAAATAATATTGAATGCCATCCATAATTAAATATATTTTTTAAAACCCCAAAAATCTGAGTAAAAAATGGGCAGATGACCTGAAAGACATTTCTCCAATGAAGACATACACATGGCCAATAGACACATGAAAAGATGCTCAATGTCACTGTATCATCAGAGAAATTCACATTAATACCACAATGAGATATCATCTCACATCTGTTAGAATGGCTATCATCAATAAATCAACAAAAAACAACTTTCGGTGAGGATCTGGAGAAAAGGGAACCATCATGCACTGTTGGTGGGACTGCAAATTGGTGTAGCCACTATGAAAAACAGTATGTAGGCTCCTCAAAAAATAAAAAATTGAACTACCAAATGACCCAGCATTACCACTTCTGGGTATTTATCTGAAGAAATCCAAAACTAATTTGAAAAGATATATGCAATCCTATGTTTACTGCAACATTATTTACAATAGCCAAGATAGGGAACCAACCTGTGTCCATCAATAGAGGAGTGGATAAAGAAGATGTGGTACATATGTACAATGGACTATTATATTACTCAGCCATAAAAAACAATTTAATCTTACCATTTGTGACAATATGGATGGACCCAGAGTGTATTATGCTAAGTGAAATAAGTCAGGCAGAGAAATCAAATACCATATGATTTCACTTACATTTGGAACCTAGAAAACAAAATAAACAAACAGATTCAGATGCCATATTGCAGTACTTGTGTTCAAGTAATTTTTATTTTATGTAACAATAGCCCCAAAGTGCAAGAGTAGTGATGCTGGCAATTCAGAAATGCCAAAGAGAAGCCGTAAGTGAAAAGGTATGTATGTATGTGTATGAAAAAAAAAACATACAGGATTTAGTACTATCCATGGTTTCAGATATCCACTGGGGTTCTTGGAACATATACCCTATGAATATGGGGGACATACTCTATTAGAAATGCTTTTGGCAGAAAGTAACATTAAACCTAACTTTAAGGTATTTCAGAGACAATATCTTAATAAACATTTAATTATCCCACAGAACCAGAACCTGCAAGAGGCAGTCCTCCAACATCCCAGGCTCTCTCCATTTTTGTAGCACAATGACTTTTGCTCTTAATCTGTTGCCTTGCACCACCAGATAGCTGCTTGGTTCTAGGTATCACACCCAGGGTTCAGAGCAAGAAAAGCAAGAGGCAGATAGAACAGGGTTGGGACTAGGGCAAGGCAAGAGAAGGAGGCATTTATTCTCAGATGCAGCATGTGCTCTTGCCTGGCCCTGCAAGCCAATGCCTTTTTAAATCTAGCACCCTGGGCACTTCTTTTGCCTCACCCAACTGCAGGCTTGGTACAGAACTGAAAATTTCCCTGCTTTTATCATATGACAGAATATCTGTCCCAGAAGCTCCCCCAGCAGATGTCTTCTTTATATCTCATGGTTGGAACTCAGGTCTACCTCATGGTCATTCCTGATTACAAAAGAGGCTAAGAGAAGGGTATCCTTGCATGTTGCAAAGCAAAGTAGAAAAAGCACACTTCTGTGAGAAAGTAAAAGTTTGTATCCTATGTGTTTAAGATGCAAACAAATTGTGTGTGTCAAAACAACATGATCTGGGGTTCCATTTTGAAACCAGCTGGTTTTGCTTACTTATCAAACCTGCTTGGCTCCTAATAAAGTTTACAAACTTTATTAAAAGCTTTGCACATTATGAAATTACAAAGAACACAGACTAGCCAAAACAATCTTAGAAAAAACAAAGTTGCAGGACTGTAAAGCTACAGTAACCAGATTGTGTGGTACTGGTATAGAAGTAGATGCATAGACGAATGGACTAGAATTGAGAGTCCAGAAATAGGTTATGGTTAATTGATTTTTGACAAGGATGCCAAGACTACTGAACACAGAAAGAATAGTCTTTTCAAATAAGAGTGCTGAGGCAAATGAATAGATACCTACAAAAGAATGAATTTGGATTCTACCTCACACCATATAAAAAACCGAACTCAAAATGGATTAAAGACCTAAATGTAAGAGCTAAAACTATAAAACTCTTAGAAGGCTACATAGAGGGAAATCTCCATGTCCATGAATTAGACAATGATTTTTTAGATATGACACCAAAAGCACAAGCAATCAAAGAAAAAAATAGATAAGTTGGACTTCATTAAAAGTAAAATATTTTGGTCTCTCTCTCTCTGCCATCCACCATGTGAGACTACAATAAGAAGTCAGCAGTCTACAATGTGGAAGTGTGCTCTCACCAGAACCTGACCATGCTGACACCATGATCTTGGACTTCTAGCCTCCAGAACTGTGAGAAATAAATTTCTATTGTTGATAAAAAAGTAAAATACTTTGTGCATGAAAGGATACTATCAGAAAAGTAAAAAGACAGCCCACAGAATGAAGAAAATTTTTTCAAATTATGTATCTGATAAGGATCTAGCCTTCAGAATATATAAAGAACTTTTATAATTCAACAATAAAAAGATGAATAACAAAACATGGACAAAGGATTTGAATAAACATTTCTCTAAAGAATTTATACAAATGGCTAATATGCACATGAATAGATACTCAATATCATTAGTTAATAGGGAAATGTAAATCAAAACCATGACTTTGCACCCATCATCAGGATTACAATAAGAAAAAAAGAGGGAAATAACAAATGTTGGCAAAAATATGGAAAAACTAAAACCCTGATACATTGTTGGTGAGAATGTAAATGGTGTAACCACAATGGAAAACAGTTTGGTGGTTTCTCAAAAAGTTAAACACTGAATTAGCATTTGACCCAGAAATTCCATTCCTGGGTATATATCCAAGAGAACTGAAAACATATGTTCACACAAAGACTTTATAGCAACATTATCCATGATAACCATAAAGTAAAAACAACCCAAATGTCCATCAGATAATGAATGTATAAACAAAATGTGGCATATCTATATAATGGAATATTATTTAATCATAAAAAGAATGAAGTACAGGTTCATGCTACAATATGGATGAACCTTGAAAACACGCTCAGTGAAAAGAGCCAATCGCAAAAGGCAACATATTGTGTGATTCTATTGGGTTGTCGGAAAATTCATGACACATTTTTGCAATGAAAAACAGAAAAAATGCATCATGACTTTTCCAACAACTCAATATTTATATGAAATATCTAGAATAGGCAAAGTCATAGAGACAAAAGTAGACTAGAGATGACCAGGGTATGAAGGAAGAGGGGAACTTGAGACTCCTTTTGGGGCAGTGTAAACCTTTTGGAATTAGACAGTGGTGATGGTTGCATAATGTGAATATACTAAGTGATATAATAAGAAACACTGAAGTGTCCATTTGTAAATGGTGAATTTTATGTTATTTGAATTATATCTCAATTTAAAATGATAGTAAAAGGAAAAAAAATTCACCTGTAGAGGATCCAGTCAGAAAGCTAAGGAGAGTGGCTGTTCCACCTGAGAATGTAGCATCTTCTCTGGCAGAGGAGCCTGTGATGGTGCAGGTCTTGAAGGGAATAGAGACAGAGGCAGCTCCTAAGCCTGGAAGGGCAGGAATTTGCTACTTTTAGAATGCAGCAAAGGCCTGTCTAGCCTCAGAAAGGTGCTGCAGAGTCTCTGGCTTAGGGCCAGCATGCCCAGCCACCAAGACAAACATCACCCGGGGAGGTTCCAAGCTATCTTTATGTAGGCTGCCTTTAAAACATGTGCTTGGAGTTTCTGAGACACCTGGGGTGCTAACTTCTGGGCCACCACCCCTTAGAGACAGACAACCTGCCATCTTCCCTTCCTCTGTTTGCACAGCTTGGCTTCATTAGTGGAGAGGTGATGATCTAATTCCCTCTAAACAAATGTTTGGGATGTAGAGTTTTCCTTCAACAATGAGCAGTGGCAGACGGTGAGAAATCTGCTTGCACCTTCTGGGGATGGGGTGGTGGGGAGACACTCTGGCATGCCTGCCAACATAGAGAGCTCTGTATCCATGGCTGAGGGCTTTCTGATATCCTGGGCTGGGACATGACTGACTGGAATTGCAGAAAAGATAATGCTGGCCCATTGCATTGAAGTGAACATATGACAGTCAGACTGGTGTTGACCCCTCAAATAGCCCCCCATCAGTTTGGAGTCAGATAGCCCTGGACTTCTGCACTTTGGAAGTTACTTGAACAAGGCACTTAACCCACCCCAGTGAAGAGGAGGTTGAAACAAAGCTTCATGGGCAGGATGTCTATTGAAGTGAGTCCTTGGGGATCAATGCAAGGGAGAGAGGAAAGCAGTAGTAGGCAGAAGGAAATGCCAAACTGAGTGCAGGTACCATGATAACTTCAGTGAATCCACAGGGCCCAGAGCTGGAGTGGTCCCAGAGCTGTCCTGAATTGGGGAGGTGGTCCAGGCCTTGATGCACCTGCATGGGTGCTTCTCCTGGGGTGGTGTGCAGCTGGTGGTGACCATTGAGGAGGCTGACTGCCAAGCTTTTCTGCCCACAGCACTGCTGGCAGCTGATGGAGTTTGCTCTTTGCTGAAAGAAGATATGGGCAGCATGTGATGGCTCCCATCACTCTGGTCTCTAAAATTAGGTATCAAACTTTGAAGATCCTAAGGAGGAGCTAAAGGAGGCTTGCATTTCTAATAAACTGTGTGGGTAAGATGGCTGTGATTAGGGTGAGGAGGCAGGGAGAGGCACTGAGGGA
>NW_017731636.1:759776-783898 GCF_001890085.2 Hipposideros armiger | reverse complement strand
TTGTTTGGAACTCTCTCATTTCCTGGGGTTGTATGTCTATTTCCTTCACCAGGGTAGGGACGTTCTCAGTCATTATTTCTTCAAATAAATTCTGGATCCCTTGCTTCTTCTATTCTCCTTCTGGTATTCCTATGATGCGAATGTTGTTGCGCTTGATGTTGTTCCACAGGTCTCTTAAACTATTTTTTTTGTTTTTTATTCTTTTTTCTTTTTGTTGTTCCAACTGGGTGATTTCTACTATTTTGTCTTCTAAATCACTGATCCGATCCTCTGCTTTATCTAATCTACTGGTGATTCCTTCAAGTGTGTTCTTCATTTCAGTAGTTGTATTCTTTAGTTCTAACTGGTTGTTTTTTATGATTTCTGTATCTTTCTTTATGTCCTCCCTAAGTTCGTTAAACATTCTTATCATCAGTGTTCTGAACTCTGTCTCTGAAAGGTTGGATACCTCTGTTTCATTTAGTTCCATTTCTTGAGGTTTCTTCTGATCTTTTACTTGGGACATGTTTCTTTGTTTCTTCATTCTGGCTGTCACTGTGGTTGCTTCAATGTATTAGATCACCTAGAAAGACAAAAAGAAAAAGAAAAAAGAAAATGAAAAAAGAGAAAATGAGGAAAAAAAACAAAAAAGGAAAAAAAAGAAAAAAAGGTGGGGGGAAGGGCTCTCCCCCCTTTTTAATCTACAGACCACTTGCTCAGCAATAGAGAGACTCTGGGCAACTCAGCACCAGCTGTTGGGGGGAAGGGCTCAATACTTCATGTGCTGGCTTCCCTCTCAGGCTTGCAGTGATCTTCCTGCGATTAGCTGCTGTGTGCCCTGGAACTGTGCTCACCACCAAAAATCCTCATAGGTTGTTGTGGGCTGTCTGCTGCTGCAAAAAAACCCTTTGTGGATTGCAGATGTATGGGCCAGGGACCAGGGGCTCAGGGTGCCCCTGGCAACACAGCTCTAGGTGGGCGGGGCAGGCCCCCAAGGCACCACAGGGTTGGTCAGTGGTCCCCACAAAGTCAGAGCAGCATGTACTCCTGCATCGGCAGCCAGCCTAAACAAACGCGCCTGGAAAGCCCCAGCCAAATCACACAGGTGCACAGCTCGCAGCCCTACACTCCCAGGAAAACTCCTTGTCTCAGCCTGTCCCAATTAGCTGCTTGAAGATCAGGCCCAGCAGCCCCACAGCCAATTGCCACCTAGGCAACTCTTCAAGCACAGTACGGAAATCAGGGATCTAAGGCGATTTGCACACTCCTGGGTCTCAATAAGCAGTCTTTTGGAGTCGGAGCACGTCTGCCAGGCGTTTCCCTGGCTACGCAGCACAAGCAGTGGGAGGAGAGGGTAGAGATCCAAGGCCGCATGCGCACGTATGCACGCACGCACGCATGCACCAACACATGCACTCCTGCACCAGTTCCAGCAGACCAATGCAGTCCCAGACCTGAGCCTCTGTGGGAGTGCCCAGCCCTGAAAAAATGGCATCCTCCTGTGCACTACTCGTGTGTAAGCTCCACACCAGGGGAATAATGGTCCCAAAAACCTGCAGCTCCCGTCCCAAAGGCATTCAGTTCAGTCCTTCCTGCAAGCTCCTGGGCCCTGCTCACAAACTACTCCCTCCACCAAGAACTGGGTGAGTGCTCACCAGCAAGCGAGCCCGTGTGCTGGCTCCATTGTTTCTCCAGCTGCCCTCAACCTCACTGAGTTGAGCAAAGAGAGTCCTCACTATTTTCTACTTCCAGCTATCATAGAACTCCTCTTCCCTGCAAAGTAACTCTGGGCTGGTGAGGGTCTCTCCCCCATGGAGAAACCTCCCCACCGCTGAGGTGTCCCTCATGGGGTTTGCACTCTCTCATCTCCATCCCTCCTACCAGACTCAACGTGGCCTCCTCTTTAAGTCCTTCGTTTAGAGGTTCTGCTCATCTAGTGTCCAGGGAATTTTCAAGGTTGAATATCTTATAAATTATTTGTAATTTTGGTGTAATCCTGGGAGGCAGTTGGCACAGCATCTGTCTATTCCGCCATCTTACTGGAAGTCCTTCACTCTTCTTTTCAATGGCTGCATCTATCATTGGCTTGTCTTCCTTAACATTAACTTCCTTCTTGCCAAATTCCCTATGATAGCAGTGTGTGCCAGATCCAATATTTAGGTTATTATCTTTTTTAAAAATTACATTGTATTTTAATTCTTTTTTAAAAATGTATTTATTTATTTACAGTTGACATTCAATATTATTTTATATTTGTTTCAGGTGTACAGCATAGTGGTCAGACATTTATACAATTTATGCAGTGATCCCCTCGATTAGTACTCATCTGGAACTATACATAGTTGTTGCAACATTATTAACTATATTCTCTATGCTGTACTTTACATCCCTGTGACTATTTCATAACTACAAATTTGTAGTTCCTTTAGGTTTTTCACCCAAGCCTCTGGCAATCTTCAGTTTGTTCTCTGTATGTATATGTGTTTCTGGATAAAGAAATTGTGGTACATAAGCAGTCTGACAATTAAGTTCACAAACTTTTTGCAACAATGTTGCTAACCTTTTTTGATATCAGAGGAATTATTCACTATGAATTTGTACCAACTGAACAAACAGTTAACCAAGTTTACTATTTCGAAGTGCTGAAAAGGATGTGTGAAAAAGTTAGATGACCCAAACTTTTTGCCAACAATTCATGACTCTTGCATCACAACAATGCACCAGCTCACAGGCACTAACTATCTGTTAGTTAACACTAACTGACTTCTTACCCAAGATAAAGGAAATATTGAAAGGAAGACATTCTGATGACATTCAGGACACCAAGTGTAATACAATGACAGCTCTGATGTCCATTCCTGAAACAGAGTTTCAGAATTGCTTTGAAGGGTGGACTAGGCACTGGCATCAGTGCATAGCTCTCCAAGGGGAGTATTTTGAACGTGACCATAGAGATATTCAGCAATGAGGCATGTAGTACTTTTTGTAGGATGAGTTCGTGAACTTAATTGTCCGCAGTGTGTATACAATGGAATATTACTCGGCCATGAAAAAAGAATCTTACCATTTCTGACAACATGGATCGGCTTTGAGGGTATTATGGTAAGTGAAATAAGTCAGACTGAAGAAGGCAAATACCATATGATCTTATTTATATGTGGAATCTAGAGAACAGAATAAATGAACAAAGAATACATTGTATATATTGTATTTTCTTAATAAATCCAATGATGAAAACTACTTTTGTCTTAGTAGAAATTGATAGTTCAAAACGTATTCACACAAACACTATTATGTCCTTTTTCCACATTTTCATCTGCTTTGAGGCCCAACTGAAATGTCACCTCTTCGTTGAGAAAACCCCTGTACCCACCCCATGTGCTCAGTGCTCCTTAGACACCAGGACACTGTGCTGCACTTGCCATCAGATCTCTTTATAACATCAGTGGCAGTGAACCAAGCACAAATTAGCACAAATGACAAAAGAAGGGACAGGGCTCAGGGAAATTAAGAGTCTAGCAGGCTCCTCTGTCAAGACTGGATCCTCAAATGTATGGTGATAGAAGAACTTACTCTGGGTGATGAACACACAATGTGACATATAGATGATGTATTATAGAATTGTATACCTGAAGTTACGTAGGCGTAACTTTACTAACAATTGTCACCCCGCTAAACTTTAATTAAAAAAAAAAGCTGAATCCTGAAGTGTAAACAGTAGCTTCAAGAGCCCAGCCTATCATCCTTGGGGACTGCCTGGAGGCTCTCCTCTGCATCAGCTCCCATGCTCACATCTCCATTACACTGCAGTCATGAGCAGAAAGAGAACACCATTTCCCCCCAGAAGTCCAATATGATCTTGGGTTTTATTGGGCCATGTGGCCTGAGAATGTGTGGTTCCTAGAAGAAAAGTTTTTTTTTTTTTTTTAACCAAAGGAAGAATGAAAGTGCTTGGGCAAAAAAACATATAGGTACTCTCAAAATAGATGTTACTGCACACACATTGTAATACAGTTGAACCCCTGTTACTCAAGGGCAATTTTAAAAGCCACCATCTCTAGAAGCACCTAATATATAAAGCAAATATTAACAGACCTAAAGGGAAAAATAGACAGCAACACAATAGTAGTTGTGGACTTAATAACTCACATCAATGGGCAGATCATCCAGACAGAAAATCAATAAGGAAACATGGGCTTTAAAGAACACATTAGGCCAGATGAAACACACACACACACACACACATATATATATATATATATATATATATATATATATATATATATATATACTGTTGCTTTCATCCAAAAGCAAGAGAATGCACATTCTACTCACATGTACATGGAACATTCTCCAGAATAGACATTAGGCAACAAAACAAGTCTTAACAAATTTAAGAAGATTGAAATCATACCCAACCACAATGGTGTGAAATTAAAAATCAATTTACAAATTTACAAATATGTAGAGACTAAACAACATGCTACTGAACAATGATGGGGTCAACAAAGAAATCAAAAGCAAAATAAAAAAATACCTTGAGACAAATACAAATGGAAATATAACATACCAAACCTTATAGGATGCAGAGAAAGCAGTTCTAAGAGGGATAAATGTCTACCTAAAGAATTAAGAAAAATCTCAAATAAACAACATAGCTTTACATCTTAAGGAACTAGAAAAAAAAGAAAGAAAGTAAGCAAGAAAGCACAAAGTTAGTAGAAGGTAGGAAATAACAAAGGTCAGAGCAAAAGTAAATGAAATAGAGATTTAAAACACAATGGAAAAAAAATCAATGAGACCAAGAGCTGGTTCCTTGAAAAGATACAAAGAAATAGACAAACATTTAGCTAGACCAACCAAGAAAAAACAGATAGGACTAAAAAAAAAATCAGAAATGAAACAGATGTTACAATCGATACCATAGAAATGCAAAAGATCATTAAAGACTACTACAAAAATTATATGCCAACAAATTGGACAACCTAGAAGAAATGAATAAATTTCTGGAAACATACAACTTTCCAAGACTGAATCATGAAAAAATAGAAAATCTGAACAAATAGATTACTAGTAAGGAGATTGAATCAATAATTTAAAAACTCTCTACAAATAAAAGTCCAGGACCAGATGACTTCACTAGTAAATTCTACCAAACATTCAAAGAATAATTAATACCTACCTTTTTCAAACTCTTTCCCAAAAACGTTGAATAGAAGAGAATACTTTCAAACTCATTTTATGAGGCCAACACTACCCTTATACTAATACCAGACAAGAATACTACAAGAAAAGATAATTATAGGCCAATATCTCTGATGAACACAGATGCAAAAATCCTCTACAAAATATTATGAAACTGGGCGGGCCGAGTGGCGAGATGGTTAAGAACTCGCTTGGGATGCCAGAGGACCCCTGTTCGGATCCCACATATGAGGGCCAGAGACACTGCCCTCCACAGCTAAGATGCTGAACAACAGCTCAACCTGGAGCTGGGCTGCTGTGGGTCACCGGCGACGGTGTGGGCTGCAGCCCCTGTGGCAGTGGGTTGCCATGGGCTACCATGTGTAGCCAGCAGCCAGCGTGAGCGGCCAGCAGCCACAGTGAGCGGCAGTCCAGAAGCCGGCGACTGATCTGCCTCACCCGGGAAGAGCGCAATGATGGTGCCAACTTGGGCCAGTGAAGCAATGTCCTCCACAACTAGATTGAAGAACAAAAGGACAGCAACTTGTCTGTTCCCCTTCCCCTAATTCCCCATCACTGTTCCCATCCCCCCAATTCCCCAATAAAAATCTTTTTAAAAAAATATTATCAAACTGAATTCAACAACACATTAAAAGGATTATATACCATGATCAAGTGGGATTTATTCAAAGGACATTAAGAATGGTTCAATATCCCCAAATCAATGACTGTGATATACCACATTAACAAATGAAAGATAAATACCTTATGATTATAGGTGGTGAACACACAATGTGACATATAGATGATATATTACAGAATTGTACACTTGAAACCTATGTAACTTTACCAACCATTGTCACCCCAATAAACTTTAATTTAAAAAAAAGCATATTCTCAAAAAAATCTTATGATTATCTCAATAGATGCAGAAAAACATTTGACAAAATTCAACATCCATTTATGATAAAAATTCTTAACAAAGTGGGTATAGAGAGAATGTACCTCAACATGATAAAGGCCATATATAATAAGCCCACAGTTAACATCATACTCAATGGTGAAAGCTGAAAGCTTATCTTCTAAGATCAGGAACAAGACAAAGATGTCCACTCTCACACTGTTATTCAACCTAGTATTAGAAGTCTTAGCCAGATAAATTAGTCAAGAAAAAGAAATAAAAGTCATCCATATTTGTAGGAAGAAGTAAAACTGTCATTATTTACAGATGACGTGATATTATATATAGAAAACGCTGAAGTCTCCACCAAGAAAATTGTTAGAACTAATAAATGAGTTTGGTAAAGTTGCAGGATACAAAATCAATATACAGAAACCTGTGGCACTTCTATACACTAATAACAAGCAACAGAAAGAGAAATGAAGAAAACAGTGACATTTACAAAAGCACCAAAAAGAAAAAAAATACCTAAGAATAAATTTAACCAAGGTAGTGAAAGATCTGTATACAGAACACTATAATACAGTGATAACAGAAACTAAGACACAAGTAAATTGAAAGATATTCTATGCTAATGGATTGGAAGAATTAATATTGTTAAAATGTCCATACTATCCAAAGCAATCTACAGTTTCAATGCAATCCATATCAAAATTTCAATGTCAATTTTCACAGAAACAGAACAAAGAGTTCTAAAATTTGTACAGAACCACTAAAGACCCCAAGTAGCCAAAGCAATCTTGACATAGAAGACCAAAACTGGAAGCATTACACTCCCTGATTTCAAACTATACTACAAAAACTATAGTAATTAAAACAATATGGTACTGGCATAAAAACAGACATATAGATAAATGGAACAGAATAGGGAGCCTAGAAATAAACCCACACATATATGATCAATTAATTTATGACAAGGAAGGCAAGAACATACACTAGGGAAAAGACAATCTCTTCAACCAATGATGTTGAGAAAATGGGACAGCCACATGCCAAAGAATGAAACTGGATCACTATCTTACACTACATACAAAATTAACTCAAAATGGATTAAAGACTTGAATGTAAGACCTGAACCATAAAATTCCTAAAAGAAAAGAGGTAGTAGGCTCTTTGACATCAGTCTTGGAGATCAGCTTTTTGGATTTGACATCAAAAGCAAAGGCAACAAAAGTAAAAATAAACAAATGGACTACATCAAACTTAAAAGCTTCTGTAGAACAAAGAAAACTATCAACAAAATAAAAAGGGAACCTATTGAATGGGAGAAAATATTTGTAAATCATATATCTATAATAAGGGGTAAAGTTCCAAAATATATAAAGAACTCATACAACTTAATGGCAAAACCACAAATAATCTGATTTTAAAAATGGGCAGAGGATCCCAATATACATTTTTTCTAAAGAAGACATAGATGGCCAATATGTACATGAAAAGGTGCTCAACATCATTAATCATCAAGGCAATGAATATTAAAGCCACAATGAGATATTACCTCACACCCTTTAGAATAGCTATTATCAAAAAGATAAGAAATAACAAGTGTTGGTGAAGATGTGGAGAAAAGGGAACCTTTGTGCATTGTTAGTGGGAACGTAAATTGGTACAGTCACTATGGAAAACAGTATAGGGTTTTCTCAAAAATTAAAAATAGGACTTCCATATGATCCAGCATTCCACTTCTGGGTATTTAAGAAAAATAAAAATGCTAATTCAAAAAGATATATGAGTATGCACCTCCTGTTCATTGCAGCATTATTTACAACAGCCAAGTTATGGAATGAATAGATAAAGAAGGTGTGAAATATCACACACAAAAAATGGAATATTATTCAGCCATGAAAGAAGAAAATCTTGCCATTTGCAACAACACGGGTGACCTTGCTAATGAAATAAGTCAGACAGAGAAAGACAAATACCGTAATACTGTATAACCTCACTTATATGTGGACTCTAAAGAGCAAAATAAATGAACTGACAAAACAGAAACAGACTCATAGATACAGAGAACAAGCTGGTGGTTGCCAGATAAGTAGAGTGTTGGGGGACTGGATAAAAAAGGTGAAGGGATTAAGAAATACAAATTGGTAGTTACAAAATAGTCGTGAGGATGTAAAGTATAGCATAGGCAATATAGTCAATAATATTGTAATAACTATGTATAGTTCCAGGTGGGTACTAGACCAATTGGGGGGATCACTTCATAAATTATATAAATGTCTAATGATTATGCTGTACACATGAAACTAATATAAAATAATATTGACTATCAACTGTAATTGAAAAGAAACAAGCTCATTGATACAGATAACAGATTGATGGTAGCATAGGTGGGGGTGCAAAATGGAGAAGGGGGTCAAAAAATGCAAACTTCCAGTTGTAAACAAATAAGTTCTGGGGATAAAATGTACAGCATGGCAACTATAGCTAATAATACTACTATATTGAATATTTGAAAGTTGCTAAGAGAGCAAAT
Source organism: Hipposideros armiger (assembly GCF_001890085.2). NCBI lineage: Eukaryota > Metazoa > Chordata > Mammalia > Chiroptera > Hipposideridae > Hipposideros > Hipposideros armiger. Next base: position 775,295 of record NW_017731636.1, on the reverse strand, counting down.
CTTAAATTCTCATTACAAGAAAAAAATTCTGTATAACTATGTATGCTGATGGATGATAACTAGACTTTTTGTGGTGAAACAGTAGTTCCCCCTTATCCACAGGGGCTACCTTCCAAGGCTCCCAAGTGGATGCCTGAAACCAGGGATAGTACTGAACCCTATATATACTATGTCTTTTCTTTCTATGCATACATGAGGTATGATAAAAAAAATATGGTGAATGTTTAATACAAAAAATTTATTACGGTAAAAGACACATTGCCATTAATCCCCCTCAAAATACTTTCCCTCACTTCGAACGCACTTATCCCAGTGTTCTTGCCGCTTTCTGAAGCAGTTCTGGAAGTTCTCTTTCATGAGTGTCTTTAGTTGCACTGTCATGGCTGCCTCAATGTCCTGAATCAATTCAAAACGTTTACCTTTCATGACCATTTTGACTTTGGGGAAGAACCAGAAGTTGTACGGTGCCAGATCCAGTGAACAAGGTAGATGAGGACACATTGTAATGTTTTTATTTGACAGAAATTGCTGTACCAGAAGCAATGTGTGACACGGAGTGTTGTCGTGATGGAGGATGAAACTGTTTGCCCATTTCATGTTAATGTGTTGTTTGTAATCCATGATTTATGGCACACTTTAAAACACACCTTCTTTCAATCATAGCTCACACTTGACTGACTGCACAGAACGAGTTGAAACGTGTCACACATTGTTACTAAGATTCAATGTGCCGCTTCCCATATTAAAGATCCCTGCCTTTCTGTTGGATGGCACTTGGCAGCAGCAGTCACCACATTTCCTGAAACCAAAGAAAGGCTCTGTGTCACACATTGCTTCTGGTACAGCAATTTCTGTCAAATAAAAACATTACAGTGTATCTTCATCCACCTTATTCACCTGATCGGGCACCGTGCGACTTCTGGTTCTTTCCCAAAGTCAAAACGACCAGGAAAGGTAAACGTTTTGAATTGATTCAGGACATCGAGGCAGCCACAACAGCAAACTAATGGCACTCATGAAAGAGGACTTCCAAAACTGCTTCACAAAGTGGCAAGAATGATGGGGCAGCATGAGATTTCATCATGCTACTCAGAACAGCTTGCAATTTAAAACTTATAAATGGTTTATTTCTAGAATTTTTCATTTAATATTTTTGGATCTCAGTGTTTGAAGTGAGGGGGCATATTTTGAGGGGAATTAATGGCAATGTGTCTTTTACTGTAAAAAAATATTTTTTGTTTAAACATTCAAAGGTGTTTGATCACACCTCATATCTATGATAAAGTTTAATTTATAAATTAGGCACAATAAAATATTAACAACAATAACTTATTAAATAATAAAATAACTAAAAATAAACAACTAAGAATAAAAGTTATGTGAATGTGGTCTCTCTCTCTGTGTCAGCAAACTAGCACACATTTTTTTTTTCCTTCTTCACAATTTCATCAACAGGAGATTTGTTCTTACTGTAGATCTTGGCAACCTCAACATATAACATTTTTTCTTTCCTTATTAACTTGAAAACTTTCACTTTTTCAGTTAAAGAAAGCACTTTAGAGCTCCTCTTTGGCATACCCAAATTGCTAGCATCACCACTTTTGTGTTTGGGGGCAATTATTAAGTAAAATAAAGGTTGCTTGAACATAAGCACCATGTTACCACCACAGTTGATCTAAAAACCCAGACAGCTACTAAGTGACTAACAGGCAGGTAGGCTATACAGGTTGGACAGTCTGAACAAAGCGATGATTCATGTCTGGGCAGGATGGAGCGGGACGGCATGAGGTTTCCTCATCCTACTCAGAACAGCTTGCATTTTAAAACTTATGAATTGTTTATTTCTGGAATTTTCCATTTAATATTTTTGGACCTCAGTTGACAGTGGGTATCTGAAACTGTGGAAAGCAAAATCATGGATAATCAGGGACTACTGTATATATAAATATTGTAACATTATGTTGTACTCTTGAAGCTAATATAATGTTGTATGTCAATTATAACTCCATAAAGAAAAGTAGCCACCATCTCCAGAAAGCCTTTCTGTCTCCCTCTCTCACTCTCCAAGGCCACTCAGCACTCACACAGCTCCTTGCATGGCCATTAACTGGCCTGTTCACACATGCCATGATAATGGTGTACAGGAGACCTGAGGGCCCAACTCTCTGATGGTGTCTGACCCCTCTCCTTGTCTCCAGCCTGAAGCACAGCCAAGAACAGAGAAAGAGCTGTGTGCATCTTCCAAGTGTGTGAACTGGACTGTCGGACTCATGCAGTGGTAATTGTGGGGCAGACATGGGGCTTTGGTTGAGGGGGAAATCCTGGGGCTAGGCTGGACTCAGCCTCTGCTGCATTGTAGGCGGCAGCCACACTGCTGTAAGTTCATACCCTGAATACTGGAGCAGGAGGCACAGCTGGGGAGCATGTTGGGGAAGGAAGATGGCAGGCAGGATTCTGGGACTGCCACTTCCACACCCCCTGAACACTCTCTATCTCCAACCACATCTTGTTTCTTCCTCTAGCTTCTTTTTGCTCACTTGTTGCCTTTCACAACCTGCGGTAGCTCTGAAATTTCTCTTTCGAGGAGCTTGGTGGTGGCTACAGGTGAGGTGGTGGGGCTTACGGGACTTGTCTTTCTTATTAACTTAAATGTTTACTTGAGGAGACTGTTGGGGGATGTTGGAGATTATGGGAGAAAGAGCTAAAGCACTCAAAAACATTGGTGCCACCAAGGCAAACTTTTAGAAAGAGTTTCTGCATTCGCTGTACAGTTTCATTTATCACTCCTCATTCCATTTCAGCCTGGATTTTACCCTCACAACATGCCTACAACTGCTCTATCTAGGGCCATTTTTATCAGCTATTAAACCCTCATATATTCATGGGTTTATTTCTGGATTCTTTATCCTCTTCCATTGATGTGTCTGTTTATATTGTGAACACTTTTTTCAAGTTCAATTGATTTTTTTGTCAAAAAAAATTTCAATTAGAATTTTTGTTTAAAGAGGATTGACATCTTTACAACTTTAAGCCTTCCTAGTTAATAAAAAGGTGTGACTCTACAATTATCCTTTCTTATTTTATGTCTTTTAATCAAGCTTTATGGTTTTCTTCTTGTAAGTCCTTCACATTTCTTAATTTTTTAGGCATTTGATATTTTCAGTTGCTATTGAGAGTTATTTTCTTTATTATATTTTTAGTTCTTTATGTTTTATATAAAAGGGTATTGATTTTGATATGTTCATTTTATAACTAACAACCCTAGTGAATACACTTACTATTCCTAATATTTTTGTATCTTCAGCCAATGATATCATACTACTACTCTCAATGATAAATTTTTTCTCTTCCTTTTCAATCTGTATGCAACTTATTTTGTTCATGTATTTAATTGCACCGACCAATTCCACAGAAGAATAGTAACTAAATTACTGTTTGCTCTAAGAGAATGTGAGCTTGAACCAGTCCTTAGTATTGAACTTCTTTCTTCTTTCTCCTGAGGGGCGGGTAAGAGGATGACAAGCCAGAAGGCTTTCTTAGCAGTGGGGTAGATGGCTGTTAGGCAAGCTGTTTACTGCACTTTTCTCCTCTCTTTCTAGAAATGGTTTTGGTTTATTGCTTGAGATACCTGATTTCAGATCTGCACTGTCTGATTTGGTAGCTTTTAGCCACATATGGCTATATACATTTAAATTAAAGTTAATTGCAGTGAAATAAAAGTTAAAATTTAGTTCCTCATTTGCATTAACTACATTTCAAGGACTTAGTAACCACATGTGGATCGTGGCTCCTGTGCTGGACAAAACAGACATAAGACATATCTATCCTGGCAGAACGTTCTCCTGGAGAGAACTGCTGAAGACATTTATTTCCAATCCCCAAACAACACACTCCTACCTTGAGGAGTACTTATAAGGCCTGTAGGTTTCCATATTATTTATTTGGACTGGGGATAGAGTGATTTCTTTTTTAAAAGATTTTATTGGGGAATTGGGGAAGGGGAACAGACAAGTTGTTTTAAGCCACTAAACCTGGAGAACTGGAGCAAAAGGAAGATGGAGGTCGGTAGTGTGTGTGTGTGTGTGTGTGTGTGTGTGTGTGTGTGTGTGTGTGTGTGTGTGTGTGCTGCAACTGTTCTGCCTAAGAACACTTTTGGATGTTGTGGTGCAATACTGGGCTCCTTTCCTTATTTTCCCACTCCTGTTAACATGACTGTGATCCTGTTTTTGGTAGAATAGCTGTAGAGCTTTTATGTGAAGGAGCATTTGGCTCCTCTCTACACCTGGCATTCAGTGCCTACCCATCACCATGGCAGCAGTGATTGGCACTACCTTCACCATCTAGGAACTGAGGTGCAGTCCAAGTAGATTTTTTCTGACCCTCCAAATCTCAACTCACTCACTAATTCTCAGCTGTCAGAATTCATAGGTCTTCTCCATTCCTTTTATTATTCCAAGAAGAAAATTCCTTAGTTTTTTTGCCAAGACTATTTAAATTAGTATCAAAATCACACTTGATTTGAATTTAGCTGCCAAGGCTCTAAGTTTTGTTCAGGCTAATTTCCCTTCTCTGCAGCTTCCTTTGAAGCACAGTTAAAGTTTGCATCTTAGCCCCTCCCTCTCAACCATACAAGGAGCTCCTCAGAAAGCGCAGAGAGAGGAAGCAGGCTCATATCTCTGATTAGGCCTTGAGCTTTGTTGTCTCTCAGCACTGGGATGCCCTGACTGGGACTCTGGCAGTTGTGGGTGTGGAGGTAGGAGAGGAAAGCCATCCTGGGAGGGTTCAGAAAAGGCTAGGAAGACAACAGAGAAGCCAGAATCGGAAATAGGTCAGACATGAAAATATAAGATGGTGCAGCCACTATGGAAAACAGTATGGAGGTTCCTCACAAAATTAAAAATAAAACTACCATATGATCCAACAATCCCACTTCTGGGTATTTATCTAAAAAATCCAAAAACACTATTTTGAAACGATATCAGCACCCCCGTGTTTATTACAGCATTATTCTCAACAGCCAGCCAAGATATGGAAACAATCTAAGTGTCAATTAACAAAAGAATGGATAAAGAAGATGTGGGATATATATATATATATATATATATATATATATATATATATATATATAATGAAATGTTATTCAGCCATAAAAGAAGGAAATCCTGCCATTTGTGACAACATGGGTGGAACTTAAGGGTATTATGCTAAATGAAATAAGACAGAGAAAAACAAATGCTGTATGTTATCACTTATATGTGGAATTAAAAGAAACCTAAACTCATAGAAACAAAGAATAGGTAGGTTGGTGTTGCCAGAGGTAGGGGGTGGAGGGTGGTGGAAATGGGTGATGCATTAAAAAAAAAAAAGAAATCTGCCAGACCAAGACCAAGTGTGTGCCAAGGAGAAGGTGGGTGAGGGTAGAAACAAGGCAGGCACAAAACCTGGGGGCAGGGACAACTTGTCTGTCCAATCATCTATTGATCAACTGATTGGTTGCTCAATCACCTGTGTTCCTTCATGCTCATTTATTGAGCATCTATGGTGTGCAAGGCTTTTTTCTAAGTGCTGGAAGATAATAGACAAAACTCCTGTTCTGGTGGAACTTATAGCCTGGTGAGGTAGTAAATAAAACTGACATGTAGAAATGGAAGTGCTGGGGTATGGGGGGGGGTTCGGGGGAGGGGGTCATCGCAGTTTTAAATAAGTTGGACAAGGTGGGCCTCACCACAAAGGTGATACCTGATGATGTAGAAGAGGCGAGGGAGCCTTGTTGGTATCCAGTGAGAACATGCATATGAGATGAAGAGAACAGTATGTGCAAAGGTCCTGAGATGGGGTATGCCTGGCTTCTTCAAGAAATAGCAAGGTGGCCAGTGAGGGAGGCAGACAAGTGGCAACTAGGGAGGCCAGAGTGGTCAGGCCCAGACTTGGGGGTTTATGGGGAGTGAGATGGGGGGTAAGGGTGGGTAGGAGAGCAGCATGAAGGGAAAGGGTGTTCCAGTTCAGGGCTCCTGTGTTCTCTCCACTTCTAATAAGACCTTTACTGTTTTGCTGGAGAGAGTTCTGGGGAGTCTGTGTTTGCAGTCTCGACTGATCTGTGCTCCTTGTTGACCAGTCAGTCATCTGGCAAATGACCCAACTGTGGCTGGGGGATCTATGGAGGCCCTGAGGACTAGCTCTCTTTTACACCCAAAATCTGGGCAAAGAAAGCCCCTTATAGGCATTGTCATGGGAATCCTAACAGGAAGGAATTTCACACAGGGTAGGTGCCAGGCTGCTATAGCCTCATGTATACAACTGGACAGATGTGCAACAACTGCAGCCCTAGGTGATTAGCAGAAGACCATGGGGAAGAGAGACAGAGACAGAGGTACAGAGAGAGAAAGAGATACACAGACAGAGAGACAGAGATAAAAGAGAGCAAAATTGAGGGCGATATAAGAATGGCTTGTGTTTCCTGCAGACTGCTGGCTAGAATGCCTGTCTTCCCTGACACCCAGGCTTGGCCATGCTCCCTCCTTCAAGTCTGTCTGCTTTCTCCAAACTGGCTGGCAGAACAAAGGGTAGGATGGAGTTCTCCATGGCATTCCATAGACCAGGGCAACCCCAGGGACTTCTGATCATGTGGATCAGAGTGGGAAGACCCCACACACTCTTCAGCCTGGTAGGGGGACAGACCATATGCAGTAGGTTTGCCTTCACAGTGACAATATCCTCTTGGCCCTTAGATGGTCCACTGAGGCCAGTTCCTCACAAAGACCTCCCCCAGCCTTTCCTGCTGCTGGGAGGCTGAACAAGCACAGGAGGGCTGACACCCTCCAAGGCTGGGGAGAGGGTGAGAGAGGACCAGGGGTGTGGGTGAAGAGAAATGGGCACCCTCTGTTATGGGAAGAAGGCCACTGCCTATGGCCTGTGCCCAGAGATGAGTGGGATAGACTTGCACTCCATAGATAAACTGTTGGGGACCCCAGCTGGGTAAGATTACCTGCTCAGGAGAGGAGTGTCACCTGTTCTAGGCCCTCCCCACCATTAGAAGCCTCTTGGAATTCACAATGTGAGTGAGGAGCAGGGACCCTGGCCCCCTGACAAATGGGGTTTCTTTTGTTGGGCATTTTCTCCCATCATGAGAGCCATGCACTGGCACAGCTCTGGGGTTGGCCAGACCAAGGTTCTGTTCCCAGACCTGCCACTGACTCATCATGCCAACTTCAGCATCTCTTTGGGCCTCAGGCTCTTCAGCTCCAAGATGGAAACAATGGTGACCTGCCCCAGGGTTCTCCTTCCCTCAGCACATACTACAAGCTCAAAACACAGCCTGACTCTTGGGCAGACATCACACTTGTCTCTCCTTTTTCATTACTTGACCTTTATTTTTATTCCATGTTCTCTCTTTGGTCCTACCAGACTGTACTATCACCTATTTATTTTTAAATGTTCCATGTCATTTTATTTGAGATGTTTTGCCTAAAAATAGTGTTATCTTTAGATTTTCTTAACCCTTATCTTTTACTGAGGGGTTTGACCTATTTGTGTTAAGCGGTCACAACTACCTGGTCTTACTTCTGCTGTTGTTTTATGCTTTCTATTCTCATTTGTTTGCTTTCTACCTTTTTGCTATTTTAACATCACTTATTTTGATTTTCCCTGAATGTTTAATTTTGCTGGTTTGTCTTTATTTTTAAATGGACATGTATTGTAAAGATGAACATCAAGAATAAATTGATAACTATTGATTCCCCCTATGTAGAAAGAAATTAGCCTATTTCACCTTTTTCCTCCTCAGTTTTTATAGGTAAAATCTAGGATGTTAGATCCAATTTTCATTTTTAATTTTCTCATTTATTTTATCATTATTCATCTTCTCTTTTCAAGAATAATTGCTCCTACTTAGATTTCCTTTCTTTTCTAACTTAACTTTCCCATTCCTGAATCTTGATGAGGTAGAATATTTTTTCCTACTGAGTATCAGGAAGGTTGTCACTTGTGAATTCATACATGTTTGGGATGATCTTTCTGTTGCTTTCACACATATAAACAATGATTTTTATGGACATTGACTTATTTTTTAAAATTTACATTTAGTTGTTTAAATCTAAGTTGTAAGTGTACATATTTAAAAAGTCACAGATAGTTTCTACCAGGTTTGCCATGAAAAATAGCAGTCCTTTTCCATGTCTCCTTATTTCCTACTTTTCAGAGGAAAACAATTTCAACTCTTTTTACTGATCCTTTGGAATTTATCTTTTTACCTCTGTACAACATGCTGATATTGTTATTTTTGATTTTATGTTCTGTTCTAGGAAATGTGTGTTGACTTTCCACTATGGAAAATGAGGGTTTACCATCTTGTATACAGGCCAGCCCCGCCATCTCCCCAGCAGGCATGCATATCCCATCATTGTCCTTGCAATGTGGGTCAGATCCATTTTTATAGTCTACATAATTTTTTGGTGCTAAACCATAATCTATGTTTATTTCCCTTTCCTGCACAATGTTTCTATTCCCTGGCATTAGTAATTGTCTTTGCTTAATTTTCTATAATCTATTCTATTAATTTTCTATTTACTTGTGTCAGATTCATGTCCAAATGATCTCCACTTGAGCCAATTTTTTGTCTGTATCTTCAAACCATCAGCTATTTTACCATGCATCCCTAAAATGTTTTCTCAGAACTGTGAGTGTCCACTGTGGCCCCTACCCTCCTCTCCTTATGGTCAACACTTTCTTCATCCCTTGGTTATGCCTCAGTTTTCAAGGCATTAAATGTTTGAATGTATTTTTTTTCTCTTCCCTCTTTCTTACTTGACCAGATATAGAATTCAAGGTTGGGAATGTTGAAGATATTGCTCCTTGGCTTTCATCTCCTAGGGCTGCTTGGGGAAGTCAGTACTAACACAAAACCTGGCAATTTGTGTAATTTTTATATTTGTTTTGTTTTGTTTTATTCTTTCTCTGGACGCTTTTTTGGGCCTTCTCTTTGTCTTCAGGTCTTCGAAGTTTCACACCGTGTCTTGATGAAGGTCCACATCCCTCCCAATTGTTGGCTCTTCTGACCTAGAACCCCTAGACCCTCTATTCCGTAATATTTCTGTGGATTGTTTCCCTGTGGTAATTACATCCCCTCTGTTTTCTGTTCTCTTCTTCTTAACTCCAGTTATTTAAATATTAGGTTTCCTGAATTAGTCCTACAACTTTCTGATCCTTTTATTCCATTTTCTCATTCTTTCCTCTACTTTATGGCTTTCCTGAACTGTATCCCCCAAAGTCTTCTTTTAAGAGTTTCATTTCTATTATCATATTTTTAATTTCCAAGAGCTCTTTCTTCCTATGTTTGTTTTGTTTAATAATACTCTGGTCTTATTTCATTGTCAGAAAATCATCTCTTATCCCTCTGAGTACATTAATGATAATCATTTTAAAGTTTTCTTCTTTGTATAATCTTTGTTTCCTTTAAGTTGCTTTTATTCATTTATTTATTTGTTCTGACCTCTGCCTCTCATATCAAAGTTTTCCTCAGATGTCTGCTGATCCTTGATTGTTTACATTTAAAAGTAGGGCACTAAAATATTGATGGGAATATATATATATATATATATATATATATATATATATATATATGTATGCGAATGTGTGTGCTTGTGTGTGTTCGGGGGAGGGGACAGGGGAGGGGTGGCTATTGCTTGTGGGCTTCATTGTAAGATGATCTGCCTGGTACATTTCCTGGGGGAGCCCTCAAGGTCTTTATCCCTGATCTGGTTAGATCTGGTTAGATCCCACAGAATATCTCTGGTTTCTGCCTGGCACCAGAGTCTGGGACATTGACAGGAGAGAGGGCTGGAGATCTTGGCATTCAGTGTGTTAAGTTCGCTGATTTCCTCTATTCCTTCTGACCTTAACTGTGCCTGCTATTTCCCAGCTCAGAGACTGATATTATAGTTTCTAGAGAATTAGTTTTCAGTCTTCTGCTGGGATGAGCTTGTACAGTCTTGTGGTGGGGACCTGAAGATCTGACTAGTTATGAAAAAGTTTTCAACCAACCTCTCTTTCTATTGTCTCAGTGTTTTCAACTCCTGAAACTTTCAGAGGTTGTGTACCAGGCTTCCCACTACTGGCAGGCTTAGGAGTTAGCATTCTTCGGTCTGTTAATTAAGTTATCATACCCTCCCCACTACCTGCCTCTAAAACTGGTTGCTGGTTTCTCCTGTTCTTTTTGTCTTTATGAGTTTATACCCCATCACCACCCTTTGAAATCCTTTCACTGTAATTTTGGTGAGAATTTAGGATGGAGCCAAAGTTAATACCCATTTTCAATCAGCTAACCAGGAGTCAGCACTGATGTTTCAGTCACCCAATAGCTATCACCCTTTCCTGGTGATATCCCACCCCACCCCCACTGTTGGTAGCCCTCTTCTCAGTGTAGATACTAGACAGATTATAGAGCTGATAAAATTTCCCTTTTCATGTTAACTACTAAAAGTTCTGAGACAAATGTATACCTTAAATATTTGTGGTAGCAAGTATACATGTTATCTTATTTGCAGTTTCAGATCTTGCCTTTGGTTCCATCTTTTCCACATTCTGATTTGTTCATCTTTTTTGGTAACACCTTTGAATAATGCTTTTATAGTGTCTATTACATACACATTACATAGTCCATTTTGCAACCACCAACCTAATAAGTGACTCATGCAAGGATCATCAAAAAATGGGATAAACCGTCAGGTGAAAATTTGTCAGGGAGCTGGAGAGTCACAGAATTTCAAAGTATCACCCTACAGATTACTTGTTAATTTTAGAAAATGGGAAAGGTTTTTAGAATGAAGAGGTTTTATAGACACCACTTTAACTAAGTGATAACAGTTAGCATCACCAATAATGGAAGAAAAATGCATCAGGTGCCTCCTAGGGTGAGACAGTAGGAATCGCACCTCATCACCTGTGGAGTGCCCCTGCCCAAATGTTTAACCTGGATCTGATCCAAACCATCAATGTCACAGAAGAAAAAAAAAGAAAAATCAGGAAAAGTGTTGTAGATTAAAGGAGACTAAAAGTCCCATGCAGTCTTGATTAGATCTTGAGTCAAAAAGCAATATAAGAAGTAAATTTTGGGGACAATTGGGGATTTGAATATACACTATATACTACATAATATTAGTGTTTAAATGTTAAATTTCTTGGGCATGATTATGGTATTAGAGTTTTTAGTCTAGCCTTTTATCCTGTAGTCTGAATGCCTTTTATTTACTTCATTGTGGGCTGAATTGTGTCCTCTCCAGTTGTGAGCTTTAATTGTGCTATATTAAAGCCCAGTACTTCAGAATATTGTTGTATTTAGAGAGAAGGCCTTTAGAAAGGTAGTTAAGTCAAAATGAAGTCACTAGGTGGGCCCTAATCAATAGGACTAGTGTCCTGAGAGAGGAGATTAGGATACAGGCAAACACAGAGAGAAGACTTTAAAAGGACACAAAGAGAAGATGTACATCCTCAGAAGGAACCAACCCTGCTGACACCTTGATCTCAGACTTCTAACTTTCAGAACTGTGAGAGAATAAAAGTCTGTTGCTTAAGCCAGCCTAGTCTGTGGCACTTGTTATGGCAGCCCGAATTGATTAACACAATATGTTTTCATCTCTCTATTGTTTTTTTAGCATTTCCCCCTTAGCTTTATTGAGATATAATTAACATATAACATTTTGTAAGCTTAAGGTGTGTGGTGCATTGATTTGGTACACTTATATATTGCAATATGATTTACTATCAAAGCACTAGCTAACACCTCCATCTTGTCACATAACTACAATTTGTTTTCTATGGTGAGAACATTGAAGATTTACTCTCTTAACAACTTTTAAGTATAAAGTATATAATACAGTATTGTTAGCTATAATCACCATGTTGTATATTAGATACTCAGAACTTGTTAATCTTATAACTATAAGTTTAACCAACATCTCCCTATCCTCCCCATCCCCCCAGCCCCTAGTAACCACCATTCTACTCTCTGTTTTTCTGCATTCAGCTTTTTAGGATTCCACATATAAGTGAGATAATACAGTATTTGTCTCTCTGCCTGACTTACCTCACTTAGCATAATGCCCTCAAGGTCCATCAGGATTTCCTTCTTTCTCATGGGTTAACAATATTTCATTTAATACAGGCACACTTCACTTTATTATGCTTCAGGATATTACAGCTTTACAAACTGAAGGTTTGTGACAACCCTGTGTCAAGCAAGCATCATTTTTTCCCAACAGCATTTGTTTACTTCATGTCTCTGTGTCGCATTTTGGTAATTATTCCAATATTTCAAACATTTTCATCATTATTATATTTTTTACGGTGATATGTGATAGTAACTTTTTTTTTCCAGCTGAACCATCCTGCCACCTGTTGGCAGCTCAGCGGCAGCTCAGCTCAGGCTGGGAATCGAAACGGCGACGCTGTTGCTCAGAGCTCACACTCTTGAGCGAGCTCTTAACCAACTGAGCCACTCGGCCGGCCTGATAGTAACATCTTTGATGTTACTATTGTAATTGTTTTGAGGCACCATGAACCATACCCATATAAGACAGGAACTTCATAGATAAATGTGTGCATTCTCACTGCTCCACTGACCAGCTTTTCCCCTGTCTCTCTCTCTCTTCTTGGCCTTCCTATTCCCTGAGACATAACAATATTGAAATTAAGTCAATTAATAACCCTACAATGGCCTCTAAGTGTTCAGGTGAAACAAGGAGTCACACATCTGTCATTTTAAATCAAAAGCTAGAAATGATTAAGCTCAGGGAGCAAGGCATGTCAAAAGCCATGCTCCCTAAGTTGAAAGCTAGGCCTCTTGCACCAAACAGTTAGCCAAACTGTGAATGCAAAGGAAAAGTTCTTAAAGGAAATTAAAAGTGTTATTCCAGTGAACACACACATAATAAATAAGCGAAACAACCTCATTGCTGATATGGAGAAAGTTTTAGCGGTCTGGATAGAAGATCAAACCAGCCACAACATTCCCTTGAACCAAAGCCTTACCCAGAGCAAGGCCGTAACTCTCTTCAATTCTATTATATGAAGGCTGAGAGAGGTAAGGAAGCTGCAGAAGAAAGATTTGAAGCTAGCAGAGGCTGGTTGATGAGGTTTAAGGAAAGAAGCCATCTTCATAACATGAAAGTGCAAGGTGAAGCAACAAGAAGCTGCAGCAAATTATCCAGAAGATATAGAGCTAAGATAATTAATGAAGGTGGCTACACTAAACAACAGATTTCAATGTAGATGAAACCGCCTTATACTGGAAAATGCCATTTAGGACTTTCATAACTAAAGAGAAGAAATCAATGCCTGGAGTCAAAACTTCAAAGGATAAGCTGACTCTCTTTTTAGGGGTTAATGCAGCTGATGGCATTAAGTTGAAGCCAATGCTCATTTACCATTCTGAAAGTCCTGCGGCTCTTCTAACATTACGCTAAATCTACTCTGCCTGTGTTTTATAAATGGAATGCAGCTTGGATGTCAGCACATTTGTTTACAATATGGTTTATTGGATATTTTAAGCCCACTGTTGAGAAGTATTGCTCAGAAATCAAGATTTCTTTCAAAATATTACTTCTCACTGACAATGTACCTGGTTATCCAAAAGGTCTGATGGAGATATACAATGAGATTAATATTGTTTTCATGACTGGCTAACACAATATCCATTGTACAGCACATGGGTCAAGGAGTAATTTCAACTTTCATGTCTTATTATTTAAGAAATACATTTCATAAGGCTGTGGCTGCCATAGAGAGTGATTCCTCTGATGGATCTGGGCAAAGGAAATTGAAAACCTTTTGAAAAGTAGTCACCATTTTCGATACCATTAAGAACATTTGTGAATCATAGGAAATGGTAAAAATATCAACACTAACAGGAGTTGGAAGAAGTTGATTCCAACTTTCATGGATAACTTTGAGGGGTTTAAGACTTCATGAAGAAAATAACTGCAAATATGGTGGTAACACCGAAAGAACTGAATTACAATTGGAGCCTGAAGATGTAACTGAATTGTTGCAATTTCATGATAAAATTTGGATGGATGAAAAGTTGCTTCTTATGGATCAGCAAAAAATTGGTACCTTGAAATGAAATGTACTCCTGGTGAAGATGCTGTGAAGATTATTGAAATGACATCAAAGAATTTTGACTACATAAAATTAGTTGAAAAGGCAGCTGCAGGGCTTGAGAGGACTCACTTCAATTTTGAAAGAAGTTTTACTTTGGGTAAACATATATGCTCTGTGAACCCAAAAGCTTCATGTGATTCACTAGATTGTGATGGTCTGGAACCAAACCTGCAATAGCTCATATATACAGAGAATGCCAAAAAACATATACAATTTTAAGAAAGGAAAATCTATTAAAATTGTAATGCTTGATATATACCAACAACAAAAGATGAATACAAGTCACGTTTGACTTCTGCAATTACAATAGGTGCTCAAAGTGGTTACCATCAGCATCCAGGCACTTCCGATTATGGTGAACGACTGCTTGAGCAATGTTGACCAAAGTATGCACTTGTATACATATATTTGGCACCCCCCAGTGTATGTATGAACAGTTGATTTTCAATATTGTTTTATATTAGCTTCAGGTGTACAGCATAGTGGTTAGACATTTATATAATTTATGAAGTGATTCCTCCAATTAGTCTAGTACCCAACAGGCACTATACATAGTTATTACAATATTTATGACTATATTCCATATGCTGTAATTTACATCCCCATAACTATTTTGTAACTACCAATTTGTGCTTCTTAATTCCTTCATCCTTTTCACCCAGTGCTCCAACCTCCTTCCCCTCTGGTAACCATTGGCTTGTTCTTTGTATCTATGAGCCTATTTCTGTTTTGTTTGTTCATTTATCTTGTTCTTTAAATTCTACATATAAGAGAAATCCTGTGATATTTGTCTTCCTCTGTCTGACTTATTTCACTTAGCATAATACTCTCTAGGTCCATCCATGTTGTTGCAAATAGTAATATTTAATTCTTTATTTTTGTCTAGGAGATGATATATATAATATATATATATACATATATATATTATATATATATTATATATTATATATATAAACATCTTTTTTATCCAGTCATCTATCAGTGGACACTTAGGTTGATTCCATATTTTGGCTATTGTAAATAATTTTCAGTGAACACAAGGATGCGTATATCTTTTTGAATTAGTGTTTTTGATTTCTTCAGATAAATATCCAGAAGTGGGATTGCTGGATCATATGGTAGCTCTATTTTTAATTTTTTTGAGGGACCTCCATACTGTTTTTCATAGTTGCTGTGCAAATTTGCAATCCCACCAACAATGCAAGAGAGCTCCCTTTTCTCCACATCCTTGCCAATACTTGTTTGTTGATTTTTTTAAAGATTTTTTTAATTGGGAATTGGGGGGGATGGGAACAGTGCTGGGGAATTGGGGGAAGGGGAACAGACAAGTTGCTGTCATTTTTGTTCTTCAGTCTAGTAGTGGAG
>NW_017731636.1:739704-757851 GCF_001890085.2 Hipposideros armiger | reverse complement strand
GCTTGTTTGCACTTCAGTGGGCCAAATCAAATCTGATATTGTTTTACCTTTTATTTGGTGTGTGGAAGGTGTGCGGAAGAGGGGGTAGTCTTATACAGTGAGTATATAACAAACTCTGTATTTTGAGTGGAAATGTTAGGGGGTCGTCTTATATGCCCAGTCGTCTTATACGCCGGCAAATACGGTAATGATATTTTAATTCTTTATTTCCAATTTGGATGCCTTTTATTTGTCTTTCTTGTCTGATTGCTGAGGTTAGGATATCCAGTATATGCTGAATAAAAGTGGTGAAGGTGGACATCCTTGTCTTGTTCTTGATCTTAAGGAAATGCTTTTAGTTTTTCACCATTGAGTATGATGTTAGCTATGTGTTTGTCATATATAGGCTTTATTATGTTGAAGTATATTCTCTCTATTCTCAGTTTGCTGAGAGTTTTTATTATAAATGGAAGCTGGATTTTGTTAAATGCTTTCTCTGCTTCTTGATATGATTATATGGGTTTTTTATTGTTAAATAAACATTCTTTGTAAATTAGTTTCAGCGGTACAACACAGTGCAATAGTTATACTTTTTACCCCTCAAAGTGACAACCCTCCTCCCCCAATCCTCCACCCCACTCCCCCCAATATCATACGTATCTATTACAATTCCCTTGACTCCACTCCCACACTATACTCCATGTCCCTTGAAAAAAAAAATATATACATATATATATTCACTTAGAGTTGACATACAATATTATACAACATCAGTTTCAAGTGTACAGTGCAGTGATCAAGCCTCTACCCCTCCATGAAGCGGTCTCCCTAACAAGACACGTGACCATCTGACACCCTGCAAAATATTTACAACATTATTAATTATATACCTCAAGCTGTCTTTCATATCCCTGTGGCAATATTGAAGTTACCTATTTATGCTGTCTAATCCCTTCCCTTTCTCCCTCATCCCCACCCCCTTTCCAACTAGCAACCATCAGTTGTTCTATATTTCTGAGACTATTTCTGTTTACTTTGCTTGTTCATTCAGTTTTTAGATTCCACATATAAGTGAGATCATATGATATTTCTCTTTCTCTGACTGACTTATTTCACTTAACATAATAGTCTCTAGGTTCATCCATATCATTGCAAATGGTACGATTTCATTCTTCTTTATAGCAGAGTAATACTCCATTGTATAAATGTACCACAGTTTCTTAGTCCAGTCATCTACCAATGGGCATTTCGGTTGTTTCCAAGTCTTGGCTATTGTGAGTAGTGCTGCAATAAACATAGGGGTACATACACTTTTTCAAATTAGCATCTTGGGTTTCTCTGGATAGATACCCAAGAGTGGAATTGCTGGGTCACACGGTAGTTCCATTTACAGTTTTTTGGGATACCTCCATACTGATTTCCATAATGGCTGCACCAATCCGAAATCCCACCAACAGTGCATCAAGGTTCCCTTTTTTGTGCAACCTTGCCAGCACTTGTTGTTTATTGTTTTATTGATGATAGCCATTCTGACTGGAGTGAGGTGGTATCACATTGTGGTTTTTATTTGCATTTCTCTAATGATTAGTGAGGTTGAACATTTTTTCATATGCCTGTTGGCCATCTGTCTGTCCTCTTTAGAGAAATGCCTCTTCATATCCTTTGCCCGTTTTTGAATTGGGTTGTTTGTTGTTTTGGTATTGACTTGCACGAGTATTTTATAAATTGTGGATATTAACCCTTTATCAGATATATCGCTGACAAATATCTTCTCCCATTCAGTAGGCTGCCTTTTTGTTTTATTGATGATTTCCTTTGCTGTGAAAAAACTTTTAAGTATTATATAATCCCATATGTTTATTGTATCTGTTTTTTTCCCTTGCCTGAGGGAATATATCAGTAAAAATATTACTAAGGGTAATTAATGTCTGCAAATTTACTCCCTATGTTTTCTTCTAGGAGTTTTATGGTTTCAGGTCTTATATTTAAGTCTTTAATCCATTTTGAAATTGTTCTTGTATATGGTGTAAGTAGGTGGTCCATTTTCATTTTTCTGCACGTGTCAGTCCAATTTTCCCAGCACCATTTATTAACTAGGCTATCTTTACTCCAGTGTAAATTCTTGTTTCCATTGTCATAGATTAAATGACTATATATGAATGGGTTTATTTCTAGGGTCTCTATTATGTTCCATTGGTCTATGTGTCTGTTTTTATGCCAGTACCATATTGTTTTGATTACTATAGGCTTGTAGTATGATTTGATGTCGGGTAGCATGAAACCTCCCTCTTTGTTCTTATTTCTCAAGGTTGTCATGGCTATTCAGGGTCTTTTATGATTCCATATAAATGTTAGAATTATGTGTTTTATCTCTGAGGAAAATGTCCTTGATAATTTGATAGGAATTGCATTAAATCTATATATTGCCTTAGGCAGTATTGACATTTTAACTATATTAATTCTTCCTATCCATGAACATGGTATGTATTTTCATTTATTTGTATCTTCTTTGATTTCTCTCCTCAACATCTTATAATTTTCTGAGTACAGGTCTTTTACTTCTTTGGCTAAATTTATTCCTAGGTATTTTATTGTTTTTGAAGTAATTGTAAATGGGATTGATTTCCTGATTTCTTCTTCTGATAGTTTATTATTGGTGTATACAAATGCAACTGATTTCTGAGTGTTAATTTTGTATCCTGCTACCCTACTACATTCGTTTATCAGTTCTAAAGGTTTTTTGGTGGAGTGTTTGGGATTCTCTCTATATAGTATCATGTCATCTGCATATAATGACAATTTTACTTCCTCCTTTCCAGTTTGGAGGCCTTTTATTTTGTTTTCTTGTTTTATTGCTGTGGCTAGAGCTTCCAGAACTATGTTGAATAGAAGTGGTGAAAGTGGGCAGCCTTGTCTTGTTCCTCATCTTAAGGGGAAAGCTTTTAGCCTTTCTCCATTGAGTACAATGTTTGCTGTGGGCTTTTCATTTATGGCCTTTATTATGTTGAGATATGATCCCACTATTCCCATTTTCCTAAGAGTTTTTATCATAAATGACTACTGGATTTTATCAAATGCTTTTTCTGCATCTATTGATATGATCATATGATTTTTATTTTTCATTTTGTTAATGTGATGTATTATATTAATTGATTTGTGGATATTGAACCAACCTTGCATACCAGGGATGAATCTCACTTGATCGTGGTGTATGATTTTTTTAATGTGATGCTGAATTCTGTTTGCTAGAATTTTGTTGAGAATTTTTGCATCTATTTTCATTAGAAATATTGGCCTGTAGTTTTCTTTTTTTTTGTAATATCTTTGCCTGATTTTGGGATCAGAGTAAAAGTGGCCTCATAAAATGTACTTGGGAGCCTTCCCTCCTTCTGTATTTTTTGGAACAGTTTGAGGAGAATAGGTATTAATTCTTTTTTGAATGTTTTGTAAAATTCACTCATGAAGCCATCTGGTCCAGAACTTTTGTTTGTTGGAAGCTTGTTGATTACTGATTCAATATATTTTGTAGTGATCAGTCTGTTCAGAGTTTCTGTTTCTCTTTGGTTCAGACTTGGTAGATTGTATGCTTCTAGAAATTTATCCATTTCTTCCAGATCATCAAATCTGTTGGCATATAGTTGCACGTAGAATTTTCTTACAATTTTCTGTGGTATCTCTTGTCACTTCTCCTCTTTCATTTCTGATTTCATTAATTTGGGTCCTCTCTCTCTTTTTCTTGGTGAGTCTGACTAAGAGTTTGTCGATTTTGTTTATCTTTTCAAAAAAACAGCTCTTGGTTTCATTGATCATTTGTATTGTTTTTTTTTTTTTTGGTCTCTATTTCATTTATTTCTGCTCTGGTCTTTATTATTTCCTTATACTCCCTTTGGACTTCTTTTGCTATTCTTTCTCCAGTTCCCTTAGGTGTAAAGATAGTCTGTTGATATGAGATTGTTCTTGTTTCTTTAGATAGGCCTGCATTGCTACGAATTTCCCTCTTAGACTGCTTTTTCTGTATCCAAAATATTTTGGGTTGCTGTGTTTTCATTTTCGTTTGTCTTAAGATAGCTTTTGATTTCTTCCTTGATCTCATTTTTTACCTACTTGCTATTTAGTAGCATGTTATTCAGCATCCATGTATTTGTGGCTTTCTGGGTTTCTTCTTATAATTGATTTCTAGTTTCATAAGATTGTGGTCAGAGAAGATGCTTGATATGATTTTAATCTTAAATTTATTGAGACTTGTTTTGTGTTCTAACATGTGGTCTATCTTGGAAAATGTTCCATGTGCACTTGAGAAAAATGTATATTCTATTGCTTTGGGGCGAAATGCTCTAAAATATCAATTAAATCTAGCTGGTCTAAAGTGTCATTTAAGGCCACTGTTTCTGTGTTTATTTTCTGTCTGGAGGACCTGTCCATTGGTGATAATGGGGTGTTGAAATCCCCTACTATGATAGTGTTACTGTTTAGCTCTGTCTTTATGTCTGTCAAAATCTGTTTTATATATTTAGGAGCTCCTATGTTGGGTGCATAGACATTTACTAGGGATATGTCTTCTTGTTGAATTGATCCTTTAATTATTATGTAGTGTCCTTCTTTGTCATTTATTATAGTCTTCATTTTAAAACTTATTTTGTCTGAAATAAGTATTGCTACCCAGCTTTTTATTCATTTGTTTCCATTTGTGTGAAATACCTTATTCCATCCCTTTACTTTCAGTCTGTGTGTGTCTTTTGATCTGAGATGAGTCTCTTGTAAACAGCATATGCATGGGTCCTGTTTTCTTATCCACTCAGCCACTCTGTCTTTTGATTGGAGCATTTAGCCCATTCACATTTAAAGTGATTATTGATAGGTGCGTATTTATTGCTATTTTGTTATTTGTATTTCTGATCTTCCTGGGTTAGCTTGTTTTGCCCTTTCTTCTGTTTAAAAAAGTCCTTTTAACATTTCCTACAATGCTGGCTTGGTGTTAATGAATTCCTTCAGCTTATTATTCTTTTCTGAGAAGCTCTTTATCTCTCCTTCAATTTTAAGTGATAGCCGTGCTGGGTATAGCAATCTTGGTTGTAGGCCTTTATTTTGCATCACTTTGAATATTTCCTTCCACTCCCTTCTGGCCTGCAGAGTTTCTGTAGAAAAGTCAGCTGCTAGTCTTATAGGAGTTCCTTTGTATGTAGCCCTCTGTCTTTCTCTTGCTGCTTTTAGGATTCTGTCTTTGTCTTTAACCTTTGCCATTTTAACTATGATGTGTCTTGGTGTGGACCTGTTTGTGTTCAGCTTGTTTGGAACTCTCTGCACTTCCTGGGTTTGTCGATTTCCTTCACCAGGGTAGTGAAATTTTCAGTCATTATTTCTTCAAATACATTCTTGATCCCTTGCTTGTTTTCTTCTCCTTCTGGTATTCCTATGATGTGAATGTTGTGCTTCATGTTGTTCCACAGGTCTTTTAAACTATTTAATTGTTTTTTATTCTTTTTTCTTTTTGTTGTTTCAACTGGGTGATTTCTGCTATTTTGTCTTCTAAATCACTGATCCAGTCCTCTGCTTCATCTAATCTACTGATGATTCCTTCGAGTGTGTTCTTCATTTCAGTTATTGTATTCTTTAGTTATAACCGGTTCTTTTTTATGATTTCTCTATCCTTTATGTCCTCACTAATTTCCTTAAACATTCTTATCATCAGTGTTCTAAACTCTGTCTCTGAAAGGTTGGATACCTGTTTCATTTAGTTCCATTTCTAGAGGTTTCTTCTGATCTTTTACATGGGACATATTTCTTTGTTTCTTCATTCTGGCTGTCACTCTGTGGTTGCTTTGATGTATTAGATAGATCACCTAGGGAAAAAAAAAGAAAAAAGAAAAGGGGGGGCTCTCTGCCCACTTTAATCTGCAGACCACTTGCTCAATAATAGAGAGACTCTGGGCGACTTAGCACCAGCTGTTGTGGGGAAGGGCTCAATGCATCGTGCGCCAGCCTCCCTCTCAGGCTTGCAGTGTGCTTCCCGCATTTAGCTGCGTGTGCTCTGGAACCGTGTTCACCACCAAAAATCTTCAGATTGTTGCGGGCTGTCTTCTGCTGCACAATAAACCTCTGTGGCCTGCAGAGGTGGGGACCAGGCACCAGGGGCTCAGGGTGCCCCCAGCAACATAGCTCTAGGTGGGTGGGACAGGCCCCCAAGGCACCACAGGATGTGGTCAGTGGCCCCCATCAAGTCAGAGCAGCATGCACTCCTGCACCGCAACCAGCCTGCGCAAACTCTCCAGGAAAGCCCTGGCCACATCATGCAGGTGCACAGCTCACAGCCCAACACTCCCAGGAAAACTCCCAGTCTCAGCCTATCCCAATCAGCCACTCGCAGATCAAGCCAAGCAGCCCAACAGCCAATCACCACCCTGGCAACTCTGCATGCACTGTGTGGAGAGTGGGCCCCAAGTCGAATAGCGCACTCCTGCATCTCAATGAACAGCTAGTTGGAGTCGGAACATGCCCACCAGGCATTTTCCTGGCTACACAGCACAAGCAGTGCGGAGGGTGGGGATCCAAGGCCACATGCGCACGCATGCACACACGCACTCCTGCGCCAATTCCACTAGACCAATGGGGTCCCAGACCTGAGCCTCTGTGGTAGGGCCCAACCCTGAAAAATGGCACCCTCCTGTACACTACTCATGTGTGAGCTCCACACCTGGGGAACAATGGTCCCCAAACCTCCAGCTCCCATGCCAAAGGCGTTCAGTTCAGTCCTTCCCCGCATCCTCCTGGGTCCCGCTCACACAGCTACTCCCTCCACCTGGAACTGAGTGAGTGCTCACCAGTGAACGAGTCCATGTATGGGCTCCACTAGTTCTCTAGCCACCCTCAGCCTCACCGAGTTGAGCATAGAGAATCCTCACTAATTTCTACTGCCAGCTATCGTAGAACTCCTTTTGCCGGCAAAGTAACTCTGGGCTGGTGAGTTCGATGTGGGACTGGAGGATGTCTCCCCCAACTGGAGAAGGGTCCCCACCGCTGAGGTGTCCCTTACAGGATTTGCCCTCTCTCATCTCCGTCCCCCCTACCAGACTCGACGTGGCCTCCTTTTTAAGTCCTTTGTTTAGAGGTTCTGCTCATCTAGTGTTCAAGGGACTTCCGAGGTTGAATATTTTCTAACTTATTTGTAGTTTTGGTGTGATCCTGGGACGCAGTTGGCACAGCGTCAGTCTATTCTTCCATCTTACCAGAAGTCAATATGGTTTTTATCTTTCATTTTGTTTATGTGATGTATCACATTAATGGATTTGCAAATACTGAACCAAACTTGAATTACAGGAATACGTAAATTTCACTTGATCATGGTGCATGATCTTTTTCATGTATTGCTGAATTCGGATTACTAATGTTTTGTTGATGATTTTTGCATCCATGTTCATCAGAGATATCAGACTATAATTTTTTTTGTAACGTTTTCTTTTTTGTCTGGTTCTGGAATCAGGGTAATGTTGGCCTCATAAAATGAGCTTTGGAGTCTTTCTTTCTCTTCAGTTTTTTGCAATAGTTTGAGAATAGGCTGTAATTCTTCTTAGAATGCTTGGTAAAATTCAACTGTGAAGACATTTTGTCCAGGGCTTTCATTTGTTGGGAGTTTTTTTTATTACTGATTTGATTTCATTAGTAGTTATCAGTATTTTTAATTTTTCCATTTCTTCTTGATTCAGTTGGAAGATTTTATGTTTCTAAGAATTTGTCCATTTCTTCCAGGTTGTCCAATTTGTCTGTGTATAACTGTAGTAGTTTCTTATAAACTTTTGTATTTCTGTGATGCCAGTTTTATCACTTCTCTTTCATTTCTGATTTTGTTTATTTGTATTTTATTTATCTGTCTTTTTTTCTTGATTAGTCTGGTTTAAGGTTGATCAATTTTTTAATCTTTTCAAAAGACAAGCTCTTCGTTTCATTGATAGTTGTATTTTTTTAGACTCTATTTCATTTATTTCCTCTCTGACCTTTATTATTTCCTTCCTTTTACACATTTTGGGCTTAGTTTGCTCTTTTTTTTTTCTAGTTACTTTAGGTATAAGGTTAGATTGCTTATCTGAGATTTTTCTTGTTTCTTGAGGTAGGACTGTATTGCTATAGATTTGTCTGTGTCCCATATATTTTGGGTCATTGTGTTTTCATTTTCATTTATCTCATTATCTTTTGATTTCT
The DNA here is from genome assembly GCF_001890085.2 of Hipposideros armiger. NCBI lineage: Eukaryota > Metazoa > Chordata > Mammalia > Chiroptera > Hipposideridae > Hipposideros > Hipposideros armiger. Next base: position 749,679 of record NW_017731636.1, on the reverse strand, counting down.
CCCTTGATCTCATTGTTAATTCATTCATTATTTAGTAGCATATTATTTAGCCTCCTTGTGTTTGCGTTTTTCAGTATTTTTCTTGTAATGGATTTCTAGTTTCATACCATTGCGATCAGAGAAGGTGCTTGACATGATTTCAATTTTCTTATATTTATGGAGAATTGTTTTGTAGGTGTCCTGTGGGGCCCAGCTATGTAGTCTCTTTTAGCACTTGAGCCAGGTGCTGCAGGTGTGTCCCTGATGTGGGTTGTGTGTGCCTTCCTGTTGTAGTTGAGCCTTGATAGCTGTTGGCACATTAGTGGATGGGATTGACCCTCAGGCTGACTGTCTGTGCGGGTTGGCCATGAGCTGTTGTGAGCGGGCTGATCCCACATATCAGAATTTGCCCCAGCTGTGTCTGGTGCTTGCTGAGACCCTTTGGGTGTGGGGCTAATTGGATGGTGTTCTGTTGTAGTCTGAAGCTGGCCACCTAGTATATTGGTTCTGCAGACTCTTGAGACAGGCTTCTGTACAGGTCAAGGTCAGCCACTGCCTGTGACCAGCCTGGGTGTAGCTGGTACGAGATACAAAGTGGTCTGTGGTTGGTCATCACCTGTGCTGATCCTGGAGGTATGTGCTGCAAATTGAGTCTGGTTGTCACCAGCGCTGGGCCTGAGGCCACTCATCAAAAGGCCCAGGGCATTCCCAAGCCTGCCATGGCCTGCTTACTGACCATAAGGCTCAGGAGCTGAAAGAGCCTTAGGTGGTATTTGAGGTGGGTGAGAAGGGGTCCCAGGCAGTCAGTAGGATGTTGTGAGAGGTATTTACCAGCCTAATGTAGATTCAGATTTAACATTAGTGCTGAGCCTGGAGTCACACATCCAAAGGCACAGAGTATATCAAGACCAGCCACTATCTGCCTGGGGCCTGCTGACTCCTGATAGTTGTCCAAGAAAGACTGCAGCAAGGGTCAAGGACAGCTGTCAGGCTGTCTGTTTGAAAGAGCCTTCAGCTAATTGGGTGGGACAGGGTCTCTGAGAGTCACCAAGGTGAAGCAAATGGAGTTCACCAAGCCAGTGCAAATTCAGATTTGGCTGTGTTAAGGGAGGGCTCAATACAGGAAAAGTGGCACCCATCTACTGGCTATGTGGGAAGAAGGCTCAATATAGGGATAATGACATCTGTCCCTCCAGCCCTTGCTCTGAAACCACACAACTCTGCCATTCCCTGTATGCCTCTGTGCCTCCTGAGCCGCTTTCCCTCCTGTAGAACCCATGGTTAGTGCCTGGGAACAAGAGAGTCTGTGCAGGGACCCTTTAAGAGGACTCCTGGGCCTACAACATCACTCTGTCTTATCCAGAGAGAATCACTCCTGATTTTCACAGCCAGATGTGGGTGCTCCTAGTCTTCACTGTTGATCCAGGCTGGGGAACCCAGTGTGAGACTAGGACACTTGATCCTCAGGAGGTACTTCTGCAGCTGAGATATCCCTCCCAATTCTCAACCACCACACGTGGGTGTGGGGCCAGCCAGTTTTGTATCTCCGCCCCTCCTACCAATCTTGATGTGGCTTCTTCTGTATATCTTTAGTTATAGGACTTCTGTTTAGCTAGTTTTCACTTGGTTCTCTAAGTTGATTGTTCTATAATTTATTGTGGTCTTGAGAGTAAGTACAGCATTTAGTTACTCCACCATCTTTACTGGAATCCCATATATAATATATATATTTAGAAATTTACTCACATATGTCATTATGAACAAGCATAATTCACATGGTGTGATGATGAAAATGTATGCTTTTGCTGTGCCTTCTCTGATCACTTTTAGGTGGTTTAAATATGTCCTGTGATTACTTTAAATCATATTTAAGCAAAATTATTGAGGCCTAGGTAATAATAAAAAGGACTTGCTCCCCAAAGAACCCCTCTGAGGACTGATGGCCTGTGGCAGGAGGGGTAGCACAGTCCCCCTTAGGGTTACATTTCTCTCTTTTTCCCCTATTTGTGGTGGAGGAGATGTAGGGTGACAGGTGCTGTTTTTGCAAGGTAACATCGACACACTGTCTTGGCTGGCCAGTGTTGAATGGTGCCTCTTTCCCCATGGAGGCTTTCATGGGTTCTCTGCATGCCCTCTCCCTTGGTCCATTCTCCGTCAGGAGGAACCTTGTTTCCCCTGTTGGGTAGGATTTAAAGCAGCTTCTGGCTGTTCCTTTCTCCCATGTGGCATGCATCTGGTTCACAAGAAGCATTCATTCATTGCTGCTTCCTTTTTGTTTCCAGGGTGGCCACCATGCAGTGAGAGGCAAGTGTTCATGGAGATAATGAGGCCTAAGTGGTAAAACTGTCATTTGCATGGGCCCTGATGAGAACAGGGAGGGGCTCAGCAAGGTGCTCTATGCAAATCTGATTCCATCTTCCTTAAAGAGAGTCTCCCAAATTGTTCAAGTTTCAGGCTTCCCAGCACCTGGGCTGCCCGTGCTCTCAGTGTGGCCCTTTTTCTCTCTGCCCTTGGGCCCATATCTATATTTTTTGCCTTCATACTTCTCAGACATGTATCACAGACCAGTCCCCACGTCCTCCAAGCTCAGAGACATGTGCCAAGCTCTCCTGAAAGTTCTCCTCAAAACCCCATTCACTAAATAAAAGGGAAGAGCACATTCATTCCCTGTCAAACCCCTTGGTTACCTCCCAGCACATGAACCATTCTCTCCCCAATGTCTCTGTTCAGAAATCTCTCTCTACTCTCAATCTATTAAACTTGACTGTGACTCTAGTTTTGGGTCATCTCCTTTGTGAATTGTGCCTCCGACCTCATATCACTTTCAGGGAAACAACATCCATTGGATTTGGACACCTCTATTAAAATTTCCAATTTAGCATCCAGTTGCACTTAAATTTAAACATTACTTTATAGATTGCTTGGGCTAAATATATTTAATTTTAATATACCTGAAAATAAATACACTAGAATATTACAATGGAAAATGAAACTATTAGAATTTAAAATGCTTATCCCTATACCATTGAAAATCATTGTTGGTGTCACCCATGGTGAAAGCACCATCCTTTGGGAATGACTGGGCTAGCAGAACACTGAAGTAAGCCTTTGTATAAAAATATACCCCAGGGCATGACTTGATTGGTTAAGACAGAGACAGCTCCCTTGCTCAGCATAATTAATTAAGAAGATTGCTGAGACAAGGAAGGAGTGGAGGGGAGCATCCAGCGTGGAGAGATGCTGAGATAAGTGAGAGGTGGGTGGGCGAGAGCGAAGGCTGAGCTGGGACAGGCATGTCTAATTTTTAGTGTTAACCTACTTGCTGTGATGCTGTGTCACCTAGGCTTCAGAATAGCGGTCTAGATCCTAACTCACTCCAGAGTTCTCAGGATCTGTCTGGTTGGGACGAGCCATGCACATCAGTGGAACAACATAACAGAGTCCTTACCTTTTGTCCTAGTTCCTCTAAGGGGAGGAAGGCATACTTTTATGTATCAGTTAGCTATTGCTGTATAACAAATCACACTGCAACCTAGTGGCTTGAAACAACAAATATTATTTCTTATGAGTCTGGGTTGACTGGGAAATTCTGCTGATCTCAGGTAAGCTTACTCATGCATATGGGGCCAGGAAGGATCAGGTGGGCAGCTCTGTTGACCTAGGTGGGGTCTATCACATGTTGGAAGGTTGGTTGTATGAAGGCTGGTATAGGATGCCTAGGACAACTCCTTTGAATCCTCCAGCAGAATAGACTGAGCTTGTTCACATAGCAGGTGTTATGTTCCAAAAGATCTAGCAGAAGCTGTAAGGTTTTTTGAGACCTAAGCTCAGAATTGATACAATGTCACTTCCAAACCCATTCTATTGGCCAAAGCAAGTCACAAGCTAGCTTGGTGGGGAAATGAACTCCACACTTGGATGGGAAGAGCTATAAAGCCACATTGCAAAGAGCATGGACACAGGGAGGGATAAAGAACTGTAGTCAGGTTTACATCCAACTATTATATCTTGCAACCCATAAACAAAAGTGCCTTTGAAAACCTCCAGCCCATAGTTATGGCTGAGTGGTTAAGATGATGGACTGGAAAACATCCAGCTGCCATTGGTCAGGACCAGAAGCCGTTGCTTGTTTGCCACCTGTGGGACCCTCTGTCAATGCAGTCTCCAGGATAAGAGGAACATTTCACCCCAGGTGAAGGGCAGGACTGATATGGCTGACACAGTGAAGGAGCCACAGAGCTGAGGAGTCAATAGTGCAGCAATCCCATAGGCAGCCACTCCCAATAGAACATCTGGGAGAAGGGCCCAATAGTCACAGGGCCTTCCGGTTGGGAGGTGAAGAACCATCTGCAATGTGGTGGAAAGCCTGCCTAGACTCTCAGGCCCATGCCAACACAGTCAGCCAGGGGAAAATGAGAGTGCCAGGAGAAACTGGGAAATCATCTCCTAGCCTTGAGATGTCCTAGGCAGGGAACCGAAGGACTCAGGGCCCAGATGGTGTTTTTTTTTATCTTGCATTCCAATTGGCAGCTAAGGCTTTGGAACAGAAAGGAACATATGGGAATTGAACAGCTGGGTAATTGATGCAATTAAAGAACAAGGTTTTTTTTTCTGGACTGTGGCTTAAGATAGGTTCTTGGCTAGGGCCTAATATTAACCATCTTAATAACATGGATTTGTAAAGGATTTAACTGTTTGGAACTCACTTTTGTTGATATGCTACTTCATTCTCACTCTACTTAACTGGGGCTGAGGGTGGGTGAATTTTACTCTATTTTACAGATGGAGTCAGAAAGGCGAGGTCCCCTACCTGGGATCCCATGGCTGGTGAGGGTCAGGGCCAGGTCTGAAACCTAAAATCAGTGTGCTCATATTACTATAGTAGAGGTGTAAATGGTTTGGAACAATGTTTTCCCACTCCTTTGTGACCCAAAGAAATACAAAATTTACATTGAGACTCAGGATATATATGTGTGTGTTGATCTTTCAGTATTTAATAGTATGACTGGAAAGCATTTTGTGTATTATTTGTGAGAAAGATAGAGGGACAGAAGGAAATAACTGGAAAGACAACAGTCTACCATGTGCCTGGGATGTCTATGTATAAAGGATGGACAGTGAGGAACTGTTTTCTATATTCCCAGACCTTCCTTTGTGCTTCACTGACTGCCCCACTCTCTGGGTGACAGAGAAGCCCATATTCCAAGTGATATCACACTGTTCCACTCACTTTCCTGCTCTTGTCTCTGCTCATAGGGTCCCCAGGCTGCTCACTGGTGTCTGGATGGTTATCCTCTAGATTCTTTTGCAGAGATGGTTGCTATTGTTGCCTCCTCAGAATCTCTTCTCTCTCTCCTGCAACTTGCTCACTGATTTCATGATCAATCAATGGGCTGAGGTCCACGGTGTGGACAGAGAGAACTGTCCCATCTCACCTGCTGGGGCTGCCTTCCTCACCATTGGAGCGGGGGTGTGACCCAGCTTGGCTGACCAGAGTGTCTGATTCCCTCAGGCAGAGCTGGAACGCCTCTTCCCCCAAGACTAGGTGAATTCCTGAAATCTGACCTCTGAGTGTGTGTCTATTGTCTGTGCCCACCAGAACCCGACACAAAGGAGTCTGTCTTGTTTGCTGCCGTGCTCATAAACACCCAAAAAGTGCATCGACTGAGAGATGGGCTCCAAAAGGCAGAATAAGTGTAGGCATTTCAAGAGGAGCGTGCTGCCCAGGAACTCTCTGATGAAGTCACTGCCCATCCCCACATGACAGAGCATCAGGCAACATTTGGAGCTGGTACTTCCACCTGGTTGCTCAGGGATTGTCACTTCTGACCACTCCAGTTGGCTTCAGGGAGGTCCTCTCTCCTGCCCTGGCTAGGTAGGCATGCCTGGGCCTCCTGCCATGCAACTGCAGAGTGAGAGCTGGGCTGGACAGTGTCAAAGTGAGGGTAAGCTGTGGAGGCTGTCAGCTACATTCCCCCACTGAAGAAGCCCTGTCACCACTGCCTTGGCCACCCCAGAGTGTGCAGGAGAGAGCTGTGTCAGATCCCATCCATACCACATCTCCCTGTACCCTCCCATCACTCTGCTGAGGGTCTGAGGACCCTCTATGACAGCTAAGGAAACTGAGGCCACATGACCTGCTTAGTCCTCAGCTCAACAAATAAGCACAGCTCCCTCTGACTCTGGGCTGAGGCTCTTCCACATCACTGGTGTCCCCCAAAGTGTGGTGGCATTCAAGAAATGCCATTGAAGACAGCCATGAGCCCAGCATAAAATACTATCAAATTCCACAGTGAGTAAGTTATTTTCCTACAAATTATGTTCCAAGTCTTCTAATGGCTTCAAGGAGACTGCCTTGATTTGGTGCTAGAATGTTTTAACACCTTTATAATACTTGCTAATCTCTCTTCACTTAACAAAGAAGGAGTAGACCTCAGGCTAAGAGTCTTGCCAGGCAGTGGTATCAAATTAGGGTTTAATGACATTACTTTTACTTCATTGTGTTTTACTGTACACATATTATGGAAAATTAGACTCCTTCCTATTTATGAAGTGATATAAAGTTTCCTGTTAGACATACATTGAATATAAATAAGAGAAATAGAAAAAAAATTCGGAAAAAATTAAAATTTATTTTTTTAAGAAAACATTAATTTGAGAAAGCCTGAAATTAAAGTGGAGGAAATAGCTAAAGGGGTGTTTGGCAAGTGTGTTAAATTCAGGAGGACATGGGGTATCTCTTTTTGCAAGTAGAACATGTATGAGTGTTCTGGTACCATGCCCAAGGCATCAACCAGCCCACTGCAGCAAGTCCTCAAGACTTCTCAACCACACCCCTGGGCATGGGCGCATCTCAGATGGAGGGTCAAAATGTGGCTGTTGGTTTCTGGGACCTCTAAGCTGCGTTGATTGGGAAGTGTGGGCCAATGAAGACATCTCTGTCATCCACCTGCCAAAGTTTCCACCCTGGGAATTGCCCATTTTCTCTGAATCCCATGGCTTTGGCTGTGGTCCTGGTACACTGCTCAGGTCTTACCCAGCCCACTCCCTTAGTCTGAATTTTGATAATTTTATGGAAGAGACCTGCCCATCACACCTTTAAACATAGACTTTTTTCAGAGACCCCACTGGTGTGCTCATCTTCCCTCATGCCTGGGTTAAGAATTCTTTTGGGTGCTTAGCTAAAGGTACTGGGATGGCTGATCTAATCAGGGTTCATTAACCTGTTTTTTTACTCACATAAAGCCATAGCTTCCACTACCACCTCTTGTTTTCTGTATTGTTAGCACCCCAGACCTGTCTGTGTGTCCACTCTCCTCCATGAAGCCCTTAATTAGTTTAAGCCAATCTGGTGACTGTTTTTAAAAGTGATTTTATGGCACGAGGTTTTTCTAATCCCTGTAGGTTACTGTTCATCAATTTTTGACTGTTTTTTTAAAAATAGCTTTCTCCCCTTTGTTTTTTACTGTTTTTCATTTGTTTTTAGTAGGTATTGGTGTAGGAAATTCTATATTCCTGCTTCAAGTTAGTATCTTTACCCCAATTTCAGGCTGGCAAGCTTATGTGGTCCCCTCCTGAGAAAGCCATCCTATCACAACCCTCTACCCACCCCCAAATACCACCTGGTTCAGGCAAGCAGAGATATACATCCAGCAACCCTTTGAGGTTTTGCATCTCAAAGGTGAACAATCCAGAGGCCACAGTTTCCTTGCCAGCACAGGGCACGAACGTGACGCATTATTGTACCACAGACCACCTGCCACATTCCCTGTACCCATAGACCTGTGACTGAGTTACGGGCACTTTTCTATATGTTTTTGCTTATTGTGAAACAAAGGACTCTGTAAGCATAGATCAGCATAAACTTTTACTGCACAAGTGTCCACCAGTTTCTGAAAGTTTGTTTTAATAACCACCTTGCTTTTAGTAAAGACCTACATTAGTACCTGTTTTTGCTAACCAAAAGAAACCCAAAGAGGATTTTTGCTTTTACAAAAAAAGGCTCTTACTGTACTAATGTAGGTCTTTTGTAAAAGCAAGAGTTGTAATGTGAACTTTTAGAAAGCAGAAGATACTCTTTGCTTTATGCAATTTCTACTTACTGAAGTTTCACAGGAATGCTCTACTTTTGGATAGTGGGGGAAATCTGTATTTTAAAAATGAAGCCCATTTATGGAAAAACAAGTCAGAACCATGAATCAGGTCAGATCAAGGTTTCAGGGTCAGGCAGACTTGGGTTTGAATTCTGGTTCTGTATTTTACTAGCTGTGTCTGTAATTATTCAATAGCTTCTTATTTAATTAAGGGCAAAAACACAGGCAAGTTATATCATCTCTCTAAATCTCAGATTCTTTCTCTACAAAATGGGGATAATAATAGTAGCAGTCCTTCAGCTCTTCAGCTGTTTTAAGAGAATTAAGAGATCACGCATGTAAAGTGCCTGACACAAAGCATGGCCTATAATCAAAGTCAGGCATTGTTGTCACTATTTAGAACAAGATTTAATGAAATGCAACTCTCAGGTATATTTACGTGCATAATGTATTCATTTACAATGTTTGTCAATAATCATTGTCTGGCTCAATCCCAGCTTTCTCACAGACTTGAGCAAAATGAACACAACAAGATACATACAAACCCCCAAATCTGGGCCAGAATTGGAGTCGCTCATACAGCAGGGGTGTGTCCACAACTGCAAACTCCCTTCACCTCCAGCTCAATGTGTTCAAAACAGCTCACCTCACCCTCTTCCACAGGACTCCCTCTTTCCAACTGCGCTGTCCTATCAGTGTTACCTCATTCCCCCAATTCTCCTCCCTAGAAGACGCACTGTTGACTTTCCTTTTTCCTCTCCTGCAGCTACTGTATTGCCCACATCTAATCCACACAGTCTGACTCAGTGTCTCCACTCTTTCAAGTAAGTGAGCTTTGCTTCCGGCTAGGTTGGAGAATATGGTCTATGTCTTTTTTCACTAACCTAGTGCTGGACATACTGTAGGTGTTTAAGAAATGCCTATTGACTGAGTACACTGTAGGCTTCCATGACTACCTTACCTAAAATAGTTTCCCCTGCACGCTCCATCCTCTCACCTGTTTGTTTCTCCAGAGCGCTCATCACTACTTGATGTCAGATGTTTATGTCTGTTTGTCAATTACCTATTTGGGTACAAGGGAACATAAATCACCACAAGGGCAGCTACTGTTTGTTTCATTCTCTGTTCTTTCTCCAACACTTGTAGGATTCACCTGGCACATAGTAGGTCTTCAGTAAATATGCATGAAATGAACAAAGCCCCAAACAGTTCCACTATAGAACATTGGTTAATCATTATAAGTTGGATTCCTACAGGGAGTCACGAAGACTCTTTTGTGTGAATGCACACACTTTATTAAGTGGGATAAAGTGGTGGTCCAAGGAAAGAAGGAGAGAGGGGGTAGAGAAACGGGGACAGAGAGACAAAGAACACATACACTGAATTGCACCAATTAATTGCATCTAGCAACAAGTCACCAAGAGTCGGCTCAATATCTTTTGACCTGTCTGATGGCCTAATCAAAGTCTGCCTTCCTTAATCCTGCTCTCCATCCCTCACATTGATTCCAAACTGGAGAATAGAGACAAGCACACGCCCAGGGGCAAAGAGAGTACAATTAACAACCCTGTGGCTTCATTTCAAAGCTGTCACCCAGTAGGTTGCCCTAACACTGCAGATCCCCCCCCCCCAGACTATTACTCTTCTCATCTTTTCTTTCTGCAATTCATTTTGAACAGGAAGCAGGCCAAGAACATATAAAAAGAAACTATGGGATTACACCAGGGATTCCCAAACTTTCAGAAGTCATGAAACCTTGGTTTAAAAACCCCAAAAAACAGGGCCGACCAAGTGGCGCGATGGTTAAGAACTCGCTTGGGAAGCCAGAGGGCCCCGGTTCGGATCCCACATATGAGGGCCAGTGACACTGCCCTCCACAGCTAAGATGCTGAACAACAGCTCA
>NW_017731636.1:732022-739554 GCF_001890085.2 Hipposideros armiger | reverse complement strand
AGTGAAGCAACATCCTCCACAACTACTCTGAAGAACAAAACGACAGCAACTTGTCTGTTCCCCTTCCCCCAATTCCCTAGCACTGTTCCCATCCCCCCAATTCCCCAATAAAAATCTTTAAAAAAAAAAAAACCAAAAAACAATGGCAAGTGGAAACTTTACAGTTATATTGAGATGTAGCAAATATTCATTGGTACTTTTCATTCACAGCAGTCTTATCAGGTTCAGAAAGGTAAAGACAATTGCTAAAGGTCACACAGCTAAGCAATAGAGCTGGGATTTGAACCCAAGTCCTTGCTCCAGGCACAGGGCTCAGGCCTCTCGTGCCTAGGACTGCTGCCTAGGCCAACGGGAATGTTTGCCAAGGCCCCAGTGCTCTCATGTGTGAGTATCAGGCCAGGACTCCTAGGGGATGGGTGACAGAGATGGGGCAGGAGGGCCTTCCAGACCCAGGTATCCTCCTGTGCAGTCCCCTTCAGATTTTACTTACAGGGTCAGGCCTTACCCATGAAGTGGTTGTTGGAGCCCAGACAGGCTGAGCATTGTTCTCTTGCTAGACTAGACTCTCAGAAGCCCATTCAAATTCCATGGCTGATCTGAGCAGGGCAAAGGGCTATAAGGATTGGTATGTGGATGGTAGAGAATGGAGCCTAGAGTGATCACAAATGCTTTAGGAAATGGGATAAAGTTGCCGGAGGTCGGGGGTGAGGGTGGGGGTAAATTGGAGCTAAAAAACACCCCCAAAAACAGGCAGGTGGTCCAGCTGAGATAGATGGCAGGAAGTGCTGGCAAAACCTGGGGTGTGAGGACCAGTACTGGGTATTGACTCTTTAGAAAAGCCGGTGGCCTGGTCACCTTTTTGGAACCTGCAGCTTGGGCTTCTCTCATGGTTGCCTGCAACAGCTCAGGGCAAATTCCAGGGCTAGTTGGGGAGTTTCCCCCAGCTGCAGTTTAGTCCAAGTCCTTCAAGAGCTAATGTGATGCTGCGGGCCAGCCTTCCAGTACCGCACGTCTAGTCCCCTCACCCGGATGGAGGCCTGGGGTTCTGCCTGGTGTACAGTGCACCAGGCACAGCAAAGGCTGTGCACAGCAAAAGGGTGCCAGGGCACATGGCAATGGCATCGAGGACCTCGATTGCACTGGAGAGGCTTCTGGCCTTCAACCTGGAAGGGTTTATGTATGTATGTGGGGCAAGCAAATATCTGCTATGAGGACCTCGTGTTAAGGTCTGCATAATTTTCAAAATGTTTGACCCCCTCACCCTAGAGTGTCCTGGTGGGTCTTTCTAAGTGATCTGTAGCTCCTTCAGGTCCTGTCAGCTATCAGAATGCCAATGGCATGAGAGCAAGAAGGGTGCACGGGGATTGCAGAGGTGGAAGTAAAAGAGGCCTTCAGAGGGTGCTTCTTAGACCAATGAGTGTCCCAGACCCATGAATTGTGTGTTTATGGGGCAGAGGGGACACATACCAGCTACATGGGCAGGGAAGACAGCCCGCTGTGAGTTAGCCAAGACAAACAAACGACTCCCTCTTCCTCACCTTTTGCCAAGTGACTTTGCCTATTGGTATGTGGGAGCAGTGGGCAGGACAAAAAAAAAATGTGGACTGAAGGACCCTGGGGGCTCCTATAACAATGGGACATTACTGGGGCTGGGAGAAAACTGTCCTCTTGTTAGTGATGGATGCACAAGAACTCATTGGCAGAGTACAGGGACAAGAATAGATGGGAAAGAATTGCCCCTCTCCCCAAGACTGACTTCTAGCATGATTTTCTAATTACATAAGAGATACATTCATGCAGTCTCTTTTAAAACAATAAAGATTTCAGATAAACCCAACCTTTTACCCTCGTGCACTCTCCAGAGTAACTATTCCTATGAAGTTGATAGGTTTCCTTCTAGACCTGTTAAAAATGCTTTTCCATGGTGATCTGTGCATATCAGGGCTTAGTCTTTCACTTACTGCACCAGGTGAAGAGGGATATACAGTTGTTTCCAACTCTTCATGCAGCATCTTGGCTACACACCTGGTGGGATTCCTCAGGGCACACACCCACATTCAGGAGTGGAATTGTTGTCCTGAGGCACACATATTTTCACAGGGTGCAAGAGTTAACACATTTCCTTCAACTTCAGTTGCACAGGATATTATCAAACCAATTTCTGCCAGCTATGTGGGTGAATAAGGCAATATCTTGTGGTTGATTTAATTTGCATTTCCCTGATTATTGGTAAGGCTTAGCACCTTTTCTTCTGTTAGTTGGCCTATCTATTTCCTCTTCAGTGGATTCATGTCCTTTGGCCATTTTCCTATTTGGTTGCTTATCTCTTCTCATTAGCCTGACGTGTTGTTTATATATTAACCCTCCAGGATAGATTTCTCTGTGGAGAGCCCATGGTCAAAAGCCTATTAGACCAGTTAATAAGACTGCTGTGTGGGGCTGCAAGCTGTTTCTAACCAGAACTTCTGTGATATTTTTTTTCTTTCAGTTTTATTGAGATATAATTAACATACAATACATAAATTTAAGCTCAAAGCATAGTGACTTGACTTACATATATTGTGAAATGATTACCACAATAAGTTTAGTTAACATCAATCATCTCATACAGATACAAAAGAAAAAGAAAAAAAGTGTTTTTCCTTGTGATGAGAACTCTTAGGATCTACTCTCTTCACAACTTTCCTGTATACAGACAGCATTGTTAACTATGCTCATCATGTGGTACATTACATACCTAGTATTTATTTATTTTATAACTGGAACATCTGTGGTCATTTTGATTGACAGCTACACCTCTACTGAGAGATGGGCAGGAGGCAATGGTGGTGGTAGAGGGAGAGGCCTTGGTAAGTCCTTACTGGAGGAAATGGTGATTTCCGGTTTTGAATCTCACCTGTAAATGGATTCCCTATTGGAAAGAAGCATCAATTTTTAGCAGCCCCAATAAGTGGCTGGTTCCAGGAGTTGGGAAGGCAGCACACCCCGTGGAGGTGGTGCAGAGGGAGGGGAACACTGAAGACCCAATCGCAAGGCTCTCCCTAAAAATCTGAGGTGCTGCCTCCTTGTCATGGAAGGGAGCACCAGCAAGTCTGTGATTCCGCATGGGGAAGGCTGTCCAATCTTTCAGGGGATTTAGTCTCTTCTGCCCATAACTCTTCCTCTTGGGAGCCAAACTCAGAGAGAGAAATATGCTTTCAGGTTGTTTGGTGGGCAAAGCTCTCTTCTCAAAACAGCACCTAGGAGAGAGGGAGGGATGCAGGGAGGGGGGCAGGGGGACTTAGGCAGAGGGAGCAGTTAGGCTGCAGTACAGCCTTGCTGAACTCCCAGAGCTCTGGGGCTAGGATGGGCTTAAGATGTGTCCTAAGCTGAGACCAGAGGGCTGGGCCTTTTCACCCCTGCATTGCCAGGGAAGGGTGGGGTCTTGGCAGAGGCAGCTCCTGGAGACTGCTCAGCTGCCAGTTCTCAGCAGTCAGTTCTCCTGAAAGCTGGGGACTGAGAGCCTGCTTCCCAAAGGAGGACACACTCCAGTGGCTCCCATCTCACTCAGAGTATATAGCCTGAGGCCTTCAAGCTACCCAGTTGAGCTGCTGCTGCCTCTCTGGCTCTGCTCCCCCGGCTTTCCTCTCTTTCCCACTTCACTTAATCTGAATTGCCCCTTGCCATTCCTGGAGAGTGCCCAGCATTCTTCTGCCTTGAGCTATGACCGGATGTTCCCCCACCCACCCCAAAAGGGCATGGATTCATCCCTTACCTTATTCCATGTCTTGAGTGTTGGAATATTATCTTCTCAAGGAGACATATTTTAACTACCTTATTGAAAATACAAATCATTCTCCCAAGTATTGCTGTCCTCTACATCCAGCTTTGTGATTGTCTACAGCATTTATCTACAGATGAATCTCATCATTTTGCAAATCCTTTTTCCTAAGAAAATAGAAGCTTGGTGAAGGCAGGCATCTTTGTCTCCCTTTTTCACTGCTGGGTCCCAGGTGCCTGGAACAGGATCTGGCTCACCAACCTCTCAGTGCTTGCTGATGAATGAACAAATGAAAGAAAAAATGGAGGGGAGAGCAGACAGTAAACTCATTCACATTCTTCTGCAGCCAAGGAATTTGCTGCACCAGGAACCTCCAGTACAAATGTAGCTACCATTAAGGCAGGAAGGGCTCTCTGTAATGGGATTCACTAGGGACACAGTTGTGTCCCTTCAATATTGGCTCCATAATGGTGGGCAAAACACAGCAATATGGTTCACCTAGAATAAAATTTCAGACAAACAAAAAAATTAGACTTGGACACCAGGGTATGGGCTCAAAGTTACAGCAAGCGTACATAAAACTATGTACAGATAGAGTTGTTCAGCTAGCATGTTGAGGCAAGGAGGTGGGGTTAGCAATACTTCCAGGGCCCTCCTTCATGCCACTACTGATAAAACCTAAGAAGATTCTTACTTTATCCAGATGAACAGAAAAGACACCTACGGGCATCCACCTTCATTATTTGAATGGAGATACCAGCTGTGGCACACCCTGTCATAACTAGTACTCAATTATTCAAACACTCATCTAGGTGTTGCTGCAGAGGTATTTAGTAAGTGTAGTTAACATCTATAATAAATTGGCTTTATGTAAAGGAGATTAATTTGTATGACCTGAATGGGCCTGATATAATCAGTTGAAAGCCCTGAAGAACAGAACTGAGATTTCCCAGAGGAATAAAAAAGTTTCCAGCATGCCTTTCCTGCTGGCCTGCCCTAAAGAATTCAGATTTGCCTAGCCAGCCCCCACAACCATGTAAGTCAATTCCTTGCAAAAAATTAATATCCATCTATCTATCTATCTATCTATCTATCTATCTATCTATCTAACTTCCTACTGGTTCTATTTCTCTGATGGGACCCTGACTGATACAGATAAATAATCAGAAAAAATTAACTTGGTAAGAGTGTTATGAACACATTTTGCCATTTGGTATAGACAATTTTCTAAGACATATCTGGTCAGGACACAATCACCAGGGGCCTGATTAGAATAAACCTTGATATTTAGATATCTGTAGATTGAACAAAAATGGCCAACATCATAGATCTAGATGACAAAATCACTATAACAGTTGTTCAAAACAATTGATCAGAACATGATGAGCAAGGACACAGTATAGAAGATAAGATGAAGATAGACAATTGTCTTGGACATGGTTGGCCAAGAAGACAGTCACAGAGGAATTGGTCAGTGTCCATAGTTTCCTAGGACTTAGGTAGCAAGTCCATAGTCATGAGGACAAAGCCAGAGGAGATTTGCTGTCCAAGATGCCATGGCCAAGAACATAGTCCTTGAAGGCAAAGCTAGTGAAGACAGTGTAGACTGGACATCACTGGCCAAAAACAAGTCTTGGGGACACACAGCCAATGCTACCAGTGTAGACAGCTGTGCAGGTACTTGTGACCATTGTGTGCTTCAGGGAAGACTCTCCTTGAGATAGGCAGCATGTGCACTTGTGCTAGAGGTAGGCTGTGGTTTATTTTTCTTATTTATCCAAGATGCTATTTTTGCTCATTAAAACCTAGTTACTGCTGTATCTAGCCAGGATCTTGGACTGCTCACTTGGTTAATTTAAGCAAGCAGAGCTTTGAAGAAGTAATTTTATTGTCCTCTGGGACTGGCCAGCTTAGCCAAGCCTCACTTTGTCTGTTGAAATGGAGTTAATTTTTGCTGAAATTGCTTCTTAGCCAACAAACACATTCCCCCATCATTGCAAGCTTATGCTTCTGCAGCTCTATTATTTCTTAATTTACACATTCAGGAAATACAGGATCCATGCCCAAGACAGACAGAGACTCCCATGCAGGGTGGAGGGAGGCAGAGGAGGGGATGGCAGCACCTGCTTTCCCCCACATATCTGGTTAGAAGTAACCATTAGCTATTAGTCATTAATCATTCAATAGTCTGCATAGTCAGAACCCGGGTGCATACAGCTCTGTGCCCAACACAGCAAAAGGATGCAAAGAGGAGGGGCTGTGATTCCTGTCTTTAAGGAACTCAATTTATTTGGGGAGGTCAGGCATAGACATGAGACTCAGAAGTGACACAGGACACATTTAATGCAGGTTTGGGCTTTGGTCTGGGACATGGGAGAGTGGGCCTACCTTCTGATGGGACACGAAGAGTGGAGCAACCTGAAAAAGGAAGAGAATGACCCTTGGAGGTGACCTTGTATGGAGGATCCCAGAAGCTTCTGGAGAACTTCAGAGAGGGGCTGCAAGAATGGACAGGGTTGGGATGGACTGGGTGAAGGGGTCCAGAAGAGCACAAAGACAGTCCACTTCAAAGGGGAAGTGAGGCCAGGGGCAAAGACCATGCCTGGGATTAAGGTCATGATGATTAAATCAGCATCCAAGCCACTATCAGTGCCAATGTCTGAGGCATAAAGGAGGTCAAATGTAAGAGCAAGTCTAGAGGGAGGGTCAGCATGGGCCCACAACCAGTGTCTTAGTCAGTACCATGGAGAGCTCCAATAGGTACCAGGTGCAGCAGTTCCACAGCCAGTGGGCATAAATATTCAAACCCTAGTTGTGCAAGCAGAAATGTATAAGCCCATATTCTTTAATTCATCCTTGGCTAGAAAATGTAACTGAAGCAGAAGCTATGGGCTTTGCCTAGCTGTTAATGAAGAACCTTGAAAAAAAAAAAGAACAGATGCTTTGAGGAAAGGAGCAATAAGTTAGCCATCACATCTCATTAGATAGATTAGGAGAATGCTGGGGAATATTTGCATACCAATTACCATAAAATTTAAGTTCAATCTTTACTTATTTTATGTCTTACCTTCAGAAAGTTGAATTTCTGTCTACATCTGTTTGCTAAGGTCCATTTTCCTGTAATATTGAAAATTTTTCCATAATAGCTTCAAAAAGTGTTGACTTGTAACACTGAGACTTAAAATGTTTATTTGAATAAATTATATTTATTAAAATGTTTGTTCAAGGAAAGCATTCATGCAAATGTATGTATTTACCTTGATGATAATTAACCCACTATTTCCCTCATTAGCAAACTGTAGTCAATTCAAGATATATGCATATAAGACAGTGCGCATTTCTTGCTATTGGGAACACAGTAAGATGAACATTTCCATTAAAATGTATTTGCAAGTACAGCAAAATGATGCTAGCATATTAACATTTAAACTCCAAGAGCAATCTTTGTTCATGGAGGAACATGTGTGCCTGCTCCAGGCTCAGGGATCACACTTTGGTCCTGCCCCAGTCAGAGGCTGCGGTCTCTCCCTGTCTGTGACACTGCTAAGGCATTAAGCCCCCATCCCTGGGGCCCTGACCCACAGTGGGCCATGAATTTTTTATCTTACTTATCCTGAGTTTCTTCTGTGTCTACCACCTGAAAGTTTCACTTTTGCTTTAAAGCTTAAGAAAGTATTCTAAGTGAAATAAGTCAGTCAGAGAAAGACAAATATCATATGATCTCACTTATACGTGGATTCTAAGGAACTGAATGGATGGGAGAAGTGGATGG
>NW_017731636.1:697661-731557 GCF_001890085.2 Hipposideros armiger | reverse complement strand
AATAAATAAATAAATTTAAAAAAAAATAAAAAAAATAAAATGAGAGAAAAAAAAGGGTCTATCATTAACATATTTAATGGCAAATTATTAAAATCTTTCCTCTGAGATTAAGTAAAGGCAGCAATATGTGCTATTATTACTTATATGCAAAATTATACTCACGATGTTACCCAGTGTAATAAGTCAAGAAAAAATAAACAAATGGTAAAATAATTAAAAAGGAAAAGTGAAATTAAAAAAAAAAAAAAGAAAGTATTTGAGTACCTCCACACGTTTGGGTTGCAGGTGGGTGTCTGCCATTTGACCTTGACCTACAGGTCCCATTTTTAACTCCTAGCTGGTTAACTACTTGGGTACTAGTCAAGATATTCACAATGCCCAGCACAAAACAGAACTTACTAGTTGTTTGATGAATTGGTTAACGAATAGATGAATGAAAGAGAATGTGAAAAAAAATGAAACAGTGGTAAGTTTGGACTTTAAGCCTCCTAGGAAAACAAAATGTCTGAAATTCAAGAAGTGAATCACTAGCATCAAAGGGCAGGAAGAACACAATGTGTTGGGAAACAATTTAACCAAAATCTTATACAGCCTCACCTGGCCCCAGGGGCTGTCTAACACACAACTCAGCCCAAATCTAGATGATGAGACAGGAGAAGGAGCAATTTGTGGCATTGACCCTGGGAGTCTCCACTTGTCTTTGAGGGGAGGAGGGTCAGCCCAATGGCCTAAGGTCTCTCCAGTTTGGGAATCTAAAATTAGACAAATTTGAGTTTGAGTTTCAGCATTACACTTATGAACTGTGGGCCTTGGGCAGGTTAGTAAACCATTAGAGTCTCAGTTTCCTCAACTGTGAAATAAGGATAAATGAAGAGTATGGCCTCATCAGAGCACAAAGATTAACATTTTGCACTGTATGCAGCACAGAGAAGGCACTACTTAGCCATTAGTATTGCTGATCAAATGACACCAGCTGCTTTCCACCGGGAACAGCAGTTTGCAGGTGTCAGAGTTGCCAACAAAGACATGACTCACACAGGCACTGGATGGAACAATGCTTTACTCAGAAAAGAGACAGGACAAGATCAGCTTTTGTAGTGGGCATCTGTCTCCCATGACCAGCAGGTTTTGCCCCAGATCCTGTACAGGACAATGGTCTGCATGCACCCCTCTTGTGCTGTAGGCAAAGGACCCGGCTCCTTCCACATGAGGAACAGATACAGTGGTGGGGTTGGCCAGGTGCCATATGATGTGTGTGCTTAAGCAGAATAAAAAAGTACACATCAAGCCTGGAGCAAGGAAAGAGATTCCCAAACTAAGAGATGTGCCCAGCACAGGCTATGAGGGTTCCTTCTCTCCATGGAAGAAAATGTTCTAGGTCCCAGGAACAATCTTATGTCACCTTGCAAGCTTTGACCAAGCTGCACACAACTGCCTTTCCCAACAAGTATCAATAGGTCATTAGGCTTTGGTGGTGGTTCTTTTTCTTTGTCCCTGTCTGTGCCTCCATTCCACCTTCTTCATTAGGAAAGTCTCTCTCCTGAAAAGGTTGAATTCCAGAGGCAAGCCCCGTCATCTTGGCACTTCCTTTGTTTCCTTTGCTTGATTTGTTCTTTAGTGTATATTATTTTCTGATTACAGAGTTAATATATGTTCATTGTAAAAGAAAGAAAGAAAAGAAAAAGAAAGACAATTCTTGAACATGCAGATAGGTGGAAAGAACAAAATTAAAATCATTCATAAGCCTGTCACTGCTGTTAATATTTTGGAGTGTTTCCTTGAAGTCTTTCTTTCTATGAATACACACACATACACACACACACACACACACAGAAAGAGGGTGCCAAAAAATGTATACACATTTTAAGAAAGGAAAAAACTGTATTAAAATTGTAATACTCAATATATACAGATAACAAAAGATGTATACATTTTTTTGGCACCACCGTGTGTGTGTCTGTGTGTGTGTGTGTCAAAAAAACTTGGAATTACATCACTTATAAGGTTTTTAATGTACGTTTTTACCTAACATTTCTCCAACACATTACCATGTATTCTTTGAAAGCACATTTGAATGCGTACCTAATATTTTACATTATGGGTGTGACATGTTTCATGACTCTAGCAGATGTGATATTTTTAAGTCTCATATTCAAGTAAACTAACAATTGCAACATTTTGCATTTATCTATCTCTCTACTTAACTACACCGCATGCTCCCTTCTTCAGGTGGTAGTAACTTTGATCTAGTCATTTCCAGGGAAATTCAGCCACTTGAGATTTAAAAATCAGATTATCTCTGCTTCTTCCTATTTTTTTAACCTTTCTCCTAAGTTGACAGCTAAGTTTTATTGTTTTTGGTTTCTTAAAAGCAAAGCCCTAAAAGCCTCAGGACAATATTGCAACCACAGCTGGTATTCCGACAGCCCAGGTAGAAAAAAGTTCTGTAAGGGCACAAAAAAGACAGTGGAGATCACATTCCCTAGGAGGCCCTGAACCTTGCTTTCCCCATGCTGGTGGCAGAAAGCCGAGGGTTTTCAGAGGTCTGGAAGCTGAGCCATGCCTTAATCAGTGACATCAGACTCTCAGGGCTGGCTTCTTGCTTTAGTACTTTTTAAATCTCCCCAGATGAGCTTGAGAACCAGATCTGCCTTCACTGTGCAGCATGGCCCAAGGCAATGAGCATGATCTAGAAGCTGTTAAAATGCAGAATCTCAGAATCTGTACTTTAACAAGACCCCCAGGTGGTTTAAATACACACCAAAGAGTGAAAAGTTTATAGGGAAAGTGATACAGGTTCTAAAAACCATCTATAGAGCTCTTAACCTCTAATCTATATTGATGGTATGAGAGGAACAATAACTGGCTTTTGAAAAATACACTGAATGGGGGGCCGGCCGAGTGGCGCGATGGTTAAGAACTCGCTTGGGATGCCAGAGGGCCCCGGTTCGGATCCCACATATGAGGGCCAGTGACACTGCCCTCCACAGCTAAGATGCTGAACGACAGCTCAACCTGGAGCTGGGCTGCCATGAGTCGCCGGCGACGGCGTGGGCTGCAGTCCCTGTGGCAGTGCATTGCCATGGGCTACCGTGTGTGGCCAGCAGCCAGCGTGAGCGGCCAGCAGCCGCAGTGAGCGGCCGTCCAGAAGCCGGCGACTGATCTGCCTCCTCAGAGAAGAGCGCAATGATGGTGCCAACTTGGGCCAGTGAAGCAACGTCCTCCACAACTAGATTGAAGAACAAAACGACAGCAACTTGTCTGTTCCCCTTCCCCCAATTCCCCAGCACTGTTCCCATCCCCCCAATTCCCCAATAAAAATTTAAAAAAAGAAAAAAAGAAAAATACACTGAATGGGATTACTTTGGAAATATCTGTGCTGTGAATCGCACCTTGCCCCAAGGATGTGGTGGGTGTTACTGTGTGACCTAAGAAAGGGACTTGATGAGGGCTTGCTGACCCTGTGCCCAGTGGTCTGTGGCATACAGGATGCAGAGCAGGCTAAGCTAAGGGGCTTAGAAGTCACACCCCTTCCAGAAGTGTAGAAATGAGAGATGAGTGAGTGTGTCCCATGGACTAGAGGTGAACATATGCTGGAGGGAGCTGACAAGGACAACCTCCTTGTAGTTTGGAGTCCCAAGAGGACCCTATGGAAGATAGCTGAAGATAGATCCTCAGATTCTGGGGGCTGTGCCTCTGAAGAGGTTCCTCTGAGGAACCCATGAGAGCATCTGTAAGAGGAAGACTTAGCTTGAAACATCTGGCAACTTCCAGAAACCAGAGAATAAACATATCTCAAGGAGAAATATTTCTGCTCCCCTTTTCTGCTCTGTTGACCTGTAAAAATGAATTATTTATTTTACCAGCAAAAGTGAGTTTATTTGGGAATAACAGAGAATTGCAATTCAAGACATGCAAGCTATGGCAAAACCACAGGCAAGTCCCAGAACAAAGGGGAGGAATGTTCTTTTATGGAGGAAAGGGGAAGTTGGGAGAAACTTGTAAACAGAGCCCATTGGAAGAAACTGGAAGTTCCATGTGTAGAGGCTTTTCATTGATTGAGTTGTGACACTCTCTCATTGGCTAGACCATTGCCAGTGTGATAAAGTAGAAAACACCTTCCTGTTGGAGATGCAAGGTACTGTCTTCCTATTTGAGACAACCAAGTAGGAGTGATGAGGCGTGAGATCTTCTCCTACAGACACTCCCGACACCAATCTTGGTTGAGGTCTCCTTTATGAATCTTCACAACTTCAATCCTGGGGTTGACTAAGATTGATAGATGGTGGTGGTGGTGGCAGGGCAACTCAAAGCATATCTGATTGCTTCCTGAGGGCAGACATTCAGATCCTGGAAATGAAATGGTATTTTGTACTTGAGAGTGGCTGTAGGACACTGTCTTGCCATCACAACTACTATAACCATCATTACCTGTTATCTGTGGTATCAGAGGTGGTACAGGGCCTGTCAGGAGCAGGGAAAGACATGAGTTACATCTCTGAGTCACAGCATTCACAGGCTGGGGTGGGTGAGGGATAGAATTCTCACAGTTTGGAATCTGGATAGGAGAAATCCTAGTGACTGCTCCCAGCTGGGGCCCTGGGAAGCAGCCGGCCGTTCAGGTTTCCTCCTGCTTCGTGTCTGGGAGCATGGAGGAAAGACAAGTCAGTCCCAGGCATGGCTTCCATGCAACTCACTGCCCACACCTTTAAGGAAGTAAAGGAGATGGGTAACAAAAACGCATGCAGGACGGCTATCTTACGCTGTGCATAGGGTAATGTTAAAACGGATATCTAATTACATTATATAAATATTCACATATGGTATCTGGAAAGGTTTACATTAAAATGTTAATAATCTTTGGGTTATGGAATTTTGGGTAATTTTAATTTTAACTGTGCATATGTTATAGTTTTTACATAGAATATGTATTACTTTGATAAAATCAATACAATTTTTTAAGTCCCTTTCCATACTGGCATAATGTAAATTGTCATTTTTATTTACTTCCAAATCTTTTATAGGCTCACCTTGTGTGCTGAAATATTTAATACATCTGTAATTTACTTTGGTGCAAACTGAGGCTCTGTCTTTATTTTTTCAATGTATTTAACTAACATCCCAGTAGCATTTACTGAAAAATCCAGCCTTTTACTCTGATGTCTTAGCCTTTTTTTTCTATTTTCCTAACTCCTCAATTCCATGTCACCTATAACATATATATAATTATTATACCTGTGAGAGTTAGTTTCTAGGAAGTTTTCCATTTCCACTTTTCTGCTCAGCTATGCTAGTAGCAGTATTACACCATTTTATTATGCCTTTAAAATTTTTTCTTTTCTTTTTTTTAAAGATTTTTTATTGGGGAATTGCGGGCTGGGAACAGTGCTGGGGAATTAGTGGAAGGGGAACAGACAAGTTGCTGTCATTTTGTTCTTCAGTCTAGTTGTGGAGGACGTTGCTTCACTGGTCCATGTTAACACCATCATTGCACTCTTCCTGGGCAAGGCAGATCAGTCTCTGGCTTCTGGATGGCCACTCACTGTGGCTGCTGCTTGCTCACGCTGGCTGTTGGCTACACACGGTAGCCCATGGCAACCCACTGCAGCAGGGGTTGCAGGCTATGCCGTCGTCAGCGACTCATGGCAGCCCAGCTCCAAGTTGAGCTGTTGTTCAGCATCTTAGCTATAGAGGGAAGTGTCACTGGCCCTCATATGTGGGATCTGAACCGGGGCCCTTGGGCATCCCAGGTCAGCTCTTAACAATTGCGCCACTTGGCCAGCCCTAAAAAAAATTTTTTTTTAATCTGGGAGCGTAAGATCAGCCTCATTATTACTTTACATGATTCTTCCATATAAACCTTCAAGCTATTCTGTCAAGTTTGAATTAAATATTACAATAATTTAAGAACAATTAGCATACTTGAACTATTTAGGCTTTCCATTCAGGGACATGAATCTTTCTTCACATATATACCTTCTTTAATGTCTATCATTACTTTATTTTTTTTCCTTTGACTAGTGCCTGCAGCCTTCTAAAAAACATCTTTGGCCAAAAAATAATAAAGACTCTCAAGTTTGCTTTAAAAGTAACAATAATGAAAACACTATATATTTAAACAAATGGAGACAACTAAAGCTATACTCAGAGGAATATTCAACGCCTTAAATACTTTTAATAGTAAATAAGAAAAACTAAAACTAAGAATTCAATTTAAAAAGTCCTTTGAAAATTCCCATTCTGTTCACCACCACCTCCACCTCCCACCCCTGGCAACCACCAATCTGTTTCTGTATCTATTAGTTTGTTTCTGGTTAGTGTTTTTTTTTAATTCTGCATATAAGTGAGATCATATGGTATTTGTCTTTCTCTATATGACTAATTTTAGCACAGTGTCTTCAAAATTCCCCCATGTTGTCCCAATATACATATATATCACATTTTCTTCATACAGTTATCCACTGATAAATACTTAGGTTGTTTCCATGTCTTGGATATTGTAAAGGATGCTTGAAAAAAAAGCTGTGCTAAAGAGAGGAAGAAGAATTAAGTTTTGGTATAATAAAACTATTATCCCAGTTCCTGTCTCAGAGCTTCAAAAGCCCTTGCAATTTTCTGAGTGATAGAAGTGCCTTTGTTATGCTAATGAAGTTGTTTATGGTGGGTCCCTAGTTGGCTTCAGAATTGGGGCTAGTCACAAGAAAGATCAAGCATGTGTTTAGAGGGTTGGAATTTTCAGCTGCCCACCCTCTGGGGAAGGAAAAGGGACTAGAGATTGAGTTCAAATGTGTGGCCAATGATTTATTCAATCATGCCTATGTAATGAAACCCTGATAAAATCTCTGGATACCAAGGCATAATGAGTCTTCCTGGTTGGTGAACACACTGATATGCTGGGAGGGTGACATATGTGAATTCTAAGAGGCACCGATGCTCTGTGTCCCCCGTTTCTGCCTTCTGTCTTGCCCTATATGTCTCTTCACTCGGCTGCTGCTGATCTCATCTCTTTAATAATAAAGCTGTGATCCAAAGTATAGCACTTTCAATGAGTTAGTGATGCCTTCTAACAAATTATCAAAACTGCATGGGTCATGGGAGCCTGAATTTGTAGGTGATTGACCAGAAGTACAGCTGGAATGTGAAGTGTGTCAATCTTGTGGAGGACTTTGCCCTTTGGCTGACATTAACTGGGGTTAGTTAGTGTCAGGATTGTATTGCAGTACACCTACTTGGGGTATACATGGGACATAAGTTTAAAAATAAGTTTTTATGGTAAAAACCAGTAAGTTGATTTAAAGAAAAATATTGAGTAGTAATGGCAGACAGATGTAAGGGATCAAAGAAATACTTGATGGAGGTGGCCTACGAGTAACTCAGCTTGTGGAAAGACCCCTATGTGACTAGTGATCAATGCAATAAAAACAGAGGTTATCTAATTTATTGACTGTAGCCTGTTAGCAGTGCAGAAAACTAAGCCATGGGAGAGGTAATTTTTACAACACTGGAATGAGAAAGGCGTTATTTCTACCAGCAGAAGAAATGTATGTGTCATAAATGTATACCACATTGAACTCTATGCTGATAAATTTGAAACTTGAAAAACTGGAAGGTTTCATAAAAAAAATACAATTGATCAAAACTGACTCAGAAAGGGAAAAAAGATGGAGTACACCAAGCACCATGAAAGAATATGATAAAGATATTGCTGGAGGCTCATGGGGGTGTCTAAGAGAGGACTCAACCCAAAGCAGTGGTGACCAGGTTCTTGTATCCACACAAAAAAGAATTCAAAAGCAAGACAGATGCAGGAAAGTGCAAGTGATTTATTGAAAATGAAAGTACACACTTGAGAGGAAAGTATGGGCAAACTCAGAGAACGAGTCACCCCGAGGAAGTCAAGATCAGGGGTTTTTATCCCTCCCGGGGCAGGAATTGGTGACGCCCCATTGACGTGGCTCATTTGTCCTTTCCCCTTGGGCAGGACCCTCCATATCCTGCTGTTTCTTCCTTTTTTGGTTCTTCTGGAATTGTCATGGCATCAGATGCATGATGGGAGTCATAGTAACCACAATGTAAATGAGATTATAATGACATTATAATTAGCTAAAGTTCAGGTCCTGGTCATAGGGATCAGCCTAACTGGATAAAACTGGTTCTTGTTTTTTCTCTAGCTGCAGGCACTGGATACAGTCATTTGTTAGTTTTGTAATCAGTGAGGCACTTCTTTGCACTCTGGTGGCGGTTGTCAATTTCCCAGGTTACATATCCTGCCTCAGATTCATAGAAAAGAAAAAATGACCTTCAATGGCAGCTCTCAACTTTTGATGGGTAGGTTTTTTCCCCCCAAATTTTGAGAGAATGGGTAAATTCTCAGCTTGTCAGTGAAATCTCTCACCAAGGTTGGTCACAGGAATTATTTCTTTCCTTGTTTAGTCCGGATTTACCATCTTTTGTCATCCAGGGCCTACTGATTTCCTTTCTGTCCCAGGCAAGGCTGTTGGGTTGGTTACATCTCCCCAGCAGAGCCTCCTTCTTTACCAGGGAGGAGATTGGAAGTGCCCCACACCAGTTCAGAGTGCAAACATTTCATAATAAAATTCTTGTAACTGATTTCTTTTAAAAATGTGTAAATGCACAAGGAATACGCTATCATTATGAGAACGTAAGGGGAAAATATATATTATGAAAGTCTCCAGTTCTAGAGCTCTGCTGTACAATATTGACCTATAGTTAACAACACTATATTTGAGGTTTAAATTTTTGTTAAGAGGGTAGACCTCATGCTAAGTGTTCTTACCACAATAATAAAAAAATTTTAAGTTTGTGAAAGCATTAAAAAAATTTAAAACTATATTGAATTCATATACTCAAGGAAAAACTTTATTTTGAGAAAATGCTTTTACCTCAAGGAAATAAAGGTGCCTAGAAATCCAAACAAAACTTGATTTAAAAAGAAATTACAGAGAGAGAGAGAAAGAGAAGGAGAGAGAGAGAGAGAGAGAGAGAGAATGTCATCATCCCTGGAGACAATCTTCCTTCAAAGGTGCTTCCCTTTTCATGGAAGTTGGTGGAATTAATAGACAAGAACCATGTTTTTTATCATGGTTACCTGGACCCACACAGCTTTCTGTGGTTAAGCACAAGGAGTCTGCAGAGACTGAAGGTCCTTTGCGCAATGAGTTTATTTATTTTATATTATGTTACATCTCAGTAGTCTTTATCTCACTTTGCTTGCTTTTCTTTTTGATGTATAAAAAAAAGTGATGGAAAATTTTGTTTATCAGTATCCAAACTAAGGTAAAAAAGTATTTTGAGTGGATGTTAGCTTAGGTCCTAATTTTATGCCTCAAGAGAAAGCACAAAAAGGGATAGAACATACCAACACTACTCTTCTTGTCCCCAGCTTCTGGCAGAGCTTCTGAAGACTTGGCTGCCATTCTAGAAACAAACAAACAAACAAACAAATAAACAAAGAAAACCTCAGTTCTCTTCTACACCAAGTGTGTTACATGCACTCAGGTCTTTGAGAAATCCCACCTTTCTGATAGTGGGCTGGAGTCAATGCAGGAAGTACCTGGCATGGTATTAAAACAGGAGGTGAAAAATAAGAATTTCCCTGATATCTCAATATTGGCTAAGGCCCCAAGCCTAAGGCCACAGTGCCATGAGGAAATCCTTAGGCAGGTGTTAGGTTATATGGGGCATTTCTTCCTGAGGTCTATTCTCCTGTCTTTCCATTTTATGTGGAGTGGCAACATGACTGGCTCTAAAACATTTTTCAGGATTCTTTGCAGTGCAGCAGTCATGTGACACAATAAAGCATAGAGCAGAGAAAGGAGGCTGATTCTGCTATCCTGTCCCTTTTCTCCTTGTCCTGCTTGAAATGCAGATACAAAAGCTAGGTTCTGGAAACTGTTCTGAGGACATGAGGATGTGGGTCAGAACTTAAGAGAGGCAGAGTGGGAAACTCATGGAGGCACCAGACGAGCCCCAGGATTGCTATCCTCAGGCTTCTTTTAGGTGAGAGAAAAATAACTTTGTAATTTATTTAGGGCACTGTTTGAGGGAGCTCTATGAAATACAGCTAAGCTCAGTTCCTAAGAAATACAACATTCACAAGGGACTTGCAAAGGCCAAGAAGGGAGAACTCAGAGCTGACCATGGGATGGGAGGTTGGAGAGCAGAGGCTTCAGGGACTTTGCAGCCTTCTCCTCTCTAGCCAAGTGAGGGAAATATGAGAGACAAGTATGAGAGATTGGCAAGTCCTCTCCTAACTGGGGAACTCACACCTGAGCCATCTCCAGGAGAGAAATGGGAAGGACTGGCTGTCACAGAGACAGAATGAGGAGATATATGTGGCCCCTCATCTAGGCAGGACTCAGTGTTCTCCCACCATAACCATGTGACATGTAGGCCAGATGAGGACATAATATGGAGAAGTCAGACTGCAACACCTGGAGAAAAATTCTGCTCAAAAGGACCACCTGCAGAGGGAGGTGGCCTGACAGTTTAAGTGGGGTAGATGGCCAGGAGCAAGGAGAAGCAGAAGGGGATAGAGAGTCCCCTACAGAATAACTTGCTCATGCAGGAAACTGTGGAGGAGGTCCTTGGGGAGGATGTCTAAGGAAGCTACAGAAGCTCCCCTAAAAGAAAGAGCCAGCATGAGGGCATGCAACACACAGCGAGCACTGGAACCCTCTTTCCTTCCACCTTCCTCAACCACAGAGGACATCTGGAGCAACGGGATCTAGAACAGAGAGGAGGAGAAAGAGAACAGAGTAACCAGCCTTCCTTCCCCCATTGAAGGCCTAATTGAGATAAGAGCTGGAGGAGCACAAGTTTTAAATTAGGTAAGAGTCTGGAGTTTGCTATCAGACCAGACCAGACTTTTTTTTCTTTGTTAGAAACCAGAAAGGCTATGAAACCTGCACAAAGTTTCATTGAGAGAGGAGGGTGGCAGTGTGAAAGAATGAAGCTGTTTCCTATCTGCCCACCTGAGTCAAGTGAGCTTGCTAGTGACATGATCTGAAATGTAAAAGGGAGAAACAGGCTGGCTTCTGCCTCTTGGTGTCCTGCTATTTCAGTTTCATTGCAAGCAGAAGAATCAGAGTACTTTGTTGTCAGAGAGGGAAGGCATTCCCAGGTGTGGTAGACCCCTAGATAAGAAAGAGATAAGCATAAAGAATGAAATAAAAGTCACCCAGATCCCGCTTCTCAGAGAGATCATTTTTGTGTTTGTTCTTTCTCATTTGATTACAGGATTGTGATGACACTTGCTGTTGTCTCAGAGAAGTGCTTCCATGTTTGAAAGACTGTTGTGAGACACATCCACGCAGGATTCAATAACAGCCAAATTGGACCCATTATCGTCATTCATCACCTCCAGCTTGTATCAGGAGCTAGTGGTTCAGTAAAGTAAAAGGTGATTTGCAGGAAGTACTTAGATATAGAGGGCACAGCATTGTTTTTCCTTCCACTCCCTAGAGCTGAAGAGGAGCTGTCTCTCCTTCAGGCCAGGTGTGAGGGGCTAACAAGACAGTCACTATAAAAATTGGGGTAGTGTGCAATAGGAGAGATCAGAGTCTCTTCTGTGGCTGGATGCTAGCCTGGACACAGAAACTTGCACTACTCTTAGATAGAAGTATCAGATGGTTCTTGGGCATCCAACTCTCACCAGGAGGCCGTCTGGTGATGCTCCCAATAGTGGGCAGGAGCAAGGAACTGTGAAAGCAGCTTACAGGCACAGCTTACCAGGGCAAGGACAACAATGTCTCCTGTGTCTTTGGAAACTAAGGAGTAGAGCAGTCATTGCCCATGCCAGAGAGTGATGCAATGGAGAGGTCCCTGTGGGGGTATCTCTGAAAACCCCACAAGGGAGCTGCATAAAATGGTCAAGAGAAAATCACAAGCAGCCCCAGCAAGTGAAAAGGTCTTTGTTCCTTTTCCTCTTATACTAGGAGATCCAGAAACATGCAGTGGGTGATCGAGCAAGGGGTTGAAAGCATACTGTGCCCGCCTACCTTGGCCCCTTTGCTGGTCCTGGATCTGAGCATCATGGCCAAAGGGTTGGGAAACAAAACAGCTTTAGTTTGTATGTGATACTAAGTTTTGATTTAAATGGCCTGGATTTTTCACACTTGAAGATGAAGATTTTCTCCTTCCTGAAAGTGACCAGATATGGCCAGGGAGGGCTGGAGGGGGACCTGATGATCATGTGACCAGGCAGTGGTAGGAGAGCAATAAAGCTATTCCCCCATTGTAGCTGGTAGAGTGCAGATGCACAATATACCAGGCATGCATTGCATGTTTCCTTACACAATCAAAACACCTTATATAGCAGCGGTTCTCAACCTGTGGGTCGCGACCCCTTTGGGGGTCAAACGGTCCTTTCACAGGGGTTGCCGGGTACTCGTATGTGGGCGTATCTGCATGTGGGCCTGGAGACAGATAGAGGAGCAGTGTCTCAGTTCCTAAGACCATTGAAAATATGTGTTTTCTGATGGTCTTAGGCGACCCCTGTGAAAGGTTGAGAACTGCTGTTATATAGTGTTTTGGAGCTTGCATTTGACTTAATAATATATGGTGAAAAATTTTCCATATAATAACTACTACAACTTCATTGTCAATGCTTAATTAGTTTATTTAATTTCCTAAGGGATATTGGGTATTCAGAATCATTCTTTTTTATCTAACCTTAGAAAATCTCAAATCGGCAGCCATCACACTGAAGTCTAACGGAAGTTAGGAATAGTCTTCCAGTAAGATGGCAGAACGGATAGAGGCTGTGCCAACTGCCTCCCAGGATCACACCAAAATTACAAACAATTTTTACAACATTCAACCTTGGAAGCGCCCTGAACACTAGATGAACAGAACCTCTAAATGAAGGATTTAAAGAAGAGGCCAAGTTGAGACTGGTAGGAGGGGAGGAGACATGAGGCAGGCTGACTCCAGGCCCATGGAGAGAGGGCAAATCCTGTGAGGGACACCTCAGTGGTGCAGAGGCTTTTCTGGTTGGGGGAGAGAACCTCCGGCCCCACACTGAGCTCACCAGCCCAGAGTTACCTTGCCGCGAAGAGGAGTTCCACGATAGCTGGCAGTAGAAATTAATAAGGACTCTCTTTGCTCAATTTGGTGAGGCAGAGGGCAGCTAGAGAACCAGTCACCCTCCTGTGGAGCTGACACACAGACTCGCTCACTGGTGAGCACTCACCTGGTCCCTGGCGGAGGGAGTGGCTGCATGAGCGGGGCCCAGGGGCCTGCAGGAAAGGACTGAACTGAGCGCCTTTGGTGCAGGAGCTGGAGGTTTTGGGACCATTTTTCCCCCTGTGTGGAGCTTGCACACGAGTAGTGCACAGAAGGGCGCCATTTTTTCAAGGTTGGGCCCTCCCACAGGGGGTCAGGTCTGGGATCGCATTGGTCTGGTGGAATTGGTGAAGGTTTGCATGTGTGTGTGTGTGTGTGTGTGTGTGCGCGCGTGCGTGCATGCTTCCTTGGGCCCCTGCTCTCCGCACTGCTTGTACTGCATAGACAGGGTAGCGCCTGGCAGGCGCGCTTCGGCTCCAACAGGCTACTCATTGAAAATGCAGGTGCCAGCGAGCCGTCTTGGGTCCCCACTCTCCGCATTGCATGTGCAGTTTCCAGGGTGTCAATTGACTGTTGGACTGCTCTACCTGATCGCAAGCGGCTGATTGGGACAGGTTGAGGCTGGGGGTTTTCCTGGGAATGTTGGGCCAGGAGCTGTGCGCCTGCATGATCTGGTAGAGGCATTCTTGGTGCGTATGTGCAGGCTGGTTGCTGGTGCAGGAGTGCACACTGCTCTGACTTGGTGGGAGCCACTAACCACACCCCATGGTGCCTTGGGGACCTGCCCTGCCCACCTAGAGCTGCCTTGACAGTGGCACCCTGAGCCCCTGATGCCTGGCCCCCACCTCTGCAGGCCACAGAGGGCTTTTGCAGCAGCAGACAGCATGCAGCAACCTGTGAGGAATTTTGGTGGTGAGCACGGTTCCAGAGCACACAGCAGCTAATTGCAGGAAGCTCACTGCAACCTTAGAGGGAGGTCTGCACACAATGCGTTGGGCCCTTCCCCTCAACACAGCTGATGCTGAGTCACCCAGAGACTCTCTATTGCTGAGACAATGTTCTGCAGATTAAAGCAGTGCAGAGCATTTTTTTCCAGTTTTTCCCTTTATTTTTTCTTTTATTTTTTTCTCTCTTTCCCTCCCTTTTAATTTTTTTTATTATTCTTTTTCTTTTCTTTCTCTTTCATCTTTTTGTTCCTTTTTCTTCTTTCATCTGTTTTCTTTTTCTCATTGTTTCTCAGGCTTGTTTTTTCTGGTTATTGCTTTGGTCACTGTTTTTCTGTCTTGTTCTCCTGTTTTTGTGTTTCTGTTTTTGTCTCTTTTATATGTTTTAGTTTCTCCTGTCTGATCATTGCTTATTGTGTTATTGTGGAGGTATATTTGTTTTTTGGTGTTGTTCAGTTGCCTTGCTTTGTTTTTGTTTTATGAAGCAGACGTCGACTAGCACTTGTCCAGGAGCTGAGACTACATTGAATTTGCAAAAACCACTGATGACAGCCTTTACAGACATGTAACACCACCTTGCCCAACTATAGCTGCATTTCCAGGGACAATTGGGGTGCCGGGGTAACTGGCCCCACCCCCCCAAACTGTGGAAAAGGTTTTTTACAACAGAAGGTGGTCCACAGAGGCCTGGAGTCATCTTCATGGTGTTCAGTGATCACAAACCTGCACCACAGCCACTTGGGAGCAGCTTTTGTGAATCTATGAATATGAGGTGGAGGCTGGCTGTAGTGCCCTTGGGATGCTATAAAAGGGGGTCACAGGTCAGGTATTGGTGTAAGGCCTGAACCTGCATTAACGTCTTAAAAACCACCAATCACATCGCATAACTCACTTGAACTTCATTCTGGAAAGCTAGTGCCACATTGTTGAGGTCACCCTCAAACACTGGGTCAAATAGCCAGACACACACTCCTAAAGAGCCTCTTTCAATAGTTGGGCCGTACCAGCATCTCACAGGTGGCAACAGGCCTAGGGAACCCTGGGCCTTTTGCTAAACTGCCTCAGGACCAATATTGGGGACAGCCACCTCAGTTCACACAGAGATAATCCCCACAGGACCCCAGGTCCAGCATGGGCAGGAGCCAACTGCATACAGCCTACCAGGTAGCTATGGACCGATAACAGACAGGGATGAAATGGCTCTGAGTGGGAGCCCTTGCCCGAGAGACACCAGAACCAATACACCCAGAGGCCAGTGTTAGACAAAACCAGAGTACTACCTGGCTGAACCTACAAGTGGCAATCTCAAAGGCAATTTTTGACAGACACAAGAGCCCACAGTGGCCAAGCCTCCTCTGAGATAGTCAACCTCCACAAGCATCTCAAACACTGTGAAAAGAACTAATTCTCCCAGCTAATCAGTCTGAGGGTCAGTCCCACCCTCTGACAAGCCAAAAGCAATTAAAGATGAACTTCAACAGCAACACGCTGGAACACATGGGACAGTAGAATACAGAGACTGTGCAATTAGAATATAAAGGACACATACTACAAGACCACCCAGCAACAATTGAGAGACATAGGTGACCTACCTAATACATCAAAGTAATCACAGAGCGACAGCCAGAATGAAGAAACAAAAAAACATGTCCCAAGTAAAAGACCAGAAGAAACCTCTTGAAATGGAACTAAATGAAAAAGAGGTATCCAACCTTTCAGAGACAGAGTTTAGAACACTGATGATAAGAATGTTTAAGGAACTTAGTGAGGACATAAAGTAGGATAGACAAATCATGAAAATCAACCAGTGAAACTAAAGAACACAGTAACTGAAATGAAGAACACAATCGAAGGAATCACCAATAGATTAGATGAAGCAGAGGATCGGATCAGTGATTTAGAAGACAAAATAGCATAAATCACCCAGTTGGAGCAACAAAAAGAAAAAAAAGAAAAAACAATGAAAATAGTTTAAGGGACATGTGTGACAATATCAAGCTCAACAACTTTCGCATCATAGGAATACCAGAATAAGAAGAGAAGAAGCAATGGATCGAGAACATATTTGAAGAAATAATGACTGAAAATTTCCCTACCCTGGTGAAGGAAATCAACATACAAGCCCAGGAAGTACAGAGGGTTCCAAACAAGCTGAACCCAAACAGGTCCACACCCAGACACATCATAGTTAAAATGGCAAAGGTGAAAGACAAAGACAGAGTCCTAAAAGCAACAAGAGAAAGACAGCAGGTTACATATACAGGAACTCCTATAAGACTAACAGCTGACTTTTCTACAGAAACTCTGCAGGCCAGAAGGGAGTGGCAGAAAATATTCAAAGTGATGCAAAACAAAGGCCTACAACCAAGAATGCTCTACCCAGTAGGCTATCACTTAAAATTGAAGGAGAGATAAAGAGCTTCTCAGAAAAGAATAACCTTAAGAATTCATTACCAACAAACCAGTATTGCAGGAAATGTTAAAAGGGCTTTTTTAAACAGAATAAAGGAAAACAAGCTAACCCAGGAAGATGAGAAATACAAATAACAATGGTAATAAATATGTACCTATCAATAATCACTTTAAATGTGAATGGGCTAAATGCTCCAATCAAAACACAAAGAGTGGCTGAGTGGATAAGAAAACAGGACCCATGCATATGCTGTTTACAAGAGACTCATCTCAGATCAAAAGACACACACAGACTGAAAGTAAAGGCATCGAATAAGACATTTCATGCAAATGGAAATGAGAAAGCTGGAGTAACAATACTTATTTCGGACAAGATAGGCTTTAAAATAAAGACTACAATAAAAGACAAAGGATAATAAAAAAAGCATTGATCCAACAAGAGGACATAACCTTAGTAAACATCTATGCATCAAACATAGGAGCTCCTAAACATAGAAAACAGTTTATGACTGACATAAAGTCAGAAATCAACATTAGCACTATCATAGTAGGGGACTTCTACAAACCATTGTCACCAATGGACAGATCCTCCAGACAGAAAATAAACACAGAAACAGTGGCCTTAAATGGCTCATTAGACAAGTTGGATTTAATCGATATTTTTAGGGCATTTTACCCCAAAGCAATAGAATGTACATTTTTCTCAAGTGCACATGGAACATTTTCCAAGATAGACCACATGTTAGGCCACAAAACAAGTCTAAATAAATTTAAGAAGACTGAAATCAGATCAAGTGTCTTCTCCAACCACAATGCTATGAAACTAGAAATCAATTATGAAAAGAAATCCAGACAGCACACAAAGACGTGGAGGCTGAATAACATGTTACTAAATAGTGAGTGGGTCAACAATGAGATCAAGAAAGAGATCAAAAGATACCTCAAGACAAACGAAAATGAAAACACAAAAACCCAAAATCTATGGGATGCAGAGAAAGCAGTCTAAGAGAGAAATTCATAGCAATGCAGGCCTATCTAAAGAAACAAGAAAAATCTCAAATCAACAGGCTATCTTTACACCTAAGTGGACTGGAAAAAGAACAGCAAACAAGCCCAAAGGGAATACAAGGAAGGAAATAATAAAGATCAGAGCAGAAATAAATGAAATAGAGACCAAAAAAACATACAAATGATCAATGAAACCAAGAGCTGATTTTTTGAAAAGATAAACAAAATCGACAAACCCTTAGCCAGACTCACCAAAAAAAAGAGAGGAACCAAATTAATAAAATCAGAAATGAAAGAGGAGAAGTGACAACAGATACCACAGAAATATAGAAAATTTAAAGAAAATACTACAAGCAATTATATGCCAACAAATTAGACAATCTGAAAGAAATGGATAAATCTCTAGAAGCATACAATCTTCCAAGACTGAATAAAGAAGAGACAGGAACACTGAACAGACTTATTACTACCAAAAAAATTGAATCAGTAATCAATAACCTTCTAACAAACAAAAGTCCTGGACCAGATGATGTCACAGGTGAATTTTACATAACATTCAAAAAAGAATTAACACCTATTCTCAAACTATTCCAAAAAATACCGAAGGAGGGAAGGCTCCCAAGCACATTTGACGAGGCCACTATTACTCTGATCCCAAAATCAGACAAAGACATTACAAAAAAAGAAAACTACAGGCCGATATTTCTAATGAAAATAGATGCAAAAATCCTCATCAAAATACTAAAACCAGGTTCAGCAACACATTAAAAAGATCATACACCATGATCAAGTGGGATTCATTCCTGGCATGCAAGGTTGGTTCAATATTTGCAAATCAATTAATGTGATTCACCACATTAAATAAATGAAAAATAAAAATCATATGATCATATTAATAGGTTCAGAAAAGCATTTGACAAAATCCAGCAGACATTTATGATAAAAACTCTTAGCAAAGTGGAGATAGAGGGATCATATCTCAACATAATAAAGGCCATATATGATAAGCCCACAGCTAACATCGTACTCAATGGGGGAAGGCTAAAATCTGTCCCTTTAAGATCAAGAACAAGACAAGGCTGCCCACTTTCACTACTTCTATTCAACATAGTTCTGGAAGTTCTAGCCACAGGAATAAGGCAAGAAAATGCAATAAAAGACATCCAAATTGGAAAGGAGGTGGTAAAATTGTCATTATATGAAGATAGCAAGATACTATATATAGAGAATCCCAAAGACTCCACCAAAAAACTGTTAGAACTGATAAATGAATTTAGTAAAGTAGCAGGATAAAATTAATATTCAGAAATCAGTTGCATGTGTATACACCGATAATAAACTATTAGAAAAAGATATCAAGAAATCAATCCCATTTACAATTGCTTCTAAAACAATAAAACACTTAAAAGTAAATTTAACCAAAAACGTAAAAGACTATATTCAGAAAATTATAAGACACTGAAGAGAGAAATCAAAGAAGATACAAATAAATGTAAAATACATACCATGTTCATGGATAGGAAGAATATAGTTAATATTTCAATACTATCGTAGGCAATAGATAGATTCAACACAATTCCTATCAAACTATCAATGACATTTTCCTCAGAAATAGAATATATAATCCTAAAATTTATATGGAACCATAAAAAACCCTGAATAGCCATGGCAATCTTGAGAAAAAAAACAAAGTGGGAGGTATCATGCAACCTTATATCAAATCATACTACAAGGCTATAGTAATCAAAACAGTATGGTACTGTCATGAAAAAAGACACATAGATCAATGGAACACAATAGAGAGCCCAGAAATAAATCCATCCATATATGGTCATTTAATCTATGACAACAGAAGCAAGAATTTGCAATGGAGTAAAGATAGTCTATTTAATAAATGGTGTTGGGAAAATTGGACTGACACATGCAAAAAAAAATGAAATTGGACCACCTCCTTACACCATATATGAGAACAAATTCAAAATGGATTAAAGACTTACATGTAAAACATGAAACCATAAAACTCTTAGAAGAAAACATAGGGAGTAAATTTGCAGACATTACTCTAACATTTTTACTGATATATTCCCTCAGGCAAGGGAAGTAAAAGAAAAAATAAACATATGGGATTACATCAAACTTAAAAGTTTTTTCACAGCAAAGGAAATCATCAATAAACAAAAAGGCAGCCTACTGAATGCAAGAAGATATTTGCCAATGATATATCTGATAAGGGATTAATATCCAAAATGTACAAAACACTCATTCAACTCAACACCAAAAATACAAACAGTACAATTAAAAAATGGGCAGAGGATATGAAGAGACATTTCTCTAAAGAGGAAATACAGATGGCCAACAGGCATATGAAAACATGTTCAACCTCACTAATCATTAGGGAAATGCAAATAAAAACCACAATGAGATAACACCTCACTCTGGTCAGAATGGCTATCATCAACAAATCAACAAACAACAAGTGCTGGGGAGGCTGTGGAGAAAAGGAAACCCTGGTGCATTGTTAGTGTGATTGCAGATTGGTGCAGCCATTATGGAAGTCAGTATGACGATATCTCAAAAATCTGAAAATGGAATTACCTTATGACCCAGTAATTCCACTCTTAGGTATCTATCCAGAGAAACCCAAGATGCTAATTCAAAAAAATATATGCACCCCCTATGTTCATTGCAATGCTATTTGCAATAGCCAAGACTTGGAAACAGCTGAAATGCCCATTGGTAGACAATGGGATTAAGAGACTGTGGTACATGTATACAATGGAGTATTACTCGGCTATAAAGAAGAATGAAATCTTACCATTTGCAACGATATGGACGGACCTAAAGAACATTATGTTAAGTGAAATAAGTCAGTTGGAGAAAGACAAATACCATATGATCTCACTTATATGTGTTATCTAAAGAACTGAATAAATGAGCAAAGTAAACAGAAATAGTCTCAGAGATATAGAAGAAAACTGATGGTTGCTAGATGGGAGGGTGGTGGAGGTGAGGGAGAAGGTGAAAGGGATTAGACAGCATAAATTGGTAACTACAATATTGCCACAAGGATATGAAAGATAGTTTGGGGAATATAATGAATAATGTTGTAAATATTTTGTAGGGTGTCAGATGGTCACATGTCTTGTTTGGGAGACCACTTCATGAATGGTGTAGAGGCTTGATCACTGCACTGTAAACCTGAGGCTGATTTTGAATAATATTGTATGTCAACTATAATTTAATATATATATAGTCACAGGATGTGGGGAGTGGAGTCAATGGAATTGTAATAGATATGTTTATGGGCGGGGAGAGGGGTGGTGTATTGGGTGAGGGGGCTGTCACTTTGTGAGTGGTAAAAAGTATAACTATTGCACTGTTTTGTACACCTGAAACTAATAATAATAAAAGTTAGGAATAAAATGTGGATATTGGTTTCTATCATTTTTATTGAACATTTTCCTGCAGTTTTAGCTATCTCAACTATGTATGAACCATAAATAGAGGTGTGATTCTTATACATGAAGAAACAAAATTATACTAATTTGTCAGTGATATGTTTATATACCTGTTTCCCAAGAATATTAAAAAATAACTGAAAATTATTAAGAGGTCTCAGTATAAACACAAGATAACTACTCAAGAGGTTGGATTTTTTTATATAAATAACCAGTTAGATAACACCATCAAAAGAGATCCCATTCACAATAAGGACAGAAACTATTTAAATGTTTGAAAATAACTTTTACAAAAAAATTTGAAAGCTGTTATAAAAATGTACTATATTTTGCAGAAAAAAATCAATGGAGAACTTTATTTCTGGATAAGAACACATAATATATATTTTTAAATGTCATAACAACTAAGCATATGAAAAGATGCTCAACATTATTTGTCATTAGGGAATTTCAAATTAAAACATAGTGGTAATGAGATACCCTATGCACTTATTTAAATAGCTAAACCCTAGAACACTGACAACACCAAAAAATGGCAAGGTGTGGAACAACAGGAACTCTCATTCAATGCTGAATGCAAAATGGTACAGCCACTTTGGAAGACAGTTCAGCCATTTCTGGCAAAGCTAAATATAGTGGTTACTATATAACCTAGAAATCCCACTCCTAGGTATTTACCCAAATTATTTGAAAACTTATGTCAACACAGAAACTTGCTCATTGATATTATAGCAGCTTTCATAATTAACCAATCATGGAAGCAACCAAGATGTTCTTCAATATATGAATGGATAAACAAACTGTGGTACCTCCATAAAATGGGATATTATTCAGTAATAAAAAGGAATTCTATGTAGTTCAAATCATGAAAATACATAGAGGACTGTTTGAAATGCTTAAATGCATATTTGCTAAATGAAAGAAGCCAGTCTGAAGAGCTACATACAGTATGATTCTAACTATATGACATTCGGGGAAAAGCAAAATTCTCCACCCCTTAAGTGTGGGCTATGCTCAGTGACTTCTTCCAAAGAGGACAGTATTGCAAGAGGAAAGAGAGTAACTTTACAGTGGCGTAAACTGATAAACACCTCAGCCAGGTCAACATTAATAGTGATAAGTCATGTTGATATTATCTAATAAAAATGGCACTTTACCTATTGGTCTTCCTCACGAAGACACACGATCTGTCTACTCATGAGAAAAATCATCAATCTAATCTCAATTGAGGGACATTCTATAAAACCCCTTCCCAGTTCTCCTCAAAACTATCAAAGTCATCAAAAACAAGGAAAGTCTGAGAGATTGTTCCAGGCAAGAGGAGTCTGAGAAAACTTGATGACTAAATGTAACATGGGATCCTGGGACAGAAAATGGTCATTCTATGAAAACTAAAGAAATCCAAACAAAGTATGGACTTTAGTTAATAATAATATGTCAATATTGGTTCATCAATTATAACAAATGTACATTAATTGTAACTAATGTAAGATGTTAGTAATGGGGGAACTGGGTGTGGAATGTAGGAGGTAGGGGAACTCTCTGTACTTACTCTTTGTAATTTTTATGTAAATCTAAAACTGTTCTGAAGTTAATAGTTTATTGTAAAATATATTTCAACAGTTCCTTAGCCAATTTGCTAATTTTAATTTAATTCAAAATTCCCAGTAGGATTTTTTTCCAAAATGAAAATTTGATTGCAAGATTAATGCAGACCAAAAAGGATAGCAAAATAAATTTTGAAAACTAAAGCAGGCCTGTGAATTTCTATAACTGATTAAAACACATAAAGCCACAACCTTAGAACAATGTGGTTCTGATTCAAAAACAGATTGATGAAACAGAATGTTTGATCCAGAAACTACTGGAAAGCTTTTAAAAATTTAACCTGTATAAAGGAGGCCACTCTGATGGACTAAAAGAGGAATGGATTGCCATATTTGCGTATTGGTACCTGGCATACAGTTGTACTAAAAACACCCTGTTTTATTTAATTTTTAAAATTTGACCTCAGGTGCAGAAGGTTAAGTTAGTCACATTCATCAGATATGGCCGGCTCTTGTCATCATTCCAGGCAACGCTCTTTCTAGTATTAGTTAATCTGTTTTCTCTTCATTCTTGATTACTTCTCCCATATTCTGTCCCCCAGTGGCACCCAATCCAATGTGTTTGGTTTATGTACTTAGAAATTCAAGCACTTTTGAAAAACAGGTTGTATTGTTTTGTGTATGTGTTTCAACTTACATAAATGGTAATATCCAATAGGTCTAATTGTATTTCTTCCCCCTTTTACCCAACAGTTATGTATTTTAAGATCTGTCCATATTGCTGTACCTACTTCCAGCCTAATGCTTTGGACTGCTGCATCATTTTCCATAGTACACACCTGCCATATATATTTATCCATTTCCCTAACAATGACTGTGTAGGTTCCCTCAAACTTCCCAGGCCCGTGAATAATACTGTGATGAAAGAAACTTGTTCATGATTCTTATTCATGTGTGACTTTTACCAGGATTAATACACAGGAGGGTAGGTTGCAGAGGCACAGGGCTACTCATGCTTAATTTTACTAAGTACTACCAGTTTGCTCTCCAGAATAACCAGTTCACATTCCAGTTAGCAGTGCATAAGGGTTTCCATTACCTACATTCTCTCCAACATTTGTATTATCTAATTTTCTCATTTTTGTGATCTGCTGGATATGTGGTCACATCTTATTGATGTGGTGTTTTAATTTAATAACTGGAAGGGTTGAGCATCACACTCTCTTGTGCTCTGTTCTAGTTTTCCCTTCAATAAATAGCCCCTCATATTTTTTGCTCATTGTTCTGTTGGGTTTCCTGACTTTTTCTCATTGATTTGTAAGTATCTCATGTATATTTCAAATTAGCTCATTTGGCTAAGTGCTGTCTTTCTGCCTTACAGTGAGGATCAGCAGGTTATGGCTTATTCAAGACAGTGTGGGGAGATTAGAGTTACCCCCCAAAGTATCCCCCTCTTCACTTTTCTCCATGCAAGGGGGACAGTCTCTTTTCACTCAGGACTGCCATTGCCCCATCTCTGAGCCCATTTACTGGGATGAACCACAGTCAGTTACCTGGAGGGTTTCTAGCATTGTTTTTAGCATTGTGTTGATAAGTCTATTGAACCCCTCTGCCTTTGATGGTATTTCCAAGGCTATTTTAGGGAGCAGTGGACCCATGCTAATTTGAAATCTTCTCTAGAGCCAGAAAGCAGTGTGTCACATGTTAATTTTACAGGGAAAAATGTTGGGGAGAAAAACATTTAAGTACTCTTTGTATATGTGTATTGAAAATATAGTAGAGTGTTTCCTTAGAGAAAACATATAATTATTGTATTTGTTGCATCTAGAAGCTCAAAGTTTTTCTTCTTGTTTTCTCCAAGTCCTTATCATTTTCTTGTTTGATGGCAGACCAAATTATTACTCAGCAGCCCTTGCATAATGCCTGTAACATTAAACAGAACCCAGTGTCACAGCAACAACTCCTTTGCTTTTGTACTATGGGCTGTGGAAGTGATAGATTTAAATCTAAATAGTGAAGGAATAAACCTAAATTCTGTCTCCCATGTCTTGATTGTCCTGTGGCTCATTGTTTTTGTGAGGAAATCTACCATAGGAAGTGAGGCTAGTTCCTTCCTTGTGAGGGTTTTCCATGAACATGCTCTGCCTGATTCTCTGGGGGTGTGACTCCAACATCAGTGTTTTTAAAAACTCTTTAGATGATTTCAAGGACAGCCAAGGTTTAGAATCAGAGCCAACTCAGACAACTGGTTTTTAAACCTGGATACACATTGCATTACCCAGGAAATGATAAAAGATTCTGTTTTCTGGGTCCTACTCCTGGAGGTTCTGCTTTAGTTGGTATGGAAAGTAGTCTGGGTACCAGGATTTTTAAATGCTTCTCAAGTGATTCAAGTATGCAGCAAATGTTAAGGATCGCTGCCTTAAAGTGTTTAAGCTCCTTTTATTCCTCACATCTGCCACATCATTGTGCTCATTAGTTTGATTTTATCTGATTTGCAAGTGCCCCCCACCCCCCTACCCCCAGTAGTGACTATTTACTTTTCTATACTGAAGGCTTACTTGGGGTCTTCATGTTTATCAATTATTTATTCATCATTGCTTCTTGTATCTCATGCCTTCCTTTGGAATTCTTTTTTTTTTTTCCATGACATCATCCTTTAGGATTCCCATTAGCAAGAGTCTGGATGTAGCTGTAAATTTTCTGCATATTTTTTTCTTAAAATTCTTGATTTTAGCTTCTTGACTGATGGTTTAGCTGGGTACAGAAATTGAGTTGACGGTTATCTTCTCTCAGCACTCTGAAGGTATTATTACATTGCCATTTTTTCTCCACTGCTGCCAACAAGTCTTTGTCAGTCTATTATTTTTAGATAAGATATTTCTTTTTTTTTTTTTGGTCTGGTTGCTTTTATGCTTTTTATCTTTGCCTTTTGCTTTTGCTTTTGGCAGTTTTGTTCACATAATATTTGGGTTGTTTTTTTTTTAAATCCTGCTTGCAATTTCTTTTTTATTATTTTTATTTTTTAAGTTTATTGGGGGTGACAATGGTTAGTAAAGTTACATTCAGGTGTACAATTCTGTAATACATCATCTATATATCACATTGTGTGTTCACCACCCAGAGTCAGTTCTCCATTCATCACCATATATTTGATCTCTTTTACCCTCACCTACCACCCCCTTCCCCCTTATCCTCTGGTGACTTCTAAACTATTGTCTGTCTATGAGTTTTGTTTCTTTATTTGTTTGTCTTGTTTCTTTCTTATTTTCAGTTTTATATCCCACATATCAGTGAAATCATATGGTTCTAGACTTTTTTGGTGGGAATCCAAATTGGTGCAGCTGTTAGAAGGTAGTGTGGAGGTTCCTCAAAAAATTAAGAATAGAATTACCATATGACCCAGCAATCCCTCTCTTGGGTATCTACCAAAAAAAAATCTGAAAACATGTATCTGTAAAGATATATGTACTCTGATATTCATTGCAGCTTTATTTATGGTGGCCAAGACCTGGAAACAACCAAAGTGTCCTTCGATAGATGATTGGATAAAGAAGATGTGGTATATATATACAATGGAATACTATTCTGCCATAAGAAATGATGAAATAGTGCCTTTTGTGACAACATGGATGGACCTTGAGATTATTATGCTAAGTGAAATAAGTCAGAAAAAGTCGAGAACCTGCTTGCAATTTCTGATTCTTCCCTCTGAGCATTAATATTAATATTAATATTAATAAGATTCTTCCCTCTTACCTCAAATCCAGAGAATTTTCAGCCATCTTTTCCTTAAGTATTGCCACTTCTGTCATCTATTAGGTGTATGTTGGGTCATTTCGCTTCCTTCTCCACGTCACTTAATCTCTCTTTAATATTTTCCATCTCTTTGCCTCTCCATCTGCAGTAAGTTTGAATTTTTAAACTTTAAACTGTCAAATTCACTTAATTTAATTTAATTTTTGTTTAAAGATTTTATTGGGGAACTGGGGGAGGGGAACAGACAAGTTGCTTCCTTTTTGTTCTTCAGTCTAGTTGTGGAGGACATCACCTCACTGGCCCATGTTGGTATTATCATTGTGCTCTTCCCGGGTGAGGCAGTCGCTTGCCGGTCATTGGACGGCTGCTCACAGTGGCTCAGAGTGGCTCACAAAAGCTCACACCCGCTGCCAGCAGCCCCATTGCAACCTATGCTGTCCCTGACGACTCACAGCAGCCCAGCTCCAGGTTGAGCTGTTGTTCACCATCTTA
Source organism: Hipposideros armiger (assembly GCF_001890085.2). Classification (NCBI taxonomy): domain Eukaryota; kingdom Metazoa; phylum Chordata; class Mammalia; order Chiroptera; family Hipposideridae; genus Hipposideros; species Hipposideros armiger. The sequence continues at coordinate 704,851 of NW_017731636.1, read as the reverse complement.
GCTGTAGAGGGCATGCGTCACTGGCTCTCATGTGGGATCCAAACCAGGGCTCTGCTGCTCAGAGCTGGCATCCCAAGCCAACTCTTAACCAAAGCACCACTCGGCTGGCCCTTCACTTAATTTTAAATTTCAGTGACTATACTTATTTCTAGAAGTTGTATTTTTTCATTTTTAAATCTACATGGTTTTCCTTATGCTCTCTATTTACCTCATTAATAATTTTAAACATATATACTTTATACTTCAGACTGATTTATTTTAATTTATTGGTATGATAGCCCTTTTTATTTTATTTCAGTTGACTCTCCCAGACTCATTTTATTATCTTTTAGATAGGAGTCCTATTCTTTTATATATATAAAGTGAGCACTAGTATAGATGGAGTAAGATTGGTTTTGTGGTTTGTAGTCACTTATGAGCTCATCTTCACCAAGGATTATTTTTTTCCTTTTGGGAATTCGCGTGCTCTGTGTTGTGGAAGTATTGCTAGACAGCAAGTTTTTGTTTTCTTTAGCTAGTTAGCCTCATTAATTTCATGAATATTGGCTAATATTTTTAAAAACTGATATCTTGTCTTTAGGATTTCTACTGGTTAGTATAAATGGGAACCTCGTACCATGATTAGGAGCCTACAATTTTTTTTTTTTTTTTGCCTAGAGCCTAAGTAGACCTAAGTTTTTTTGTTGCTTCTTTGGGCTGATGGGCAGATTCATTTAAATTTCTCTTTCAATGAAGGGTTGTTTTTCCAGGACTCCAGGTTTTACCTGAAGTCTATCTTCTGATTCTCAAATGTTGGTGTATAAGGGCAAGTCTCCATTACACAGAGAGCATTAAAACCCCTACCTTTGTCCTCTAAAGTTTATTTCTGAGATAATATTTGTGAGGCCCACTATGACATTTATTTTATTAATGACACACAGGGATTCCCTTTTTTTGTTTCAAGATCACCTCTATATATACACATTTTCCAACATTTCTATTCTGTGTGTGTAGGTATAAGAGGCAGTGTCCACATTGACTCATTCTGCCATGTTGTTGGTTATTAATGATATACAGGAAATAATTTAGCTTCCTGCATTTAAATTTGTAACTAAGGACTTTTCTTAATTATCTTACTCTTGGGTTTCTTAGATACACAATATCATTTGAATATGCTAATAAGAATAATTACTATTTGTTTGCCTACAAACTATTATTCATTATGGTTTCATTATTTCATCTGTTATTTCAAATTATCCTTAGAAAAATCTCTGTTACATGATGCCATTACTAATATCTATTGTGAAGATGAATAAATTAAGGCTTAGAGTAGTTAGATGACTTGCCTGATATCCTATATAGGTAGTGGTAGAGCTGGAACTGCAACCCAGACACGACTCTAGGGTCTGCACTGTTACCCCCTACTCTATAGCACCTCCCTAAATAATTGATACATTTACTTTAAAAAGTGTATGTGCGAGTGAAGTGGCTAAAAGTTCCAGAATAATATTTCAGTACAAATCTCCTGTAGGATAGAAAGTTTGTCCATACCCAATATCCAGGTATTCCTCCACCACCAGCACTCAGTATGAACCATGTGGCTGGAGTTGGTCAATGAAATGGGAGTGAAAGTGAAGTATAAATTATGTGTTTCAGAAGAGAAGGCTACCCAACTCATATGAACTTCACATGAGAATCAAACCTTGACCAGATAAAGCCACTAGGATTATAGGAGGAGGGGAATTCCATTGTGACAGCTCCTGCTAGTTACCTTAATATATTTCTATCCCACCACTTCTTTCAGTTTTAGCAATGTTTTTACCTGCTACCTTGCAGAGAAAATAGAAACTACTAGATGATAAATACACATACTCACCTTGATCTCAGATTCTGATTATTTCATCTCTCTCAAAAACAAATCCTCTTCTCTTAACTGGATCCTCTTTATTTCTTTTATTTAAATATCCTCATCATAGATATGTTTACCAAAAGAGCCCTTATGTTTTAGAGATGCATAATGAAATGTTTATGATTTAAATGGCATCGTGACTGTATTTATTTCAAATTAACCCAGTGTTGAGGAGCTAGTAGGGTAAAAATGAAGTAAGATTGGCATTGTGTGAGTAACTGTTGAAGCTGGGTAATGAGTACATAGGGGAGGGGGTCAGCATATTTCTCTATCTACTTTTCTGTAGATATGTTTTAAAATTTTAATAATACATAATTTTCCTTAAAATTAACAGAAGAAAAAACTTTTAATGAAATTGTTTTTCAAAAACTGAAGAAAATATGTATATCACAACCTGTGAAAAAGGTACTTTTGATGCATCTTCATTCCACCCTCTCTACAGTTAATCAACACTGGGGACCCCAAGAGTATTTTTGTTACAATACTGAGTTTGAAGATAGAGGGAGTGACCATGGGCCAAAGAATTCAGGCAGCTCTAGAACTTGGAAAAGGCAAGAAAACAGATTCTCCCATAGAGCCTCCAGAAGGAATGCAGCCTCATTGACACCTTTATTTTAGCTCAGTGAGACCTATTTTGAACTTATAATCTTCAGTACTTTCTTTCAGCCTCTAAGTAGCTATTTATTGATTTGTAGAGCACCTATCACATGACATATGTGCTTTACAATACAGTAAACATCACAACAGAACTAGTATAGTTAAATACAATCAACAAATTACAGAACTAAAAAAATAACTGAAACAAAGTAACATTATGTCAAATTTCAAAGATGCTGAGAAGTGGCAGTATAAAAAAGTTAATTCCACCAACTGGAGACCAGACAGGCAAAGATATCCAGGCACCACACCCAAAATGGACAAATTTGTAGAGGGTGATGAGCACATAAAATAAAATTTGAAAACAAACAATAAATTTGTGTTACGTTAAGTCACTATGTTTGTAGTAATTGGTTACAGTAGTAATCAGAAAATAATATACACATTTTCCAATTGAATAAAAATATGAACCCTCTCCCAAAGAGCCAAATATGAGGCTGCATTGGTCTGGTAAAATCCATGTGTATGCGCCACCTTGGTGGTGCCCTGGGTCCCCACCCCACTCATCTAGTGTTGCATCACCAGGGGCATTTGGCTCCTGGGCAACCAGCCCTGTGCCATAAGCAGTAGAAGCCTTTTACAACAGTGGATGGCCCTCAGCAGCCTGGGGAAATTTCAGTGATGGATAGTCAGCCACAACTTGCACTGCAGCCTCTCTTGGGCAACTTTTGGGGATCTGCAGGCCAGGAGCAGTGGCTGTCCATGATGTTCTCACGGTGTTTTGTGAAGTGGTCATAGGCCCACTACTAGTGCAAGAACTAAATTGGCATTAACTTTGTAAAAACCACTGGACACACCTTGTGAGTCTCTGGGACCTGCCCTACCTACCTAGTGCTACATCACTGCAGACACGCTCAAAACCAGGTCAACGAGCCTGACCCAGGCACCTAATAAGGCTCTTTCAGTGACTGAGCCTTAAGGACAGTTGGCAGGTAGCAACAGGCCTACAGGGACCCTGGACCTTTAGCTAAGCTGTCCCAGATCTCCAGCAAGGCCACCCCCACACAACTCCAGGTTCAGTACAGGCAGGAACCAACCACATAGAGCCTTGTAGCTCCTACTGGTAGTGCCAGGCTGGTCACAGGCAAGGCTGAAATTGGCCTACATGGAAGCCCCTCCCTAGAGACACCAGAAACAACACCCAGAGGCAGGCTTCAAGACACACCACAGCACTACCCTATTAGCCCCCTAAGTGACAAACCCAAGGAGTGGTTTCAACAGGCACAAAACCCTGTTAGGTATAATCCCCCACTGAGGGGTCAGCCTCCACACAGCATCACACACACTGGGCACAGCATTCCAGTCTGATAGTCAATTGCACCCATTGATGTGCTAAAAGCAATCAATGCTCAACTACAATAGGAGAATACACACAACACATATAAGAAAACATCCAATAAGAACAACAACAACAAAAAAAATGTTTTAAAAAGAAGATAGTTTAATGGGCCTTTGATACAACATCAAGCATAACAACAGTCACTTCATAGGAGTATCACACGAAGAGAGGTAACAAAGGATCAAGAACCTATCTGAAGAACTAATGACTGAAAACTTCCCTAACCTGGTGAAAAAAAAATAGATATACAAGCCCAGGAAGTACATAGTCCCAAACAGGCCAACACCAAAACACATTATAATGAAAATGACAAAGGTTAAAGGCATAGAGAGAATCCTAAAAGCAGCAAGAGAAAGACAACTAATTACTTATAAGAGAGCTCCCATAAGACTATCAGCTGATTTCTCAACAGAAATTTGCAGACCAGAAGGGAGAGGCAGGAAATATTCAAAGTGATAAAAGGCAAGAGCCTACAACCAAGACTACTCTACCCAGCAAGGCTATCATTTAAAATTGAAGGAGATAAAGAGCTTCCCAGACAAGAAGAAGCCAAAGAATTCATTAGCACCAAGCCAGAATTACAAGAAGTGTTAAAAGGACTTTAAGAAAAAGAAAGGGCAAAACAAACAACAAAAGAAACAAAAATACGAATAATAAAATGGCAATAACTACATACCTATCAATAATCACTTTAAATGTAACTGGATTAAATGTTCCAATCAAGAGACATAGGATTGCTTAATGCAGTGGTTCTCAACCTTCCTAATGCCACGACCCCTTAATACAGTTCCTCATGTTGTGGTGACCCCCAAACATAAAATTATTTTTGTTGCTACTCTATAACTATAATTTTGCTACTGTTATGAATCATAATGTAAATATCTTTTTGTTTTCTGATGGTCTTAGGCGACCCCTGTGAAAGGGTCATTTGACCCCCAAAGGGGTCACGACCCATAGGTTGAGAACCACTGGAATGGATAAAAAAACACAAGACCCATGCATATTGCTGTCTACAAGAGACCCACCTGAGATTGAAAGACACACATAGACTGAAAGTAAAGGAATGGGAAAGGATATTTCACACAAAGAGAAATAAGAGAAAAGCTGGAGTAGCAACACCTATATTGGTAAAATAGACTTTAAAATGAAGACTATAATAAGAAACAAAGACAGTATATAATGATAAAAAGATCAATCCAACAAGAGGACAAAACCATAGTAAATATCTATACACCCAACATAGAAGCACCTAAATATACCTAACAAATATTGACTCACATGAAGACAGATCACAGTGACACAATTATAGTAGGGGACTTTAATGCTTTACTGACACCAATGGGCAGATCTTCCAGATAGAAAATCAACAAGGAAACAGCAGCCTTAAATAACACACTAGACCCCAAAGTAGCAGAATATACATTTTTTTCAAGTGCACATGGAACATTTTCCAAGATAAACCACATGTTAGGCTATAAAATAAGTCTCAATAAATATAAGAAGATTGAAATCATATCAAACACCTTCTCTGGCCACAATGGTGTGAAACTAGAAATCCATTACAGGAAAATAACTGAAAAATACACAAACTCATGGAGGCTAAATAGCATGACACTAAATAATGAATAGATCAAGAACACAATAAAAAAAGAAATCAAAACATACTTTAAGATAAATGAAAATGAAAACACAATGGCCCCAAATCTACAGGACACAATGAAAACATTCCTCAGAGAAGAATTCATAGTAATGCTTGCCTATCTCAAGAAAGAAGAAAAATATGAAAAAAATCTAACTTTACACATAAAGGAACTGGAAAAATAACAGAAAAAAAAGCCCAAAGTGAGTACAAAAAAGTAAATAATAAAGATCCAAGCAGAAATACATGAAACAGAGTTTTAAAAAATATATAAAATATCAAGAGCTCATTCTTTGAAAAAATTAACAAAACTGGTAAACATTTAACAAGATTCATCAAGAAAAAAAAGAGAGGACCCAAATAAAATCAGAAATGAAAGAGGAGAAGTGACAACAGACACCACAGAATACAAAAACAATTAAGAAAATACCATGATCAACTGCATGCCAAAAAACTGGCCAATCTGGAAGAAATGGATAAATTCCCAGAAGCATACAACCTTCCAAGACTTAATCAAGAAGAAACAGAAAATCTGAACAGACTGATTTCTACCAATGAATTCGAATCAATAATAAACAAGCTCCCAACATGAGGATTGATAAAAATGGCGGCAGTGAGGAGGGCTCCCTGAGTTCTCCCCTGGAAAGCAAAGCAATTTGAGCAGCTGGAGCTCGGCAAACAAACCTCTACCAAGCACGCTGAGCAGTGAAGGGACTCCCACGCCGAGTACTTAAAGGTGGGCAGACCGGGCGAGTAGGGGAGGAGTAAGGCAAGACACGTGGAGGTATAGCCTGCACCCGCGGCTGCTGAGACTCAGTGTCTCAGAGAGCAGATTGGAGAGTCCCCACGGCTCACTCCCAGCACCTCCAGTCTGCGCTAGGGCAGAATCCTCATGCCTGGCGCGAAGCAGAACTGAGAGAGGAGGGCGTGAGCGGAGACACAGTCTGTCTGCACCCCCGGCTGCAGAGCAGTGAGAATCCAGGACAAGGCGGAGTGCTTTGCAGCATCTGGGTGGGCTCAGCCTCTGGTGCTGACCATCTCCGCTGAGAGTCCAACAGGAGCCCCAGGGCGCGCAGTTTCTGAGGCAGAAATCTCAAACCAGAGAGCAGGAGAAGACGGAAGTGAGAAGCATGGAGACGCAGCCCACACACCACAGATGTGGAGACATGAGCAGCTTTGCCAGGGGATGCCTGGCGTTGGAGGGGGCTTTTTTTTTCCTATTATTTTTCTCTTTCTTTTTTCCCCTTTTCTCTCAGACAGGAAAAATAAACTGCATAGATAAGTGCACACCCCCACCCTCCATCAGAAACCTTGGCCCCCTCCCTGCCAGAGCCTGAGGCTGACTCCTGAAGAGAGGAGTAAGTCTGAACAAAGGTGCTTTGACTCCCTGGGGGTTGAGTAATTTACATGAGAAGAGGCCGCAGGTGGGAGCTACTAAACACGCTGTCCCCGCCCCCACGTCTCCTGGGCAGCTGGGGAAGCAGAACAGCTTTGGCTGCTGAGGCACAGGAAGGCCTACCAGCAGCTCTGAAATCTCCACCCCCCACTCCCCAACAGCCCCCAGTGGAAAGAGCACACAAAGACGCACACCCAGTCCTCTGGCTGCGCAGAAATCAGAGTGCCTCTGGACAGGCAGGAGCAGAAATAACACTGACTTTGTAAAAAAA
>NW_017731636.1:682075-690426 GCF_001890085.2 Hipposideros armiger | reverse complement strand
CCATATGATCTCACTTATACGATTCTAAGGAACTGAATGGATGGGAATGTGGATGGAGATAGTCTCAGAGACACAGAGGAAAAACTGAGGGTTGCTAGTAGGGAGGGGGTGGGGATGAAGGAGAAGGGGAAGGGATGAGACAATAAAAATTGGTAAGTACAATATGGCCTCAGGGATAGAAAAGACAGTCTAGGGAATATAATCAATAATGTTGTAAATATTTCTTGGGTGCCAGATAGACTAATGTCTTGTTGGGGAGACCACTTCATAGTTGGTGTAGAGGCCTGACCACCGCACTGTATTTCTGAAGTTGATGTTGAATAATATTGTAGGTCAACTATAATTATATATACATATAGTCAAGGGACATGGAGTAGAGAGTAGGAATAGAGTCAATGGAATTGGAATTGTATCGGGGGTGGGAGGGCAATAGATGGGGGAAGGGGGTTGTTACTTTGTGAGGGTGAAAAGGATAACTATTGCGTTGTTCTGTACACCTGAAACTAACAATAAAAAAAATTAAAAAACAAAAAACAAAAACAAGCTCCCAACAAACAAAAACCCCAGACCAGATGGCTTCACAGGTGAATTTTTCCAAACATTAAAGAAAAATTTAACATTTAAACTTTATTTAACATTTATTTAACATTTAAAATTTATTCTTTTCAAACGCTTCCAAAAAGTTCAAGAGCAAAAAAGGCTCCCAAGCTCATTTTATGAGGTCACCTTTATCCTGATTCCAAATCCAGACAAAGACACTGAAAAAAAGAAAAAAGAAAACCATAGGCTGATATCCCTGATGTACATAGATGTAAAAATCCTCAACAAGATATTAGCAAACCTAATTCAGTAATACACCACCATCATTTCTGGTATGCAAGGTTGGTTCAATATCTACAAATCAATTAATATGATATAACACAAACAAAATGAAAAATAAAAATCATATGGTCATATCAATAGATGCAGAAAAAGCATTTGACAAAATCCAGCATCCATTTATGACAAAAACTCTCAGAAAAGTGGGAATAAAGGGAACATGTCTCAACATCATAAAGGCCATATATGACAAACCCACAGCTAACATCATACTCAATGGGGAAAAGCTAAACGCATTCTCCTTATGATCAGGAAGAAGACTAGGATATCCACTTTCTCCACTTTTATTCAACATAGTACTGGAAAGATGAGCCACAGCAATCAGACAAGAAAAAGAAATGAAAGGCATCCAAATGGGAAAGAAAAATATAAAACTGTCATTATTTGCAGGTGACATGATACTATATATAAAGAACCCCAAAGATTCCACCAAAAAAAATTGTTAGAACTGATAAATGAACTTAGTAAAGTAGCAGCATACAAAATTAATATTCAGAAATCAGTTGCATTTTTATATACAAATAACATACTATCAGAAAAAGAAATTAAGAAAACAATCCCATTTACAATTGCATCAAAAAATAAAATGGGGACAAATTTAACCAAGGAAGTAAAAGACCTGTACTCAGAAAATTATATGACATTGAAGAGAGAAAGTAAAGAAGAAACAAACAGAAACATATACCATGCTGATGGATAGGAAGAATTAATCTAGTTAAATGTCTATACTACCCAAAGCAATCTATAGATTCAATGCAATCCTACCAAAATACCAATGGCATTTTTTCACAAAACTAAAACAAATAATCCTAAAATTTAAATGGAACCATAAAAGACCCTGAAGAGCCACAGCAATCCTGAGAAAAAAAGAACAAAGCTGGTTTTCACACTACCTGATATTAAATTATACTATAAGGCATAGTAATCAAAATAGCATGGTATTGACATAAAACCAGACACACACATCAATGGAACAGAATAGAGAGCCCAGAAATAAATCCATACCTATATGGTCATTTAATCTATGTTAAAGGAAGCAAGAATATACATTGCGGTAAAGACTGTCTATTTAATAAATGGTGCTGGGAAAACTGAACAAATACATGTAAAAACAATGAAGCTGGAGCACCTTCTTACTCCATATACAAGAATAAACTCAAATGAATTAAAGACTTAAATATAAGACCCCAAACCATAAAACTCCTAGAAGAAAATATAGGAAGTAAACTTTCAGACCCTTATTAAAATTTTTACTGATATGTCTCTTTGGGCAAGGGAAACAAAATAAAAAATAAATAAATGGGACTACATCAAGCTAAAAAGTTTTTTCACAGCAAAGGAAAGCATCAACAAAACAGAAAGACATTCTACTGGATGGGAAAAGATATTTGCCAATGATACATCTGATAAGGGGTTAGTATCCAAAGTTTATATATAAAAAATCACATACAACTCAACACCAAAAAAACAAACAAACAATACAATTAATTATATTCAATAAAATGGGCAGAGGACCTGAATAGACATTTCTCCAAAGAGGAGATGGCCAAGAGACATATGAAAACATGCTCAACAACACTAATTATCAGAGAATTGAAAACAAAAACCACAATGAGATATCACCTCACTCCTGTCAGAATGGCCATCATCGATAAATCAACAAACAAGTGTTAGCAATGATGTGGAGAAAAGGGAGCCCTTGTGCTCTGTTGATGGAATGGCAAATTGGTGCACCCACTGTGGAAAACAGTTTGGAGGTTCCACAAAAAATTAAAAACAGAACAACCTTATGACCTGGTGATTTTATTTCTGAGTGTTTATTTGAAGAAATTAAAAACACTTATTCAGGGCCGGCTGAGTGGCGCGATGGTTAAGAACTGGCTTGGGACGCCAGAGGGCCCCGGTTCGGATCCCACATACGAGGGCCAGTGACACTGCCCTCTACAGTTAAGATGCTGAACAACAGCTCAACCTGGAGCTGGGCAGCCGTGAGTCGCCGACGACAGCAGAGGCTGCAGCCCCTGTGGCAGTGGGTTGCCATGGGCTACCGTGTGTAGCCAGCAGCCAGCGTGAGCAGCCAGCAGCCACAGTGAGCAGCCGTCCAGAAGCCGGCGACTGATCTGCCTCGCCTGGGAAGAGCGCAATGATGGTGCCAAATTGGGCCAGTGAAGCAATGTCCTCCACAACTAGACTGAAGAACAAAACGACAGCAACTTGTCTGTTCCCCTTCCCCCAATTCCCCAGCACTGTTCCCATCCCCCCAATTCCCCAATAAAAATCTTTAAAAAAACAAACAAACAAAAAACCCCACTTATTCAAAAGATACATACACCCCTTTGTTCACTGCAGCACTATTTGCAATAACCAAGATATGGAAGCAACCAAAATGCCCATCAATAGACCACTGCATAAAGAAGATATGGTACATATATGCAATGGGATATAACACAGCCATAATAAATAAAACCTTACCATGTGGCCACATGGATGGACCTAGAGCATAGTATGGTAAGTGAAATAAGTCAGAGAGAGACAAATACCATGTGATCTCGCTTATATGTGGAATATAAAGAACAAAATAAACAACAGAAAGCAAAACAGAAATGGACTCATATACAGAGAATATACTGATGGCTACCAGATGGGAAAGGGTTTGGGGGGCTGGGTGAAAAAGGTGAAGGGATAAAGAAATAGAAATTAATAGTTACAAAATAGTCACAGAGATGTATAATACAGTGCAAGGAATACAGTCAATAAAATTGTAATGACTTTGTATAGTGCCAGGTACATGCTAGACTTATTGGGAGATCACTTCATAAATCATATAAATGTCTAACCACTACGATGTACACCTGAAACTAATATAAAATTATATTGGATGTCAACTGCAACTGAAAAAATAAATTATTTTTAAAAAGAATAAATTAAATCTAGATTTCTCCATCTGATTGTTATTGGTGTGTAGAAAGGCAACAGGTTTCTGTATTTTGATTCTGTGTCCTGCAACATTAATGAATTTTTTTATCAGTTCTAGTAGTTTTTGATGGAGTCTTTAGGGTTTTCTATATATAGTATCAGCACAGTTTAACTTCTTCCTTTCCAATTTGGATGACTTTTATTTGTTTTTCTTGTCTAATTGCTGTGGCTAGAACTCCAATACTATGTTGAGTAAAAGTGGTGAAAGTGGACATCCTTGTCTTGATCCTGACCTTAAGGAAAACACTTTTAGCTTTTCCCTGTTGACTATGGTGTTAGGTCTGGGTTTATCACATATGGCCTTTATTATGTTGAGATATGATCCTTCTATTCCCACTTTGCTAAGAGTTTTTATCATAAATGGATACTGCATTTTGTCAACTGTTTTTCTGCATCTATTGATAAGATTATATGATTTTTCTTTTCTTCTTCTTTTTTTCTTTGGTGTAAAAGTGTTAATTGATTTGCGGATATTGAACAAAACTTACATCCCAGAATAAACCCCATTTGATCATGGTGTGTGATATTTTTAATGTATTGCTGAATTCAGTTTGCTAATATTTTTTTAAAGATTTTTGCATTCATGTTCATCAGGGATATTGGCCTATTATTTTCATTTTTTGTTTTGTCTTTGTCTTGTTTTGGAATTATGGTAATAGTGGCCTCATAAAATCAGCTTGGGAGCATTCCCTCCTCGTGAATTTTTTGTTGTTGCTGTTTGGATAGTTTGAGGATGGGTGCTAAGTCCTTGAATAATTGGTAAAATTTACCTGTGAAGCTATCAGGTCCAGAAATTTTGTTTGTTGGGATTTTTTTGATTACTGATTCAATTTCAATAATAGTAATTAGTTGGTTCAGATATTGTTTCTTCTTGACTCAGACTTTGAAAATTGTATGCTTCTAGAAATTTATCCATTTCTTCCAGATTGTCCAATTTTTTGACATATAATTCCTTGTTGTATTTTCTCATAATCCTTTTTATTTCTGTGGTATCCATTGTAACTTATCCTTTTTCATTTCTGATTATATTTATTTGGGTCCTCTGTCTTTTTTTTATGATGATAATGATTCTGTGATTCTGGTTAAAAGTTTATCAATTTTGTTTATCTTTTCAAAGAGACAGCTCTGGGTTTCATTGAACTTTTGTATTTTTTAAGACTCTATTTTATTCATTTTCACTCTGATCTTCATTATTTCCTTCCTTGTAGTCACTTTGGGCTTTGTTTGCTGTTCTTTTTCTAGTTCCTTTAAGAGTAAGGTTAGATTGTTTATTTGAAATTTTTCTTGTTTCTTGAGGTAGGCCTGTATTGCTATAAATTTCCCTGTGGGGACTGCTTTTGCTATGTCCTGTAGACTTGGGTCATTGTATTTTCACTTGTCTCAAGTTATCTTTTGATTTCTTCCTTGAGCTTGTTGATGACCCATTTGTTATTTAGTATATTATTAGCCTCCATGTGTTTTTGCATTTTTCAGTTTTTTTCTTGTAATGAATTTCTAATTTCATGCAATTGTGGTTAGAAAAGATGCATGATAAAATTTCAATATCTTACATTTATTGAGACTTGTTTTGTGGCCTAACATGATTTATCTTGGAAAATGTTCCATGTGCACTTGAAAAGAATGTATATTCTGCTACTTTGGGGTGAAATACTCTAAAAATATCAATTAAACTTAATCTAGTCTAGTATGTCATGTAAGGTCACTGTTTCCTTGTTGATTTTCTGTCTGGAAGATCTGCCCATTGGTGTCAGTGGGGTGTTAAAGTCCCTACTATGACTATGTTACTCCCTTCATGTCAGTCAATATCTTCTTTATATATTTAGGTGCTCCTATGTTGGGTGCATAAATGTTTACAAGGGTCATATCCTCTTGAGGATTGATTCCTTTATCATTACATAATGTCTCTCTTTGTCTCTTATTATAGCCTTTGTTTTGAAGTCATTTTGCCTAATATAAGTATTACTACTCCAGATTTTTTTGTTTGTTTCTATTGGCATGAAATATCTTTTTCTTTTTTTTATTAGTTTTCGGGATACAAATAACATAGTGATCAGACATTAATTAATACATAACTCACAAAGTGATAACCCTAACAAGTCTACCACTCACCTGACACTTTTCCCATCCTTTTACTTTCAGTTTGTGTGTCCTTTAATCTGAAGTGGGACTCTTGTAGACAGCATAGGTATATGTCTTGTTTTCTTATCCATTTAGGTACTCTATATTTTTGTATTGGAGTATGTAATCCAATTATATTTAAAGTGATTATTGACAGATACATAGTTATTTCCATTTTATTATTCATCTCTTATTCTTTTTTACCCCATCCCCCCTTCCTCCTCCTCTTCCTCCTCCTCCTCCTCCTCCTCCTCCTCCTTCTTCTTAAGAAGTCCCTTTAACATTTCTTGTAATACTGGTTTGGTGGTGATAAACTATTAGTTTTTCCTTTTCTATGAAGCTCTTTATTTCTCTTTCAATTATAAATGATAGCTTTGCTGGGTAGAGTAGTCTTGGTTGTAGGTTCTTGCTTTTCATCACTTTCAACATTTTGTGCCACTCCCTTCTTGTCTGCAAAATTTCTGTTGAGAAATCAGCTGACAGTCTTATGGGTGCTCCCTTGTAACTAACTACTTCCCTTTCTCTTGTTGCTTTTGGATTCTTTGTCTTTAACATTTGCCATTTTAATTGTAATGTGTCTTGGTGGGAGCTTTATTGGGTTCATCTTGTTTGGGTCTCTCTGCACTTCCTGGGCTTGTATGTCTATTTTCTTCACAAGGATAGGGAAGTTTACAGTCATTATTTCTTCAAATACATTCTCAATCCTTTGCTTTTATTCTTTTCCTTCTGGTACCCCTATATGAATGTTGTTATACTTGATGTTGTCCCAGAGGCCTCCTAAACTATCCTTATTTTCATTTTATCATTATTATTATTTTTTTAAATAAATTTATTGGGGTGACAATGGTTAGTAAAATTACATAGGTTTCTAGTGTACAATTCTATAATACATCATCTGTATATTGCATTCTGTGCTCAACACCCAGAGTCAGTTCTTCTGCCATCACCATACATTTACCCCCTTTACCCTCATCTACCATACCCCACCCCCTTACCCTCTGGCAACTACTAAACTGTTGTTTGTGTCTATGAATTTTTGTTTCTTTATTTGCTTGTCTTGTTCCTTTGTTGTTTTCAGTTTTATATCTCAAATACAAGTAAAGTCATGGTTCTCGACATTTTCTGTCTTATTTTGCTTAGCATAATAAACTCAAGGTCCATACATGTTGTAACAAATAGCACTATTGCATCTTTTCTTATAACAGAATAGTATTCATTGTGTATATAAACACACCTTCTTTATCCAATTATCTATCGAAGGACCCTTTTGTTTCCATGTCTTGGCCACTGCAATGAACATCGAAGTACATATATTTTATGGATAAAGTTTTCAGATTTTTTGGGTATGTACCCAGGAGAGGAGTTGCTGGGTCATATAGTAATTCTATTCTTAATTTTTTGAGGAACTTCCACATTACATTCCATAGCAGTTGCACCAATCTACATTCCCACCAACAGTGTATGAGGTTTCCTTTTCCTCCACAGCCTCTCAAACATTTGTTGTTGTTTGACTTGTTGATGATAGCCATTCCCACAGGTGTGAGGTAATATCTCATGGTTTTGATTTGCATTTCCTTAATACCTAATGAAGTTGAGCAGTTTTCTATCTATCTGTTGGTTATTTGTATGTCTTGTTCATGTCCTCTGCCCATTATTTAATTGGATTGTTTGTCTTTTTGATGTTGAGTTGAATGAGTTCTGTATATATTTTGGATACTAGGCCCTATCGGAGGCGTTGTTTGCAAATACCTTCTCCCATTTTGTTGTTTGCCTCTGCGTGTTGTTGATGGTTTCTTTTGCTGTGCAGAAGCTTTTAGTTTGAAATAGCCCCATTCATTTATTTTAGCTTTTACTTCCCTTGTCTTTGAGGTCAAATTCATAAAATCTTCTTTGAACCTAAGGTTCATAAGTTTAGTACCTGTGCTTTCTTCTATGCAGTTTATTGTTTCAGGCCTTATGTTTAGGTCTTTAATCCATTTTGAGTTAATTCTGGTACACCGTGACAGATAACAATCTAGTTTCATTCTGTTGCACATGGCTTTCCAAGTTTCCCAGCACCATTTATTGAAGAGGCTGTCTTTTCTCCACTGTATGTTTTTGGGTCCTCTGTTGAGAATTATCTGTCCATATTTATGTGGGTTTATTTCAGGGTTTTCAATTCTATTCCATTGGTCTGTGTGTCTGTTTTTTTGCCAATACCATGCTGTTTTGATTATTGTTGCTCTGCAGTACAAGCTGAAGTCCGGAGTGTGATACCGCGTCCATTATTCTTTTTTCTTAGGATTACTATGGCTATTTGAGGACTTTTGTGATTCCATACATATCTGATTTTTTTTTCTATTTCTTTAACAAATGTGATTGGGATTTTGATGGGGATT
>NW_017731636.1:676795-678000 GCF_001890085.2 Hipposideros armiger | reverse complement strand
AGGAAGGTGGGTTTCTCCTCGTGAGCACATTGCCGGTGTCTCAGAGCACTGCCTCCATGGGAAGATGTGGAAGACAATACACTTCTGAGCTTCTGAAATCCTAATGCTGCCTCTGCAGTCCCATGCAGAGCCTGTGTGTCTCAATTGCTCTGGTTGCCCCCACAGGGATCCATCCAGAAAGGTGAGGTCAGGGTGGGTTGTGAGAGGTGGCCAGTGCATTTGTGGCTCTGAGCAATGGTGACTACCAGCCTACAGCTGTCTCACCCTTACCATTCTTTCCCTATCACCAGAATGAGTCATGCACTGTGCATCTCTGGCTATGGGAATGTTGCTCCAGTCATCAGGGATACTCTGCTCCTTAATCTGACACTGCTACTGTTTCTTCTGGAGCCTGCTTCTAACACTGGGATGGTGGGGGTGGGGCAAGCTCTGGGTGGGCAGTGGGGGAGTTGGCCAGTCTCCCTGCCTTTGTTCTCTGATTTCTGCCTGGCAATGAGAGCTTAAACCACAGTTCTCACCTGAGATCTCTGCCCTGAATCCTGGGTTCAGCTGTATCATATACTGATTCCTCAGGCAGAACTGTGGGTCACAGGGAGTGTGTCTACAGCCTGAATTCTTCCCTCGCCTGAGACTGAAGTGAGTTCCAGACTGTGTCCTGCGTCCTGTGACCCACGGCCCAGTCTCTGCACTTCTCCTTTCCCCTCTCCCCTGCTCGCCTGCTTTGCCCACCTTTAGGTGATTCAATATGTGGATCTCTCAGACATGCTTGTGTGTTGCTTAAGGTATCCTCTGTTAAGGGGCAGCTGAGTGGCTCAGTTGGTTAAGAGCTTGCTCAAGAGTTTGAGCTCTGAGCGATAGCAGTTCAATGCCTGGCCTGAGCTGAGCTACCACTGAGCTGCCAACAGGTGGCAGGATGGCTCAGCTAAAAAAAATAGGTATCCTCTGTTGAATTGTAGCTCTTCAATTTAATGTAACTTCCAAGGGAAATTTCTAGAAGCACTCCTCACACTGCAATTTCTGTGATGTAATTCCATTACCCTCATTTAAAAAATTATTTTATTTTATTTTTTTCATCTGGTAGTTGAACCAGCAATCTTATTGTTAAGAGTGCACTCTCGGGCCGGCCGAGTGGCGCGATGGTTAAGAACTCGCTTGGGATGCCAGAGGGCCCCGGTTCGGATCCCACATATGAGGGCCAGTGACAC
>NW_017731636.1:672402-676738 GCF_001890085.2 Hipposideros armiger | reverse complement strand
TTTTTTAAAAATCTCATAGTTTTTAGTGTATAGGTCCCTCATCCTTTGTTAAGTTCATTCCTAGGTAGTTTATTCTTTTTGTTGCAATTGCAAAAGGAACTTTAAAAAATTTTTTTTCTTAAATTTCACTGTTAGCATATAAGAATGCAATGGATTTTTGTATGTTGTTTTTGTAGCCAGAACTTTACTGTGTTTGTTTATTGTTCCTAATAGCTTTTTGGTGGAGTCCATAGGGTATTTTATATAAAGAATCATGTCATCTGCAAAAAAGTAATAATTTAACTTTTTCATTCCCAATTCGGAGATCTTTTATTTTTTTTCTCTTGCCTAATTGATGTGGCTAGGACTTCCAATGCTATGTTGAATAGCAATGGTGATTGGGGACTACCCTGTCTTATTCCTGAACATAAAGCAAAAGGCTTCAGTTTTTCAGTATTAATTATGATATTAGCTGAGGGTTTGCCATATATGGCCTTTATTATGTTGAGATACTTTCCTTCTATACCCATTTTATTAAATGTTTTGATCATAAATGGATGCTGTATCATGTTAAAGGTTTTTTCTGCATCTACTGATATTATCATGGTTTTTATCTTTATTTTGTCTATCTGGTGTATTACATTGATCAATTTGCATATGTTGAACCATGCTTGTGCCCCTAAAATGAACCCCACTTGATTGTAATGTATAATTTTTCTTTCTTTTTTTTTTGTATTAAAGTTTATTGGGGTGACAATTGTTAGTAAAGTTACATAGATTTCGGGTGTACAATTCTGTAATACATCATCTATACATCACATTGTGTGTTCACCACCAAGAATCAGTTCTCTTTTCATCCCCATATATTTGATCCTCTTTACCCTCATCTACCACCCGTCTTCCCCCCTAACCTCTGGTAACCACTAAACTATTGTCTGTGTCTATGAGTTTTGTTTCTTCTTTTGTTTTTCTTGTTTTGTTTTGTTTTCAGATTTATATACCACATATCAGTGAGATTATATGGTTCTGTATTTTTTTGGTCTGACTTATTTTGCTTAGCATTATCTTTTCAATGTATCATTGTATTTAATTTGCTAGCAATTTATTTAAAATTTTTGCATATGTATTTATCAGAGATATTGGTCTGTAGTTTTCTTTTTTTGTGTTATCCTTGCCAGATTTTGGTATCAGAATAATGTTGGCCTTACAAAATGAGTTAGGAAACATTGCTTCTTCTTCAATTTTTTGGTAGAGTTTGAGGAGGACAGGTATTAGATCCTTTTTGAATGTTTGGTAGAATTCACTAGTGAAGCCATTTGGTCCTGAACTTGTGCTTTGGGGAAGGTTTTGAATGATTCATTCAATTTTCTTACTGTTGATTCGTCCATTTAGATTTTCCAGTTTTCATGATTCAGTCTAGGAAGGCAATATGTTTCTAAGAACTTGTCCATTTCTTCTAGGTTATTGAATTTGGTAGCATATCATCCTTCATAATGTTCTTGTATGATCCTTTGTATTTCTGTGGTAACTGGTAACTTCTCCTCTTTCATTTCTGTTTTGTTTATGTGTGTCTTTTCTCTTTTTATCTTGTGATTCTAGCCAAGGGTTTATCAATTTTATTAATCTTTTCAAAGAAACAGCTCTTTGTTGCATTAATTTTTTTCTATTGTCTTTTTGTTCTCTATTTCATTGAGTTCCACTCTGATTTTTATTATTTCCTTCCTTCTGCTGACTTTGGGTTTCATTTGTTCTTCTTTTTCTAGTTATTTTAGGTGTAATATTAGGTTGTTTATCTGAGATTTTTCTTGTTTCATGAGATAAGCCAGTAATGATATAAATTTCCCTCTTATTACTGCTTTCATTGCATCCCAATAATTTTGATAGGATGTATTTTCATTTTCATTTGTTTCTACACATCTTTATTTTTTAGTTTAATCTCTCCTCCTATTTCTTCTTTGACCCAGTCGTTCTTTAAAAGCATGTTGTGTAATCTCCATATATTTGTGGTTTTTCCTACTTTCTTTTTGCAGTTGATCTCCCATTACAAAGCCTTGTGACCAGAGAATATACTCGGTATGATTTTAAACTTCTTAAATTTGCTGAGGCTTGTTTTATGTCCCAACATATGGTCTATCCTTGAGAATGTTCCACGTACACTAGAAAAGAATGCATAGTCTTGCATTCTAGGATGAAGTGCTCTATAAATGTCAATTATGTTCATTTTGTCTAATGTGTCATTTAAGGCTGATATTTTCTTACTTATTTTCTGTTTGGATGATCTATCCATAGCTGTCAATGATGTATTTAGGTCCCCTACTATAATCATGTTTTGGTCAATTTCTCCCTTTAGTTCTGTTAGTAGTTGCTATGTATATTTTGGGGCTCCCTGATTGAGGGCATATATATTGATGAGTGTTATGTCTTTTTGTTGTATAGTCCCCTTCATTATTATGAAATGTCCACCTTTGTTTCTTGTTACCTCTCTTACCCTGAAGTCTGTTTCATCTGATATAAGTATGGTTACACCCACTTTTCTCTGGATACCATTTGCTTGGAGTGTCAATTTTCACCCTTTAATTTTGAGTCTATATTTGTCCTTGTGGCTGAAATGCATCTCTTGGGGGCAGCATCTGGTTGGGTTTTTGTTTTTTTTATCCAATCTGCTACTCTGTGCCTTTTTATTGGTGAATTCAGTCCATTTACTTTAAGGTAATTATTGATATATGAGGATTTCCTATATACATTTTTGTCTTTTCTGGTATCTCAGTGTCTCCATTGCTTCTTAGCCTTTTTATTGCTTTCTGTTACTTTAGTATGGTGGAATACTATTTTTCTCTCTGTATCTCAGTTCTGGATCTTTTTTTTTGAGTCGTTGCCATTAAGTTCATGTAAAAGAAAGTTTCATATATACAGTAGTCCTTTTTTCCTTTTTTTTTAGCATGCCTCTTATTTCCATTCCCCTTTGCTGACTCAGATCTTTACTCTTTCCCCTTTTGTTTTTGTTGTCACAAGTTATCCCTCCTTATGCTGTGAGTTGGTTTCTGAATTGCAGTAGTAAGTTGTCTTTTTCTTCTCTTTTTTCTTTTTTTTAATATTTTTATCTTCTTTACCCTTTATGTTATGTTTAAATGTACAGTGCCCTATTTTGTATAGAGGTTGCTATTTCCTGCTTCTGTCTGTCTGTTCATAATGTTGCTCATGGTTTTGTATTCTTTTGGTTATTTTGTGTCAGGTTGAATAGCCTCCTTCAGTATTTCCTATAATGCAGGTCATGCGTTTAAAAACTTTCCTCAGCTTCTGTATGTCTGGAAAGGTCTTTATTCCACCTTCATATCTAAAGAATATCTTTTCTGGCTATATTATTTTTGGCTCATAATTTCTCTCTTTCAATAGTTTAAATACTTGATTCCACTCCCTCTTGGCTTCTAGAGTTTCTGCTGAAAACTCTGATGATAGTCTAAATGGGCTTTCTCTTATAGGTTACTGCTTTTTTTCCCCCTGGCTGCCTTGAGAAATCTTTCTTTGTCATTAATTTTTGACAGCTTCAATACAATGTGCTTTGGAGAAGACTTGTTGGGATTGAGATAACTAGGTGTTCTGTTTGCTTCTTGAATTTGAGGACCCAGTTCTTTCCACAACTTTGGGAAGTTCTCGTTGACTATTTGTTTGAATAAACCCTCTTTTTCCTTCTCCTTCTCTTCTCTTTCTTTTATGCCCATTATTCTTATGTTGCTCTTTCTCATGGAGTTGGAAAGTTCTTGTAGAGCTCTTTCATTTCTTTTAATTCTCAAGTCTCTCTCTTCTTCTATTCGTGTCATTTTCAGATTTCTGTCTTCCATATCACTAATTCTTTCCTCCATCTGATCAGCTCTATTACCCAAGCTGGCTATTCCATTCTTCATTTCTTTTATTGAGTTCTTCATCTCCAGAATTTCTATTTTGTCCTTTTTTAAAATTTCAATCTCTTTGGTAAAACATTCATTTTGTTCTTTGATTCTTAATTTATTAAACTGCCTATGTGTGTTTTCTTGCATCTTGAGTTTTTTCAGAACAGCGATCTTGACTTCTCTGTCATTTTAGTCACATATTTCCATGTCTTTAGGTTCATTTTCTGGAGACTTCATTTTCTTTCTGAGCTGCCTAGTTACCTTGGTTATTCATGGTATTTAATGAATTATTATTTCTCTTCCTATGCATCTATAAGAGTGGGTTCTGCAGCAGGTTGATATGGAGACATCTTTCTTTTGCTTTCCAGTAGGTGTTGCTGGAAATTTTTATTTTTTCTCTTGCTGCAGCCTTTTATCTTCTCTCACACTGTAGCATCTTATTTTCTTATGTGATTTTCCAGGTTCTCACA
>NW_017731636.1:667905-670567 GCF_001890085.2 Hipposideros armiger | reverse complement strand
TTGGGTGCAGCTCAGGCACAGCTCACTGGCTCATGCGGGAATCGAACCAGCGACCCTGTTGCTCAGAGCTTGTGCTTTTAAGCAAACTCTTAACCAACTGAGCCATTCGGTCTGCCCCTTAAAATTATTTTTCTTTTTCCTGTTTCGATATGGTGTTTTTTGCTACCTTGTGTTCCAAATCACTTTTGATCATCTACTTCATCTAGTTTGCTGGTGATGCCTTCTAGTTTATTCTTTATTTCAGTTATTGTATTCTTTATTTCAGACTGGTTCTTTTATATGGTTGATATGTCCTTTTTTATGTTTCCTTCTATTTGTTGAAGTTCTAAGTTCCTTGAGCATCCTTATGAATATTGTTTTGAACTATGCATATTGTAGGTTGCTTGCCTCTGTTCTGTTTAGTTATTTTTCTAGAGTGTTCTGCTTTTTCATTTGTACATGTTTCTTTCCTTGTTTTAGCTGCCTCTCTGTGTTTGGTTCTGTGTGTTAGGTAGATCTGCTATGTCTCCTAGTCTTGACTGTGTGGCTTTATGTAGTAGCCCTGTGGGGCCCAGTGGTGCAGTCTCCCTGTTCACCCGGTGCTACAGGAGTATTCTTTGTGTGGATTGTGTGTGTTGTCCTGTTATTGAGCCTTGGTTGCTATTGGCATATCATGGGTGGGATTGACCCTCAGGCTGACTGACTATGGGGTTTGGCCATGTCTACAGTTTACAGGCTGCTGTGGTGGGAGGGTCTTACCCCATGGAGTAGGAATGAGATTCACCTCAGCCAGTTCTGGTGCCTGTTGAAATTGCCCTTTGTGTGTGCTGCTTGTGGGTGGTGCCCTGCTGTGGTATGAACCCAACCTCCAGATATTTGTTCTGGGGCCTCTTGAGAGGGGCTCCAGGGCAGAACCAGTTTTGCCACTGCCTGTGACTGGCCAGTTCTACCTGGGAGGAGCTATAAAGTGATCCACAGTTGGTCACTGCCTGTGCTGTACCTGGAGGTGTGTGCGAGAGGCTACATTGTGAACCAAGGATGGCTGCCACCAGTCCCATGCCCAGGGTAGCTCCACAAAAACCCAGAGCACCTGAAGCCTGCTACCACCTGTGAGCTCCTGTAAGGCTCAGCTGCTGATAGAGCCTCATGTGTTATGTGAGTTGGGTGAGACAGTATCTCAGGGAGTCACCAGACTGGGACAAGTTGTTCACCAGGTTAATGTACATTCTGGTTTGGTGCCAGTGCTGAGGCTGCAGTTACTCAGCAGAAGTCTCAGAGCTCACCAAAGCCAGCTACTACCTGCCTGGGGCCTGCAGACCCCTGAGAGTTCTGTCCATTGAAGAGTGCAATGTGGGCAGGACTGGCTGTTCACAAAAAAAGTGCTTCCAACATTGTGCAAATTAGGTGGGGTGGGGTCCCAGGGAGTCATTAGGGTTTAGCAAGCAGAGCTCACTAGGCCAATGAAGATTCAGTTTTGGCTGTGTGGAGAGGGCTCATCACAGTAAAGATAGGCCCACCTGCCAGCTCCATGGGAGGAGAATTCTACACAGGAAAAATGGTGACTGTCCCTCCAGTCCTCTTCTTGAAGCCATACAATTCAGTCTCTCCCTGTATGTCTCTGATGCTTCCTGATTTACTGTGCCTCTTCCAGAGCCCAGGGTGAGTGCCTGGGAGTGAGTATGTCTGTGCAAAGGCCATTTTAGAGGATATCGGGGTTTCCCGAAGCCTTCTGTCCCATTCTAATGGTTGGAATCCCCACTGTTTCTCACGACCAAATGTGAGGGCTCTTCTCAGCACCATTACACTGGTCTGGGGAGGCTTGTGTGGGACTGGTGCCTCTCATTACTTGCGGGAAGGAACCTGCAGCTGAGATACCCCTCCTGGTTCTCAACTACCACATGGGGGTTTGGGGCTGGCCCATTCCACATCTCCGCCCCCTCCTACCAGTCTTGATGTGGCTTCTTTTTTATATCCTTAGTTATAAAACTTCTGTTCAGCTAGACATCAGATGGTAATCCAGGTTAATTCTTCTATAATTTAATTGCAATTTTAATGTGGTCATGGGAGGAGGCAAGCACAGCATTTATCTACTCTGCTATCTTGGATCTGATTTAATTGATTCTTAACCACCCATTTTGGTTTTTTCTAAATCTACTGTGAGAGGGATTTATTTGCCCTTTATTTGGGATTTATATAAGGCTTATTTTATTTCTCTAATTATTTTGAACATTGTTGTTTTATAATTTCGCTCAGATTTCTCAATTAACTAAGAATTTCAGGATACAAATCTTTCTAGCTTTCTTCTTTTTTTGCCGGCAAAATTTCACTCATGATGGAATAATTTCTTTTTGTATGTCCATGTACCTATGTGTGTGCATGAATATTTACCTGATCCCAAGTAAGATTTGTATTACTGTGGAAGAATTATGGTGCCTGGGTTTAAAGTGACCGTTCATGGTAGCTTTAATTTTGTTTATGCCATGTATTTGGGTGGGGTGTGTGCCTACCATCCCAGGAACAGATTCTATGTTAGTTTCTCAGCTTCTGGACCCCAGGCAAAGTTTAAAGCCAGACTCCTGGTCCTCAGGAAAGGTAAGCCCAGGGCTTTGGTTTATCACTGAGAATTTTACCCCCCACACATCACAATATAGTCAGGCTTCCTTCCCCTGGGCAGGTGTGAGAA
>NW_017731636.1:613734-667245 GCF_001890085.2 Hipposideros armiger | reverse complement strand
CACCACCACCGCTAGGGTTGTAAGAGTCCTGACTTTTGGAGGCATCTCAGCTTCCATTCTTCACCTCTGATGGACCAAATGTCACCTTTTCTTGTGTGTACACACACACTCAAGACTTTGATCTGTGGGACCTATAACTGGCCAAAGCTGCTGGTACCTGAGCCCAAATGCTCTCCATTCTGCAACCACTCCCCTCTTTGCTCTGGCACTTGGGCATCTTCCTTTCTTTCTTGCCATCTATGCCATGCATGGGTCTGCAAAGGCAGTACAGAAAAGCTAAAGGCACAGCCTCTGGGGCCAGATTGCTTGGGTTCCAACCATGGCTCCTTCACCTACAAGCTGTGTAACCATGGAAAATTTTCTTAACTTCTCTGGGTCTCAGCTTCCCTAGCAATAACATGGAGACAAGAGAATACCATCCTCGTGGAATCCCATTAGGTGCTTGGAATCATGCCTAGAACATGGTGAACACCCAGTGGATATTACCTACTATGACTTCAAAAATGTGGCAGGGGTGGTTCTATTTTATCCAGCATACTAAGTTCTGCTTAATGCTTCCTTGTGTCTATGCACTTAATCTTTTACATTTGTTGTCTATGGCATAAACTCTATGCTCCAAGTTTTTAAGTGCTCTGTCTTTATTTGTGGGAGGGAGTACCAAATAGCTTTATTGGAAGAAATGTTACACAAATGTAGGAAGGAAAACATAAGCAGATGTTTTTGTACAGGTTATGGAAAGGGTAAAAATAATGCAAAGTTCTGGTTATTCAGAGCTGTGTAACAAACTGCCCAGAAATTTAGTGTCTTAAAACAAGTATTTTCTTTTACTCACAGTTTTATTGGTCAGGAATTTTGGAAAGATTCTGCTGGATAGTCCATCTCTGACCCATGTGGCATCAGTTGGGGTGTCTAAAATTGCTGATCCACTTCCAACATGGCTTCTACACTCAGTGTAGCTGTATATCATCAATTCTCATTGCTGTGTAATATCCAATATGTGCCTATTTCTCAATTTATTTATCCATTCTTATGTAGGTGAGCTTTTGGGTTGCTTCAGTTTCTTTTCCATAATAAAGTGTTGCCATGAATAGTTTTGTACATATCTTCTAGTAGACATACACAAGTTTTTGTCTTGTGGACACATCAAGGGATGGATTTGCTGGTTCATAGAGCATGCAAATGCTCAAATTTGCAAGATTACGCCAAAGTGATTGTTCTAAATTACACTCCTTCAGCCATGTGTAAGTTAATACATATATCCTCCAATACTCAATTTCATGAGACTTCTTCATTTTGGCCACTAAAACAATCTTGTGCTTTGTATTTGCATGTCTGAATCACTAGTGTTGCTCAGTACCTCTGCAAGTATTTTCTGTTCTGTGCAATAGCTGTTTTTATCTCTTGTTCATTGGGGTTCTTTTCCTTGTTTTCTTACAGATTTGAGGTGTTCTTTATTTCATCTTGATACCAATTTTTGGTCAGTAATATGTTTTGCAAATATAGTCTCACACTTTGACTTATTGTGTTAAACTTCATTTTATCTTTTGATTTATAAAAGTTCTTAATCATAGTGTATTTAAATATATTAGGTTTTTTTTATTTTACATTGGCACTTTTTGTACTTTATTTAAGAAATATTTCCCCACCCTGAAATCAGAAACTCTAAACAAAAAAAACCCTCTGAGGGTTGCTAGGTGGGAGGGGGGTGGGGATGGGGCAGAAGGTAAAGGAATTAGAAAGTACAAATTAATAGTCACAATATAGACATGGGGATATGAAATACAGTTTGGGGAATATAATTAATAATGTTGTAAAGATTTTGTAGGGGGTCAGATGGGCACTTGTCTTATTAGGGAGACCACTTCAAGGATTGTGTAGATATCTGACCACTGCACTGTACACCTGAAGCTGAAGCTGGAACTGAATAATATTAAATGTCAACTATAATTAAATATATAGTCACAGGATGTGGAGTACAACATAGGGAATGGAGTCAATGGAATTATAACAGCTATATACGATATCAGAGGGGTAGCAGATTGTGGAGGGGGTTATCACTCTGTGAGGGGTGTAAATGTCTACCTATTACATTGTTTTGTACACCTGAAACAAAAAAAGAAATTTTAACATATTTTTTTCTAAAAGTTAAAAAATTTTGCTTTAGACATTTGCTTTGACACATGTTTTTAATCCATTTAGAGTAGATTTTAGTACATAATTTAATTTTTTCCATATGGCTAACCACTTATTTCAGGCACATTTTTGAAAGGTCACTCTTTGCCCTACTGGCTTGCCATGTGACCTGTAGCATACATAGAAGTTTCATATGTGCATGGGTCTGTTTGGGGACCCTCATTTGTTCCTCTGGTCAACTTATTCACTCTGGGACTAATACTACATGGTATTCCTTACTAAAGATCTATAGTAATACTTGATATCTGGCAGAGCAAGTCTACCTTCCTTCTTAAGAACTGTCTTAAATATTCTTAGTGTTTTGTTATTCCTAAAATTAAAATATTTGAGAAGCAAATTGTCAAATTCCACAAAAGATCCTGTTGAGTTTTGATTGGAGTTGTATGAAATCATTAGTTAAATTGGGGAAGATTATATTACATTAAATCTTCCAATTCATAAGCATGGGCCATCTCTTCATTTATTTATTAGGTCTTCTTTCATATCCTTCAGGAACAGTTTACAAATTTCTGCACACAGGTGTTTACAACTTTTGTTAGATTTATTTCCACTTAAGTTTTTAGTTTTTGATGCTACATAAATGGCAGCAACATTTAAAAATTTATATATAAAAATGCAATTGACATTTGTACATGCAATTTGTGGATGGATTTTACAGTCAGCCACATGGCTAACCTCTATTATTGCTAGTAATTTGTCTCCAGATTTACTTTTTTAGTTATCTAAATAGAAAATCATATCATCTACAAAAAATAATAACTTTAATTTTTCCCCTTTACAATTCATATGTCTTAAGTTACTTTATTTTGTCTTATTTCACTGCCTAAGATCTTTACTATAATATGGAACCAGAGTGGTGGCTTTGCACGTTCCTGTGTTTTGTCTGACTTTAAAGAGAATGCATAAATGGAGTTTGCTTCATCATCTATATATGTTCCCTGGGTGATCTGACTCATGTGCATAACTTCAACAAGGACAACTCCTCAAGCTACTTTCATCCCAGCTCTCCCCTGGCCCTAGAGCCACATATCCAACTGCCCATTCGAGATATTGCTTGGACATCACACAAAAGCCTTTTGTGCATTATGTTCAAAGACGAACACATTATTGTTCCCACAAAGTTGGCTGTGTCCATCAATGCCTCTGCCATCCACCCAGGACCCTTAACATCATTCCAGATTCCTCCTTTTTCCCTCTCTAGTCACCAATACCCAACAAATCTACCTCCAAAAAATTCTTAGATCTTCCACTTCTCTCCCTTCCTATTGCTCATTCACCAAATTCTCCCCAACTCAGGTTACCATCTTTTCTCTCCAAACTGCAGCTCGAACTTATCTTCCCTACCATTACTTTGCCTTCTCCCAATCTTCTCCATCTTTTAGGCAAAATATACTTTCTAAAATATATAGAATATCAAATTGCTACCCTCCTTAAAAGCCATTAATGTTTTTCCATTGCCATTCTTGAAGTGACTCTAAAGGAACTACATATGATAGCCTCCGTTGACTCTTCCAACCCTACCTCCCACCTGCTCCCCAACCTCTGACACTCTGGCTCTGAAATACTCCCCCAGGCCTTACAGCTCTGGTCGTTTATTTAACCCCTGACTTGTGCCCATGTATATCTCTTCCCATGTCACAAGTGTTAGCTCTACCACCCTTTGGATAAGACCAACAGAAGGCAAAAATCAAACAAAAAGATGCATGATGGGCTTGGCTGACATCCATAAATATTGGCTACTTCCTCACAGGAATGCTGAGTGAAGTTCTCTTTTTCTCAGATGCCTACACTGAGGCCCAGCAGGATGCAGGGGTGATTTTGGAGAAGTAAGGATGGGAGAGAGAGGTAGTTCCTGCTGTGGCAGGAGAAATCCAAGTGTGGAAAAGCAGAAATGGCATTACCTCTGCCTGAGTAGGGGTTGGGCATCAGGGCAGCCTGTTCTGTCCCTCTCCTAGCATGTGGGCTCCCATTCCCCTTCTTGGCCTTCTCACCTGCCTCCCTAGTTGCCGACATTGTGGTGGAGTGGACAAGTATTCAGGATCCTTCAGACCTGGGATAATTGTGCACCCTTGAGCACACTACTGAATCCAGCAATCCCATGTCCTCATTCACACAGAGGGCCACTGTGGCCTGATGGTAGCCAGCACTGGGGGAGGACAGATGACTGCACTGTCTCCATCCAGAAGGACCTGGCTCTGGCACTCTGGAGATAAGTGTTAGTCCTCTTCCTGCCCAGGGTCCCAGGCTGCCTTCTCCCTGTACAGTCTTCTGGATGCTGACATTACCTCTCCACCCCCACCCCACTCCACCTGACCATCCTGCTTCCTCTCATTAAAATGTCCTCTTGCCCCTTGGGCAGCTCAACTGATCCTTCATCTGCCTGATGAAGTGGGCAGGGAGGAGTTAATAGTAACATTAATATCCAGCATTTATTGAATGCTCACGATGTACTTGGCACTGTGCTGAGCATTTTAAACACATTATCTCAATTGATCCCCACCGGGTAGGTTCCTTAGCACTTGTTTTCTTGTAAGAGTCTTTAGAATTCATGAGACTCTGGTTTTTACACTTCAGTGAATTGAGCTCCAGAGAACGGAATGCTGACTGCCCAAGGTCACCTAGCAACTAGGTAGTGAGGGAGATTCTGTCATCTCTATAAGGGCCCTAGATACCTGCTTCTAAAGCCCCATACAGAAGGAGCAGTGTCCTTGGCCTCCTTACTGCTGCCACTGTGCCTTCCACCAGTGCCCACAGCACACTCCAAGCCTCTGAGCAGAAGGCTCACTGGCTAAACCAGGTTGTGATTCAGTCTGGGGCCAGGGTTGGCCATCAGGGCATGCCTACTGTCAGGGGTTAGTGTGGTCATTTAAAGAGTCAGTGTGGTCTGGGGTTAAAGGTCAGAGAATTGCTGACAGATGCCAGTGTATGGCTGGTATCAAAGTCAGGATGTAACTTGGGTCAGGGGTCAGCAGTCACTGTGTGATTGGGTAGCAAGGGAGTCAGAGGTGAGTGGGTGGCCAACCTCAGGGAGGTGAGCCACTCCTAGAGAGAACCAGACCCTCTCCCATGGTCCCATTGTGAAAAGAGGTCCTGGAAAGAGCAAAGAATGAAAGGAAAGAGAGAATTGTGGTGGAAGTGAGGCTTCAGAGGAAGCTGGCATGAGCAGGGCTGCCTAGGAGGCCTAAGGGAAGATTTACAGCTTGGCTAAGTGGAAGCGGCCAAGAGAGGAAAAAAGGGGTCTCCAAGAGCAGCTCCGTCCTGCCTTCATCTCTGGGCACCTGGCCCCCTGCTCCCCTACCCACAGCAGCCACTGTGGCTCTAGGGTGTAGCACAACCAACTCACTCTGCTCAGGTCCATCAGAGGAGCTCTTCTGGATGTGACTGCATTTCCTGGGAGTGGTAGCCCCCTACCCCTCTGATAAATGCAGCCCCTCCAGGGCCTGAGACTCTGCCTGTTTCTGATAAGTCTTCTGAATTCCCTGCCAGAATTAGCATTTCCTGGGCCCGTTGATACACACATCACCATCTCCTATTCTGGTGGGGATTCAAGCCACTGGGGACATAAGACAAAGGTAAGAGGTTCAGGGCTTGTACGTTGAGTGACAGTGGCTCTTTCTGTAGGTGACATGGCTGCCATGTCTACCATCTTCCTAACACTTGTGAATCATCCTTTTTAAGGAAAAAAGAGGAAATCTCAGACTCAGAGCAAATCAGATAAGGTACCACTGGGAACTCCCCAGCTCTGAGGTCCGAAGGCTTGGGAGAGAGTACACATCAGCCTGCTGCTTGGTCAGAGCTCAGCTTTGTTGCCACAATATTTGTACTGTTTTTAAGGTCCCTTTTTAATTTGTGGTAGTTGATATTGCAATTCTATTAACAATGGTTGTATAAGTTTCCTTTTGAAATGCCAGGAGAAGCAGGAGTGGACACAGTCCAATGGACACTGGCCCATTCACAGGAATCCCTGATAGTCCCCCTTTCCTGTGGCCAAAGAATCCCCCACCCAGGCCTCATAGCCTGTGGGAGAGTTGAGCTCATTAAAAATAATTGCCTGGCTGGAGTCATTAGCGAACCTTGGCAGAGCACCATTACTCAGTCCAGGCTGTCTGTGCTGTCACTGCTGCTTTGAATCAGAAACCTACCAGTCCCTGGGGACCCTTCCTCCCAAGGAAAGGTGAGACCAGAGATCACAGCCCACCAGATAATGAGGGGAAGGGCTCGCACTCACAGCCCTGAGCACTCTGCAGGCACAAGCTCAGAACCCTCAGCACAGTTCTGTGGGGCTGATGCAGCTGCTCCCTATTTTCCTAATGGAGACAGCGAGGCTCAGAGAGGCAAAGCCCCTGGCAGACACACAACCTACCAGCAGTACACACCAGTGTCTGGGAGCCTGGCTGTCAGAGCTGGGCAGAGCCCTCAGGGACAGGTGTGCTGGCTGGAGATGCAGGGTTCCTTCGAGCCTGACAAGGCCTAATAGGGTCAGGGCTTTGGGGTTACTTCACCCAGGCAGGATGAGGGACAGAGCCATGGCTAGGAGTAGGCTGTTCCTAACCTAGTGGGCTGGACAGGGTTATCACATATAAGCCTAGTGCAGCTGGGCAGACAAAGCTCCCAAAGACGAAATGGAAGTTAGGCCAATTTTGCCAGGCAGGCCCAACATTCTGACCAGGCTGGCTTTGGGCCAGGCAGGTTTGAGCTCATTGCTTGAACACCTCTGCTGTGCTTGGCCAGCATGGTGGGCCCTGAAACTTACTGCCTATCATAGGATCCAAGAACTTCTGTGGCATCTGGGAGAGTGTGGTCACCTCCCAGGTGGGACAAGAGAAGTGTTAAACAGGCCGTTCTGCCTCCAAACACATGGGTGTGCACACATATGGACTGAACATTTGTGTCCCTTTAAATTCATATGCAGACGCTCTAACCTCCAGTGTGGCTATGCTTGGAGGCAGAACCTCTAAGGAAGTAATTAAGGTTAAATGAGGTCATAGGGCAGGGAGGCAGGGGAGGCTGATCCTTATAAGAAGAGACACTGTACAGTTAACTCTCTCTCCCCATGTGCACAAAGAGGTTGTGTGAGGATGCAGCAAGAAGGTGATCAGTCATCTGCAACCCAAAAAGAGAGCTGTTACCAGAACCCAAGCATGTTGGCACCTTGACCTGGGACTTCCAGTCTCCAGACCTGTGAGAAAATAAATGTCTATGGTATTTTGTTATGATAGCCTAAGCAGACTAACACACATGCACTTTGGAAGTTTTTTCCTTTGTCTCTCTACCTGGGTCCCCCTTTACAGATGCCGTGGTGAATGGGGTGTGGGGACCACATTACATCTGGAGGGGCTGGAGCATAACTTAGAGGTGGTATTCCCTTTACAAGCTGGGAGATGGGGAACTTTATAAAACTTGGGTTTTGTGGTCTCAATTTCCTTGTCTATAAAAGAGAGACACTTATTTCTAAAGGTGAGACTCATATGAGTGATGCTTTCAAATTGCCCAGCCCAGAGCACATGCCCAGTGGATATTGTTATTTTTCAATAATGTGAAGTCCCTAATCATGATGAGCAGGGTGGAAAAGGAAAGATAAGAAGTGATGTGTAGACAAGAAGGGGCTAACCACATGAAAAAAAGTACACCTTAGTTTGGAAATGGAACTTGTAATGGAGGTGGGGAGGGGAACAATATCAGGGCTGGGAATGGTGTGGGAGAGGAGGTGGAGGGGGATCAGGGAAGGACCCTTCCTTCGATTGACACACATCCATCAAAATACTGGAGATACCTGGGAAGCTCCGCTGGGAGCCTCAGGGATGGTCACTTCAGTGACCTCACACTGTATTCCAGAAACACCTGGGAGCCTGAAGAACTACAAGGTCTGAGTTCCATCCCTAGAACCTGATCTAATGTATAACTATGTTCACATCAATCAAAGTAGACTTTAGGCCAACAGAGTATTATAAGGGTTAACGAGGGTCAGTAAGAAAAGGAACAATTCGCTGAGAAGATATTAAGATCCTCAGCTTACATACTGAAAACGTAGAAAAACATAACCATTAGACACATGACAACATGTTCCAACTCACTAATAATTTTGAAGTCAAATGGAAACAGGAATTGACCTAACATTTCGATGATTAGGTGTGCAAAGTTCAAAAACAGGTGTTGAGATATATATACTCGTATACACACTCATTGGACATCAATTGGCAGAAACTTTTGGGAAACCAAAATAAAATATTTAAATCAAAGCCTGTCAAAATTTTATCAAGATAAAACTCCCAAACTCTTTGTCCTAGCATTCCCTCTTCTGTATTCAAGCTACTCTACTCAAGAAGATAAGCAGGAGTGTAGAGCAGCTGTACAAGCAGATTCTGGGGGCACATCACAGGGGATGTTTTCTTCTATGGGGATCTGCAGAAGCAAAGGTGCAGGAAAATCTGGACTCTAGTCTAGCCAACAGTCACCTCTAGAAGGAGAGGGTAGAGCAGGTTGAGAGGGATGTGGACTCTCCAGGTAGACACTGGTAGATGCTTTCAAAATGATGGGCTGTGAAGAGGAGAGTAACACCTGGAAGTTAAGAAGAAGGGGATGGAGGCAGAGTGGTATTTCCAAGATAAGAGACTTGGTGTGTTTCTATTGCTGGGAAGAAGCCAACAGGAGCAGGTAGGAGCAGAAAAGGGTTATTCACTCATCCCACATCCTAATAGAGAGAGGGAAAAGAGCAGGACTAGCTTTGTCCAGAGGACCAATTTTCTGTGAGAGAAGGAAAGGGAGAAGGATCTGTCCTGGCTGGATCTCATGGAGATGCAGACTGGGGCCCAGCTTCTTCCAGGCCTGCCCACTTCCCATGCCTGGCCACCCAGATACTTCACTACATTCCTCTTCTGCTAAGTCTGCCAGGCCTGGCTTCTGTTGCATTCCAGCAAGCCCCAGACTCATCCAGAGCTGAGAATCAAAGGCAGAAGATGGACACTGTTGACCAGGCAGGAGAATGGGGTGCCCAGTGCATGGACCAAGACCCTAGTGTCCAAAATCCTTAATTAGTTCTTCTTCATAAGTGCTAATTCTTATTTTTACTGTGATGTCCTTCCTTATCACCGACGACACTAATTTTCCAATATCATAAAATGATTCCTGTTCTGATTGCTCTACTTAAATCAGGCTCTTCAGGTAAAGCTCTCGCATTCATTTAATATGCATTTTCTTCCATGGCGACGGCTCTCCTCCAAGTGAGCATGTCTTTATCATGAAATGTTCTAGTGTGTTCCTACCAGGGGGGTTGTTTCTCTCTGCCTGATCCAGGCTTTCTCTTATTTTCAGGGAATCAGGACATTTTCTGGCTCACCAAGTGGTGTTCTTTTTATTTTGGAGTGTATATTTGTTACATCATTTTCATACTTATTTTAAATTATTTTGTGGATTTCATGTTCTCAGCCCATCATCAGAACCAGGAGTGGCCCATACCTTCTAATGTCACTCATAATGATCTGTCTGTTTTTCCCTTATGTTTCCTATAGCAAATGTAAATGTGATCTTCATCAAAGATATCATCTAACTGGCTATCTTCTATAGGGAAGTTTTTTTTAAGGTTTTATTGGGGAATTGGGGGAGGGGAAACAGCGTTGGGGAATCGAGGAAGGGGAACAGACAAGTTGCTGTCCTTTTGTTCAGTCTAGTTGTGGAGGATGTCGCTTCACTGGCCCATGTTGGTATTATCATTGCGCTCTTCCCGGGTGAGGCAGTTGCTCACTGGCCATTGGACGGCCACTCACGGTGGCTCATGGCAACTCACGAAAGTGCACGCCCTCTGCCGGCCAGTCCCACTGCAGCCTATGCTGTCGCCAGCGACTCACAGCAGCCCAGCTCCAGGTAGAGCTGTTGTTCACTATCTTAGCTGTAGAGGGTGCAGCATCACTGGCCCTAATGTGGGATCCGAACCAGGGCCCTGCTGCTCAGAGCTGGTGTCCCAAGCCAACTCTTAGCCAATGTGCCACTTGGCCAGCCCTATAGGGAAGTTTTTTATTGTGATTATTTCCATTGTGTTCAGCCACTTAATGGAGGACCCTCAATTAATTATACAGTTGATGCTTGAGTAAGACAGGTTTGAGCTGCATGGGTCTACTTATACATGCATTTTTTCAATAAATACAGTAAATGTATTTTTTCTTCCTTGTGGTTATCTTAATAACATTTTCTTTTCTCTAGCTTACTTAATTATAAGGATAATACATGTAATATAAAAATATGTGTAATCAACAATTCATGTTATTGGTAAGGCTTCTGATCAACAGCAGTCTATCAGTATAGTTGGCCCTCTGTGCTTGCAGATTCCCAACTGTGGGTCGAATGTACTGTTTTTGATAATCAGTTGGTTGGATCCACAGATGTGAAGCCTGAGGATACAAAAGGCTAACTGTAGTTAAGTTTTGGGGGTCAAAAGTCACATGCAGATATTTGATCCCCTTGTTGGTACCCCTGACCCATGAGTTGTTCAAGGATCAACTGTAGTGGCTTTTTACCAGATTCCCTGTATGAGAGCTAGATCAGACAAAAGACTAGTCAAACACAAGATGAGCGTGCCTTAAATGAAAGAAGTAGCCTGAGACAAGCATGGCAGTGCTCTCCATGCCTCACCATGTCCCTTCCAGCTCATCTTTCATCATCACCAAGGCATGGCCTTCACCAGCAAAGTCCACAGTGGACAGCTTCAATCATCAAGAATTTTCCAGGCTACAAGACCAAGGAGAAGAGGAGAAAGTAAATGGGCATGTATTTAAGGAAGGTTCCTGGAATCTGCCACTGGATGATTCTGCTTACATCCCTTTGCCAGACCCATGTGGCTACACCTGCTGCCCGGAAGGAGAAAAGTGTAGTGTTTCCTCTAGGTGGCCATGTGCCCAGCTAAAGATGCAGGATTTGATTGCTCTGAAAGGAGAGAAGAGCTATTAGGAGACAATGAGCTGACTCTGTCATGATATCACAGGCAAATAATAATGCCTTTATCTCTTTATTTTAAAGATGTCTTTTTATTATATTTTTTGAATTTTTATGAGTTAATTTGAACCTCACTGACAACAAATGGTGGGGAGCAAGATCTCAAATGCTCCCAAGACTGGTACCTCTTATATTTGTTAACAAAGGAAGACAGGGCCTGGCATGATCTCCTCCTGCAAGGACCCCTGCATTCACTCTGCATGTTTCCTCCCCTTGTACCCCACGCATAATGTTAGCATGTTTTCTGTTCCTGCTTGCAGAATGGAAATGAGAGGCAAGTAGCAGATATGTATGTTTTGGGAAGAGATTTGGGGAGACTAGCTGTTGGATTGGATGTGTGGGCAGGGAACAAAGTTGACTCAGGTCTGGTGTATACAATCAAGGGAAGATGGGAGGAGCAGCAAATGGAAGGTGAGAAGGGTTCTAAGTTCAGCTTTCATAGGCTGAGTTTGAGATACTTTTCAGGAAAGAACCTTCACAGCAATCACTAACTGGAAATGGAGCAGGGCTCTAGGCCAAGAGCCAGGAGCTCTTGTTCCCTCCTCTTTCCCAACCCCAGTGGGAGTGGGTCCTAGAGATCAGCCCCCTCCTGCCCTCTTCTCACAGCTCAGAACCTGTACATGTACACAGCAGGTGCTCAGGCAAACCCAGTGTTTGCCATGCCCTGATGATGATGAAAGATGAGCTGGAAGGGACATGGTGAGGCATGGAGAGCACTGCCATGCTTGTCTCAGGCTACTTCTTTCATTTAAGGCACGCTCATCTTGTGTTTGTCTAGTCTTTTGTCTGATCTTTGCTCAGGCAAAGAGGAAGTAGAAGAGGAAAAGGGTGCTAAATCTTAATAGACCCAAAGAGTCACACATTCCTCCCCTTGTCTCCACAGGTCTCATAAAACAACAATAACAGGAAGAATGTCTAATATTATTAAATGTTTAGGACCTGACAAACATTTGCTAAGAGCCCTAGGGTATCCTAAAATAGCACAGTTCTATCACCACTGGGAGATAAATCAACCTTGGCCTTGGCCCCAGGGGGTCAGGGACATAGGGTCACCTAGGTGAAAAGCAGTCCCATGACCCCCTGCAAATAACTATAGCAAATGTCAATGTGTGTCTTTAAATTTCACCTTTAAAACAACATCTCTGGGCAGTTCTCTACTCCTTGCCAATAAAGACACCACTTTTTGATGAGTAGTCACAAGGTTGAGTGTCAACTGCCCCAGGGAACCCTCCCAGGGTCCCGATTGAATGAGTCTTGCATGAGTCTCATAGCCTCTATTTTATCTCAGACCCTCCTAAATATGCCCTCTGAATTTGGTAAAAACCTATCAAACCATTTTTGTATAAGGCAATAGATAAGCTAGTAAACAATATAAGCTTTCTTTTATTTGGGTCTCACTTAACCTTAGGGGGCTCATGAGGTGGATATCATTATTCAGAGCAAAATATGGAGGACAACGAGAGGTACATGAGAAGCCCCTCCACCAGACCATGGGAGACAAAGGAAGCCTTCCTGGAGGAGATTCCTAAGTGAATTCTGGAAGGTTGGACAGCCCAGATGTGGTAGAAACAAGGCATCCAAGTAGAGGGAACAGCATATGCAAAGACATGGAAGCAAGGGAGCAAATTCCCCCTTTGAGTCCTACATGTCATTTTCTCCTCCTCCTAAGTAGCAGTGGCTCCAGGTCTTGTA
Source organism: Hipposideros armiger (assembly GCF_001890085.2). Classification (NCBI taxonomy): domain Eukaryota; kingdom Metazoa; phylum Chordata; class Mammalia; order Chiroptera; family Hipposideridae; genus Hipposideros; species Hipposideros armiger. The sequence goes on along the minus strand of NW_017731636.1, from coordinate 654,375 downwards.
GCCGCAGGGCGTGTGTCTTTCAGAACTCTGGGGGAATCTCCCTAGGTCTTCACCAGAACCCCCATCATTGAGTACTGGTAAGGGCACATCTGGGGCTTCATCACTCCCAGAGGAGCAATGGCAAGCTTCGCAAGGAGGGCAGGGGGAACAGGCCGGTGCTGAGGTCTGGGCTGGGATGTGGGGTACAGGTATGAGTTCTGGGCTGGAGAGAGTCCTCTGGTGCCTGATTACTGAACCCAGGGACTGGGTATATGAAGTGGAGGGAGGTCCCATCCTGGGGAAATTATCCAGAGGTTGGCCTCACTGAAGTCTCAGGGTCTGGGCTGGTTGGAGGCTGGACAGCCACCCAGGGAGAAAGGCTGGGACTATCCCACATGATATGTGAGCTGTTGGAGGCACCTGACATGGAAGTCCCACATGGGAAGGAAATAAGCCAGGGGCATTCCTTGTTGCAGCTTCAAAGACCAAGTTCCTGTTGGAGGGGGGCCTTCTCTGGAAATGTAAGGATGAGGGTGAGGTAGCTGAGCAGTGCCAGAGGCCTATGTCCTCACATAGTCCAGCTTCTCTAGAAGTCAGGAGCCATGTGGAAGACTGGTTCTGCATGGGGACTGGTGCCACACTAAAAAGAGCTTACACCATGCTCTGGTTCTAAATGCTCCAGAGAATGCAACACAGACATCTTTCCGTGGAGAAGCAGAAGGTAAGAAAACTAGGAGGAACAAGGACCTGATCAGGGGATGGTGCTCAGGAGGCCAGGAGAGTCCTGGCATTTGAGGAAGATTCTGGAACTTCTTATGAAACCCTTCAGTCAGCAGGGAGAGGAAGAGGTCAGCATTCTGGGAGCACCTCAGCTTATGTAAGCTGTCTCAGCTTCCGTAAGTGACTTGGTGTTACTGTGCCCATATGAAAGGTGAGGAAACTAAGGCTTAGAAAGACTGACTCTTACTAGGCCAATATGCATCAAGTGTCCTCTGTAAGACAGCAAAGGGGTTGGATGTGAGGGGTCAGAGGAGTCTCCCTGGAGGTATCTTAACTGAGGTCTTGATGGCAGAGGGAAGGCAAGGAACATTCCAGGCACAAGGAACTTCCTGTGCAAAGTCCCTGGGCATGCAGCATGCTACACAAAAACTAGAAGTGGCTCACTGGGGCTGGGAAGGCAGGAATAAGAGTGCAAAGGGGTGCTGGCTGAGAACAGTGAGGCCACTGCAGGTCTCCAAGTCATAAGGGTGCTTACAGGGGGGTCACCTACAGCAAACAACCTGTATATTGGCCACCCAGCATGTACTGCTCACTGTCTCAAGAGCTTAGTATAAAGCTGTGAACAGCACAAACACAGTCTCAAATCCCCAAGAAATTATCGCAGACACTATGCTCAAACAAAAACCAAATGTGGCAGATGCTACTGAAGTGAGGGAAGGAGAAGGGAGAGTATGGTGAGCAAGGGCTAGAGAGCTATTTGAGAGGGCAAAGAGGGGACATTCGCTTGTGGAAGTCTGGAAGAGCTATAGAAGGAAGTCCTGGAGTTCTTCTGGAGGAAAGTGTTCCAAAGGCCCTGAGCCTGGAGCCTCCTCTCCCTTTGGGTGTCCTGAGCACAGTTGGGGAAGAGAATGGAGGAGAGGAGATGAGGTCAGGAGGAGTGGGGGAAAGGAGAGAGAAGGGCAGGAGTCAGGAGGAACATTGGGAGTTTGGGTAGGACACAGCAAGACTGAGGAGTGTGCAATGGCAGGGGACAGTGTCTCCACACTGTAGACAGGTCCAGAAAGGGCAGGGGAAAGGCTGAGAGTTAGCTTAGCATCCAGGAGGTCACTGGAAGCCTGTATACCAGTGGGGATGAGTTAGGTAGATGGAGGGGCTATAAGAGAACTGGAGTGGGGGTAGACAGGCAGGAAGTTGGGAGCAGAGTGGGACACAGATGGAGGGCAATTAAGACGTAAGAAGGGTTTTTTAAAAATGGGGACAATACAACACATTTGTATGCTCCTGGAGATGATCCAGGAGAGCAGGAGAAACTAAAGGGGGACAGATGAAGCTGTGGGGCAGAAGGCAGAAGCAGCAGGGGCAGGGGCTACACTACCACATCTAGATGGTGCATCCATAGTAGAATCAGGCATAGATACAGGTAGGGGGGAAGCTGTGGAGGGGGTGTTGGTGGAGTGGAATTGCTCTTTTATTGGTGGGCTCACTGCCTGAGGTGTTGGGTATGGGAGAAGGGAGGAGAGCATAGGATGTGAGAGGACCAAGGGAATGTATAGCCCAAGCCATAGAGAGGGCCTCCAAGGTCAGCAACCACAATGTCACAGTGAGGCCTATCTGCACAGATATGGGGTTTCTCCAGCCATATTAAGCCACTCAAGTGCAGGCATGGAGGGGTTGGAATGGCCAGGTGAGTATGAGGAAGGATGGCAAGGGGACTGAAGCTGTTGCAAAAGGGATGATTACTGTGATGGAGCAATGAATGGGTAGAACTGAGAGAAATGAACACTGAGATAGAAGGGGCAGGAAAGAGTTGGCGTGTCAACAGGAGGAAGATCCCTGTTAACTGTTAACTTGGAATCCAGGGGCAAGAAGAAGTGATCTGGAAAGACAGTCTTTATGCAGTGGGAGCAGGTGATTGAACTTGAGGGGAGGGTGGCAGCTGGTGGGGCAGGGCACTGTAGGAAAAGGGACAGGCCGAGGACTGGAAGGACGGGTATGGGAAGGCCATAGGCAGGTCATGGGCTGTGAAAATCCTGAAATGGCCAACCCCTGCCAGCACAGGGTTGAGCGTGGAAATGGAGTTCGGGAACCAGGAAGCAGAATTATGCTTTCGTATCTGAGTGCCTATGAAAAGTGGCCCTGCCTCTACAGATGCAGATTCAGTGGGCTGGATATTTTTGCAAAGCTATCCAGAAACAAACTGAAAAAGAACAGGTGTGCGCAGGATGGAAAGGCTTTCCTGGTAAAGTCACCAAAGGCAGAAACAGCTAAAGGTAAATGATGTGATGACAAAAAATTTTTAAAAAAATCTCTATGCCCCACCCTCCAAAATTAAAAACAAACAAACTAACCAGGAAAAAGAAAAGAAAAAGAAAAACAAAGACTGTACAACCAAGTCATAGGGAAGAGTTGTGGTAATTTTAAGAGTAATTAGAGAAACTTAAAAAGAAACGTAAGAATGTGATATTATCTATCTGATTGGCACATTGACAAGTTTGGGAAGTGGGGCTCCAAGTCTGTGGAGGAAACATATTTATATGCATGGTTGGGAGATCCAGCTGGTATAACCTTTAGGGCAAGCAATTTGGAAGTTGCTCTCAAATTTAAGATTATCCCCTTTGGCCCAGCTATTCTGTTTCCATATCCAAGATTAATTGTTAACTGAAAAAGGCAATTTTTGACTCCAGTGGGAGGCATTTTTGTGGTGGAAGTTGGTCCATGGAGATCTATTAAGGGAGAACACAGTGGGTCAGTAGGTTGCACACCAGCCTCCAGAGCCCCCCCAAGCTCTACACCTGCCAGGTGAGGACCATTGAGGCCTAGAGCAGACTCTGTGTTTGCCAGGGTCTTGGCTGTGAGGAGGGGAGTACCAGAGTGGACAGGGCAAGGGGGGGACAGGGCAGGGAGGACCTAGGGTGATGAATGGGATGTCCAAATCCCACCCAAAGAAAGCTAATGGTAGTGGGGGTGGGGTGGGGCAGAAAGGACTGAATTAGGCAGAAGAGGTACTAGCTCATCCTGGATGAGGCAGCTGGATAGGTTTCTTTAGAGGAGGTCCAACCCTTCCCCGGGAACCAGGGAGAGAAGAGGAGACGGCTTGGAGGTGGAGGTGATATCAGCCAATAGCCCTGTGGCCCTACGTGCTAGGCAGAAGGACCATCCCAGCTACAGATCCATTGTCCCCTCCAAGTCTGACCTGACCAGAGAAACTCCACCTGTCTAGGTCTTCAGAGCTCTCAGAAGACATCCAGCTTCAGGGACAGCAGCAATTGAGGCCCATGGTCAACTGCCTTGGCAGATTCCAGGAGGTAAGATCAGGCATAGGCTCCCAGAGGCCCTCCCATGTGCACATTCGTCTCCAGATGGGGTGGGCAGGTAGCTGCTTCCCTCTAGAAGGCTTTCAGTGTCTCGGATGGGCCCAGACATGATTCAAGTAGGTTGTATTTCATAGCTGGTGGTGAAACCACATGCCAGGTTGAGGCGTCCAGGTCAAGGAGCTGCAGAGGGAATATTGGTCTCACCACTTGGACATGATGTAATTGTGCTTCCCTTGTTTGTTTAAGGATGAGGTGAGCTAACACACACTGAAAACAGGGCCTGTGATGTTTGCACATCTCTGTGAACTCACTAAGAAGATTGAGGTGCCCACTTAAGTGGGGAAACTCTGTGGCCTATAAATACTGTCTCTATGCAGCTGTTTAGAAAAGACTGGAAGGTACATATCCAAAGGCTAAGCATGTTTGCCTCTGGACACAAGCGAAGGATAGAGACGATTTCCCATTCTTACTTCATATGCTCCTGTATATGTTTACAATAAGCATGTACTACTCTTGTATGAATGAAAAATTTTTGAGAAGATAAACATAGAAAACAGGGCCCGGCACTGTGAGCATTCATTCCATGAGTGCCAGACTGTCTTCTCACCACAATGTTTACTGTCAGTCTGGCTTTAATTGAAGGGGGCTTCCCCAGGACCTCACCTGGTCTGAAATCTGGAGGGTGGGAGGTACTGGCTAAGGTTGGCGGCAGGAGGTGGGGGCAGGGCTCCCAGGGAATGAGATGAAAGGCAGGCATGCCATTGTAACCACAGTGATCAAAGCAAAGAGGGCAGGAGAAGCGGGGAGGCTGAGGGGGAGGCCGAGTTACCCGCACACTGGGGAGATGCTGAGGAGGTCCTTGTTATAAGAGCTCCCCACCTAAGGAGTCCTGTACCTGGAAGCCCAGCCCCCACCACCTTCTACCCTCACAGTGTGCACTTTCCCAATACACCCCTCTCCACATACCCCACCCCACCACACTGGCGCTCAGGGGCTAGTGAGACTTTTCCAGCTGGGTGGGAACCGTTGCAGATCTGTGTGATGGCTGAAGAGGGAGGGGTCAGGGGCTAGCCCAGGCCTCCTGCTTCTGGGTGACTGGGGTTGCAGTAGGGTGGGGAGGGGCACCCATCAGAGCAGGAGTAACTCAGGATGATGAGGGCAAGGTGCTGTAGGGTGCCCAGCAGGGGGGTGGGCTCCTGGGCAGAAGCTGGAGGAGACATAGTTGGGAAGGGCAGGGAACAGCCTGTGCAGAGGCTTTGAGGTAGAGGGAACTGAGAGCTGAGGCCCCACCCTGAGCCAGGGCTGGGCTGAGTCACCAGCTCATGAGAAGCAAAATGGCTAGAGGCTGGAAGCCAACTCAGAATGCTTTCTGACAGCAGAAGGAAGTCACTGAAGGTATTTCAGCCCAAGAGGGTAACCAATTTTGCATTTCAAGTTCATTACCTAGGTTAAGGGGAGGGGGTGAGGGCAGGAGTAACAGGAGAGCCCAGGGCCCAGTTAAAGGGAATTTGTTAACAGGAATTGGGATTGATCTGAAAAGCGAGACAGGGAGCAGGAGGAGGGAGATAGGGGCTTCACCTTTGGCAGGGAGGTGGTAAGGTCCTGAGCAGCTGTGAAGGAGTGTGCGGGCAGGGGCTTATTTATGAGATCTTTGGGGAGAATTCACCTGCATAGAAAAAGGGTGTAGAGGCACAAGGACAGGAGCTGGAGTCTTGTTGTATAAAATCAATCCTCCCCCAATTAATACAAGGTGTGATCAAGAAATACAGTGAAACTTTAAATTTAAAAAAATTATTACAGCAAAAGACACATTACCATTAATCCCCCTCAAAATACTCCTCCTCACTTCAAACACACTTATGCCATCATTCTTGCCACTTTCTGAAGCAGTTCTGCGAGTCCTCTTTCATAAGTGTCTTTAGTTGCATTGTCGTGGCTGCCTCGGTGTCCTGAATCAATTCAAAATGTTTACCTTTCATGGCTACTTTGACTTGGGGGAAGAGCCAGAAGTCACAAGGTGCCAGATCCGGTCAAAAAGGTGGATGAGGACACATGGTAATGTTTTTTGTGGTTTTTTTTTAAAGATTTTATTGGGGAATTGGGGGAGGGGAACAGTGTTGGGGAGTTGGGGAAGGGGAACAGACAAGTTGCTGTCCTTTTGTTCTTCAGTCTAGTTGTGGAGGATGTTGCTTCACTGGCCCATGTTGGTATTATCATTGCGCTCTTGCCGGGTGAGGCAGTCACTTGCCGGCCATTAGACAGCTGCTCACGGCAGCTTACGGCAGCCTACACCATCACTGGCGACTCACGGCAGCCCAGCTCCAGGTCAAGCTGTTGTTCACCATCCTAGCTGTAGAGGGCGCAGTGTCACTGGCCCACATGTGGGATCCAAACCAGGGTCCTGCTGCTCAGAGCTGGCATTCCAAGCCAACTCTTAACCAACACACCACTCAGCCGGCCCCACACTGTAATGTTTTTATTTGACAGAAATTGACATACCAGAAGCAATGTGTGACACAGAGCCTTTCCATTGTGATAAAAATATATGGTGCATGCTGCTGCAAGTGCCATCTAACAGAAAGGTAGGGATCTTCAATACAGAATGTGGCACATTGAATCTTAGTAACAGTGTGTGACAAGTTTCAATTTGTTTGGTGCAGTCAGTTGGGTGTGAGCTACTGTTAAGAGAAGGTGTGTTCTAAAGTGTGCCATAAATCATCCTCCATCACAACAACACTCCGTGTCACACATCACTTCTGGCATATAGCAATGTCAGTCAAATAAAAATATTACAGTGTGTCCTCATCCATCTTATTCATTGGATCTGGCACCTTGCGACTTCTGGCTCTTCTCCAAAGGCAAACCGATTCAGAACATGGAGGCAGCCACAACAGCGCAACTAAAGACACTCATGAAAGAGGACTTCCAGAACTGCTTCAGAAAGTGGCAAGAATGATGGGATAAGTGTTCAAAGTGAGGGGGATTAATGGCAGTGTGTCTTTTACTGTAATAATTTCTTTTTATTTAAACATTCACTGTATTGCTTGATCACACCTTATAAATGCAGTTAATACCATTCTACTTGGAAACTCCATGTTGTTTACTTTGGGATCTAAATGAAATGGTCTTAAGGTTTATGTAAACTAAAAACACATGCCCACAGAACAATGAAATACACACAAAAAGGATATTCCTTAGACATTTTGGAAGAATTGTCCTTGGGGAGAGGAGGGAAAGACAAGGGAGTCCTTAAAGTGAGAGGATGCTGAACTGAGGGGTATGGTGAATTCAACCCTGCACCGCTTCCTAAACACAGGGAAAATCATGTGTGCAATTACTCATAATTAGAAATGTGTCCACTACCACCAGTGCAAGAGAATGGCACAGATAAAGAAAAATGGCGATCTCTCAGCCCCATTCCCTGCCCCAACCCCAGGTGACAACACATGTCCAGGCACAGGGGACTTTGTTGTTTGTTTCCTCAGCACTGAGAGTCCTATAAGCCCAGGGGGTGGAGGTGGGGTGGGGGGCAGACTCAGATGTCTGGAAGACAGGCAAGAAAAGAAACTTTTAATCCATCTAGCAAGTCCTCCCTCCAGGCTCACGTTCTGGGTGGTTAACAGGTTTTTCACCATCTCCAAGCAAATGCAGGCTCCTGTTTTGCTGAATGGACGTAGCCTTGTCTTACGTGAGATCCTACGTGGGTCCTCCCAGCCCAGCCCACTGGGGCTTTGTCTATTCCCATGCTGATCACAGTGTTCTGATTTCAGCAGCTTTCTGGTAAAGGGTGACATCTGGTCAGCCAAGGGGCCCTCACATTTCACTTAGCCCTGGGGGCCTTCATTCAGATTTTGATTCAGCAAGTCTGGGTCGGGGTTGAGACTCAATTTCTAACAGGCTGTGGGTCCAGTCTGAGTTCCACACCTAGTAACGAGCTAGAGAGTTCATTCAGGTTATTTCTTTTTTCACTCTGTGCTGCTTTAGAGTCCTTTCACACTGCCATGGCACCTGACTGGTGAGTAATCTATTCCACCATTTTTGTTGTTGTTTTTATCCAAATGGACCTGTTGGGTGCCAGCTATTTACACAACATAGCCATATAAGATCTTGTCCAGGTGGCACCATCCCAGCCAAGAATCACTGCCAACACTGGGCATTACCCAGGTTGTAAATTTTTGCCGATCTGATGGTCTAAAGTGATCCACTGCAGTTTTATTTTGGATTTTTTTCAATAAATGAAACATTCTCTTCATGTATATTTAGTCCCTGGAGTTTCTTTTTGCCTATTTTAATCCTTTTGTCTGCTTTTCTAAGAGAATTATAGATTTTTCCTTGTTGATTTACAAGAAGATATCTATATATGTATATATTACACTAAATACTAGTCCCTTTTCAGTTTTAGAAATTACAATTATCTTATTCCAGTTGTCACCTGCCTGTTAACTTTGTCCCAAGTGTGCTTGGTTGAGCAGAAATCCTTGATTTTGATGTAAATAAATTCATCCATTTTACCTTATAATGCTTACTTTGGGGATTTATTTAAGAAGTCTTTCACCCCACCCATGCCACAATTCTCCTATATGGTCTTCTATTCATTTATGGTTTTATTTTTCACTTTTATGTTTTTTAATCCTCTGGAAGCTACTGGTGAATATGGAGAAAAACAAAACTAGCACCTACTGCCACCATCTATGGAAATGAATGGCATTTTATTTATAGATTAATTTGGGGATACCTGACATGTTTATAATGTTAAGTCAACCCCATTTGAGAACACTAAGTGTCCCCCCATTGTTTAGAACATTTTTTAAAATCTCATTGAAAATCTTCCTCATGAAGTTTTATGAACTTGTTGCTAAGGCAACTCCTAGACACTACACATCATGTTGCTGTTATGAACACCTAACTTATATTTATTATCTTTTCCAACTGATGTAGAGAAATGCAATGGATTGTAAGCTGATTTTGTATTCAGCAGTCTTGCTGAATTCTTATTAAATTTCAAGGTTTGTATTCGATGATTTTGTTTTTAATATACAGAGGGTGCCAAAAAAATGTATACAAATTTTAAGAAAGGGAAAATCTATTAAAATTAGAATACTCAATATATACTGATAACAAAAGAAGAATACAAGTCACATTTGACTTCTGCAATTACAAGAGGGACTCAAAGTGGTTACCGTCAGAGTCCAGACACTTCTGATTATGGCGAACTACTGCCTGAGCAACGTTGACCAAAGTATCCACTTGTATACATTTTTTGGGCACCCTTGGTATAACATTAAAATAAATAAATGAAGTGATAGATATATAATAAATAAAATGGCATATATATTTATTTATATGTAGACATAATGACAGTTTTAGCTCTTTTCTTTACAGTCTCTGATGGTCTGCTTCTTTCCTCATAGTGTTGCCCCAGTCCTCGAGTTCCATGTTAAAACTAGTAATGATTGTGTATATCCCTGCTTTGTTTCCAATCTTAAAAAGAATGTATCTAAAGTTTCTGCTTTAAGTATAGTGTTTTTGTGTATAACCTTTATCAAAATAAGGAAGTTCTCTTCTATTCTTAGTTTGTCAAGAAGTCTTCTTTTTGTTGTTGTAATTATTATCAATATAAATAGGTGTTGAATTTTATCAATCATTTCTCTATAGATAATAGAGATAGATTTGATATAGATATAGATATGATGGTCTCTTTAAAAATCATAAATAGGGGCTGGCTGAGTGGCGCACTGGTTAAGAGCTGGCTTGGGATGCCAGAGGGCCCCGGTTCGGATCCCATATATGAGGGCCAGTGACGCTGCCCTCTACAGCTAAGATGCTGACCAACAGCTCAACCTGGAGCTGGGCTGCCATGAATCACCGGCGAAGGCAGGTGGGTTGCCATGGGCTACTGTGTGTAGCCAGCAGCCAGCGTGAGCAGCCAGCAGCCGCCATGAGTGGCCATCCAGAAGCTGGCGAGTGATCTGCCTTGCCCAGGAAGAGCACAATGTTGGTGCCAACTTGGGCCAGTGAAGCAACGTCCTCCACAACTAGACTGAAGAACAAAAGGATAGCAACTTGTCTGTTCCCCTTCCCCTAATGCCCCAATAAAAAATCTTTAAAAAAATCATAAATAACATTAATAGCTTTTCTAATGTTGAACCATCCTTGCATTCTTGAAATAAATCCTACCAGGTTGTAATGTATATATTTTAATACGTTTACATTCTATTAACTAATATTCCCATGATATTGTGATTTATAATAAGCATATACTTGGTCTTCATCTGTTGGAATTTCCTAAGTGATGAGAATCTTAAAGGTGACTTTTGTTATGTTAATGAAGTGACTTTTTGAGCCTAAAGATGCAGATGGTTGCCAGGGGAGCCAATCTTGTGATTAGAGGACTGTAGATCAATCACCACTGGCCACTGATTTAATCAATCATGTCTGTATAATGAAGCCTCCATAAAAATCCAAAAGAACAGGTTCAGAGAGCTTCTGGGTTGATGAACACATGAAGATTAAGGGGAAGGTGGCATGCTTGGAGAGAACAAGGAAGCTCTGTGCCCCTTCTCACCTACATTCCCCAGTGCATCTCTTCCATTGGCTATTCCTGAGTTGTATATTTTATAAAATATAGTGTATAATATAATATAATATAAAATAAATGTTTTTATATAAATGTTTTTATATTACATTATATTACATTATATTATATTATACTATATTATATATAGTATAATACAATAGTGTATAAAGTGCTTCCTTAAATTTATGAGTCATTCTATGGAATTATCAAACCTGAGAGGCATTGTGGGAACTCTCAAATTTGTAGTCAACCAGTCAGAAGTATGGATGGCCTGGGCACCCCATTTGTGCCTGGCATCTGAAGTGAGGGCAGTTTTGTGGGACTGACTCTTAAACCTGTGGAGCCTGATGCTATCTCCTTGTAATTAGTGTCATAATTGAGTTGTTGGACATCATTTGGTACCAGAGAATAATAAGTTGGTGTCAGGGGGGATAAAAACAACCATTCAAGGACTTATAAGAGCTTCTATTTTCTATGCAAAGTATAAGATAAAGGATTTACTGAGAGAAAATATGGTTTAATAATCCAAGAAAAAAGATATAAATATTAAAAGTAAGAAGCAAAGCTCTAATTTTGGCAAGAAAGTATGGTGTGGTAGCTAATAGTAAGCTGGAGGCTAACTGCCATGTTACCATTTTATTAACTGATGACCTGGGAAAGCAATTTAGCTGCACTCTGCCTCCATTTCCTTATCTGCACAGTGGGAGCATAGTAGGACCTGCATTGGAGTTCTTGTGAAGACTAAATCAAAGATTCCTAGCATTTCCCTAGATCACATTATTGGCTGCTATTATAATTATTTGCAGTGATATTGTTTACTACTTAAAAAACCTAACAGAATAGATTGAGAAGCTTTAAAAATATTTTTAACAAGATGATCATTTACAAAGTCAATAGGAAGAAATCCAAAGCTTTTCTAAATACCTGCAGTAATCAGAAAGAGAATATAACAGATAAGCTTCCAACCCTCCCCCAACAAAAATGCTGAATGGAATATAACAAAACAAACCTTAAAGTTTATATGAAAGCATAAAGGTCCACAAAAATAAATAGAATAAAAGGCCAAATCTTTTTTCCTGCAACATGTAAACTTATTAGGAAACTAAAGTAATTAAAGACAGGTTGGTATCAAAGTAGGAGTTTTTACAAAATAAATAAAATGAAATAGACAGTGCAAAAGGAGCCCTGAACCCATATAGGAAAAAGGAAAACTGGTATGCCACAGAGATGCCAAAATAAATTGCTGGTGAAACAATAGACTATTACATAAATGGTGCTGGGTAATCAGTTATTTATATAGAAATTTAAAAATGAATTCCTTGTGTCATACCATGTACAAGAATAAATTCCAAATAGATTATGTACCTAAATTTGAAAAGCAACATGTTTAACATTGAGGAAAAACAATAAGAAAATATCTTTAATGATGTTAGAGCAGGGTAGGACTTATTGAACAAGGCATAAAAAATAAGATTAATTTAACTGCATCAAAATCAGAACTTTGAGATGATAAAAGACACCATCAACAAAGCAAACAGACAGAAGGGTGAAGATATGTGCAATGTGCATAGCTAATAAAAAATTTTTATCTAGCTTATAAAAAGAACTCCTATAAATCAGCAAGAACAAGACAAATCTGAACAGAAATGTGAGTAAAGAATAGAAACAGGCAATCCAGAGACGAATAAATCTAAATGACAAATAAACATGAAAACATAAGATCAATTAAAGTCAGCAAATGTACTTTAAAACAATAATAAGATGCTATTCCATATCAATCACCTTAGCAAAAAGTATAAAAATAAACAAATATTGGTGGGAACTCTTGTATGCTGCTAAGTGTAGTAACAGCTGGTCCAGACACTTTGGAGAACAATTTGGCATTATCTAGTACAGTTGAAGATGTACACAGCCCACCCCTAGAAATTCCAATTCTAAGTATCCAGCCTAGAGAACCTCTCACATATGTACAGAAGGAGAAATATACAAAGATGTTCACTATTTGTAACAGTAAAAAGTAATAATAATAAAATAGAAACAACCTAAATGTCCATCAACAGGAAAATGGAGACGCAAATCACAAACTGTGGCACTTTCATACAGCAGTGAAAATAAATGAAGTATACCAACACTAATGTATCTCAAAAACCTAACACTGCTAGAAAAGAGCAAGTTATAAAACAAGATTTACAGTGTGATAATATAAAGTTTTAATGCACGTAAAACAATTCTACATATTGTTTACAGACACATACATATTTAATAAAAGTATAAAACTTTTATTATGACCCACAGAACAAGAAAAAATAATTTCAAATCATATATCTGGTAAGGGATTAATATCCAGAATATGTATAGAACTCCTAAAACTCCTCAACAACAGAACAGCTCAATCCAAAAGTAAGGAAGGACTTGAATAAATAGTTCTCTAAAGAAAATATATGGAGAGGACTTCTGGTAAGATGGTGGAATAGATGGATGCTATGCAAACTGCCTCCCAGGATCACACCAAAATTACAAATATTCTATACAACATTCAACCTTGGAAGTCCCCTGAACACTAGATGAACAGAACCTCTAAACGAAGGACTTAAAGAGGCCACGTGGAGTCTGGTAGAAAGGGCGGAGATGAGAGAGGGTGAACCCTGTGAGGGGCACCTCAGTGGTGGAGAGGCCTCTCCATTTGGGGGAGAGACCTTACGACCCCACAATGAGCTCACCAGCCCAGAGTTACCTTGCTGGGAAGAGGAGTTCCACAATAGCAGGCAGTAGAAATTAATGAGGAGACTCTCTGCTCAACTCCCTGAGGTGGAGGGTGGCTAGAGAACCGGTCGCCCTCCTGTGGAGCCAGCACACGGACTCACTTGCTGGTGAGCAGTCACCAGGTCCCTGGCAAATGGAATGGCTGCGTGAGCAGGGGCCAGGAGCTTGTGGGGAAGGAATGAACTGAACGCCTTTGGCATGGGAGCTGGAGGTTTGGGGACCATTGTTCCCCTGGTGTGGAGCTTACACATGAGTAGTGTACAGGAGGGTGTCATTTTTTCAGGGTTGGGCCCTCTCACAGAGGGTCAGATCCGGAACTGCATTGGTCTGGTGGAATTGGCACAGGCATGCATGTGTGCATGCATGTGGCTTTGGGTCTCCACTCTCTGCACTGCTTGTGCTGTGTAACCAGGTAGCACCTGGCAGGCATGCTTCGGGACCAACAGGCTGCTCATTGAGATGCAGGTGCACACACACTGCCTTGGGTCCCCGCTCTTCGCACTGTGAGTGCAAAATTGCTAGGGTGACAATTGGCGGTCGGGCTGCTCTGCCTAATCCATAAGCAGCTGATTGGTACAGGCTGAGACTGGGCGTTTTCCTGCAAGTGTTGTTGGGCCGGGAGCTGTGCACCTGTGTGATCTGGACGGGGCATTTCAGGCGCATTTGTGCAGGTTAGTTGCCAGTACAGGAGTGCACATTGCTCTGGTTTGGTGGGGTAACTGACCACAACCAGTGGTGTCTTGGGGACCTGCCCTGCCCACCTAGAGCTGTGTTGCCAGGGGCACACTGACCCCTGCTGCCTGGCCCCCACCTCTGCTGTCCACAGGGTTTTTGCAGCAGCAGACAGCCTGTAGCAACCTGTGAGAATGTTTAATGGTGAGCACAGCCCCAGAGCACATGGCAGCTAATTGCGAGAAGCTCACTGCATGCCTGAGAGGGAGGCCAGCACATGATGCATTGTGACCTTCCCCCCAACATAGCTGTTGCTGAGTCAATTAGAGACTCTATTGCTGAGCAAGTGGTCTGCAGATTAAAGCGAGTAGAGAGCCTTTTCTTTTTTTCCCCTTTTCCTTTTTCTTTTCTTTTTCCCACTTTTTTCTTTTTTTCTGTTTTATTAGTCTTTTGTTGTTTTCTTTCTCTTTCATCTTTTTGTCCTTTTTCTTCTTTTCTTTCATCTGTTTTCTTTTTGTCGTTTTTTCCTCAGGCTTGTATACCTCATTATTGCTTTGGTCACTGTTTTCCTGTCATGTTCTCATGCTTTTGTGTTTGTGTTTTAGTCTCTTTAATATATTTTTGTTTCTCCTGTCTGATCATTGCTTATCATGTTTGTGGGGGTGTATTTGTTTTTTGGTGTTGTTGGGTTGCCTTGCTTTGTTTTTGTTTTATGACGTGAATGTGGACCTAGCACTGGCCCAGGAACTGAGACTACACTGAATTTGTAGAAACCACTGACCACAGCCTTCACGCACCTATAACACCACCTCGTCCACTATCAGCTGCATTGCCAGGGGCAATCGGGATGCCGGGGTGACTGGTCCCAACCCCACAAACTGTGGAAAAGGTTTTTTACAACAGAAGGTGGTTCACAGAGCCCTGGAGTCATCTTTGTGGTGTTCAGTGACTATAAACCTGCACCACAGCCACTTGGGAGCAGGTTTTGTGAATCTGTAAGCATGAGATGGAGGCTGGCTATAGTGCCCTTGGGATGCTATACAAGGGGGTCACAGGCCAGGTATTGGTATAAGACCTGAATCTGCATTAACATCTTAAAAACTACAAACCACGTTGCATAACTCACTTGAACTCCATCCTGCAAAGCTAATGCCACATCACAGAGGCACCCTCAACACTGGGTCAAATAGCCAGACACCCCACCCTAAAAAGCTCTTTCAATAGGTGGGCCTTACTGGCACCTGATATGTGGAACCAGGCCTAGGGGGCCCTGTACTTTTCCTAAACTGCCTCAGGACCAATATAGGAAGCAGCCAGCTTCAGTTCACACAGAGACCATCCCCACATGACCCCAGGTCCAACATGGGCAGCAGCCTTGGTGAACCTACCAGGTAGCTATGGACCGGTAACAGACAGGTCTGAAATGGCTCTGAGTGGGAGCCCCCTCAAGAGACACCAGAACAACTACACTTAGAGGTCAGTGTTAGATAAAACCAGAGTATTACCTGGCTGAACCGACAAGTGGCACTCTCAGAGGACATTTTCCACAGGAACAAGAACCTACAGTGGCCAAGCCTCCTCTGAGGGGGTCAACCTCCACACAGCATTTCATACACTGTGAAAAGAACTAATTCTCCCAGCTAATCAGTCTGAGGATCAATCCTACCCTTTGACAAGCCAAAAGCAATTAAAGAGAAACTTCAACAGCCACACCTCTAAGACACACAGGACAGGAGAACACAGAGACTGTGCAATCCAAATATAAAGAACAGATATTACAAAAGCACCCAGCAATGACTGAGAGGTATAGGTGATCTATCTACTACATCAAAGCAATCACAGAGAGACAGCTAGAATGAAAAAACAAAGAAACATGTCCCAAGTAAAAGATCAGAAGAAACCTCTAGAAATGGAACTAAATGAAACAGAGGTATCCTACCTTTCAGAGACAGAGTTTAGAACACTGATGATAAGAATGTTTAAAGAGCTTGCTGAGGACATAAAGAAGGATACAGAAATCATAAAAAACAGCCAGGTAGAACTAAAGAATATGATAACTGAAATGAAGAACACACTCCAAGGAATCACCAGTAGATTGGATGAAGCAGAGGATCTGATCAGCAATTTAGAAAACAAAGTAGCATAAATCACCCAGTTGGAAAAACAAAAAGAAAAAAGAATATAAAACAAAGAAAATAGTTAGGAGACCTGTGGTACAACATCAAGCACAACAACATTTGAATCATAGTAATACCAGAGGGAGAAGAAAAGAAGCAACAGATCAAGAATGTATTTGAAGAAATAATGACTAAAAACTTCTCTACCCTGGTGAAGGAAATCGACATAGAAACCCAGGAAGTGCAGAGTTCCAAACAAGCTGAACCCAAACAGGTCCACACCAAGACACATCATAGTTAAAATGGCAAAGGTTAAAGACAAAGACAGGATCCTAAAAGCAGCAAGAGAAAGACAGTGGGTTACATAAAAAGGAATTCCTATAAGACTAACAGCTGACTTTTCTACACAAACTCTGCAGGCCAGAAGGGAGTGGCAGGAAATATTCAAAGTGACGTAAAATAAAGGCCTAAAACCAAGATTGCTATACCCAGCACGGCTATCACTTAAAATTGAAGGAAAGATAAAGAGCTTCTCAGAAAAGAATAATAAGCTGAAGGAATTTGTTAACACCAAGCCAGCATTGCAGGAAATGTTAAAAGGGCTTTTTTAAACAGAAGAAAGGGGAAAACAAGCTAACCCAGGAAGATCAGAAATACAAATAACAAAATGGCAACAGATATGCACCTATCAATAATCACTTTAAATGTGAATGGGCTAAATGCTCCAATCAAAAGACAAAGAGTGGTTGAGTGGATAAGAAAACAGGACCTAGGCATACGCTGTTTACAAGAGACTCATCTCAGATCAAAAGACACACAAAGACTGAAAGTAAAGGGATGGAATAAGATATTTCACGCAAATGGAAATGAGAAAAAATCTGGAGTAGCAAAGTATTTTATCTCGGACAAAATAGACTTTAAAATGAAGACTACAATAAAACCAAAGAAGGACACTACATAATAATAAATGGATCGCTTCAACAAGAGGACATACCTCTAGTAAACATCTATGCACCCAACATAGGAGCTCCTAAATATATAAAACAGATACTGACAGGCATAAAGACAGAGATCAACAGTAACAGTATAGTAGTAGAGGACTTCAACACTCCGTTGTCACCAATGGACAGATCCTCCAGACAAAAATAAACACAGAAGCAGTGGCCTAAATGACACTTTAGACCAGCTGGATTTAATTGATAATTTTAGAGCATTTCACCCTAAAGCAACACAATATACATTCTTCTCAAGTGCACATGAAACATTTTCCAAGATAGACCATAAGTTAGGACACAAAACAAGTCTCAATAAATTTAAGAAGATAGAAATCATATCAAGCATCTTCTCTGACCACAATGCTATAAAACTGGAAATCAATTATAAAAAGAAAGCTGGAAAGCACACAAACACATGGAGGCTGAATAACATGTTACTAAATAGCGAGTGGGTCAAAATGAGATCAAGGAAGAAATCAAAAGATACCTCGAGACAAATGAAAATGAAAACACAACCCAAAATCTTTGGGATGCAAAAAAAGCAGTCCTAAGAGGTGAATTTATAGCAATGCAGGCCTATCTAAAGCAACAAGAAAAATCTCAAATCAACAGACTATGTATGCACCTAAGGGAACTGGAAAAAGAACAGCAAACAAGCACAAAGGTAGTTCAAGGAAGGTAATAATAAAGACCAGAGCAGAAATAAATGAAATAGACACCCCCCAAAAAATACAAAAGATCAATGAAACCAAGAGCTTGTTTTTGAAAAGATAAACAAAATCGACAAACCCTTAGCCAGATTCACCCAGAAAAAGAGAGAGAGGACCAAATTGATAAAAATCAGAAATGAAAGAGGAAAAGTGACAACAGATATCACAAAAATACAGAAAATTGTAAGAAAATACTACAAGCAATTATATGCCAACAAATTTGACAATCTGGAAGAAATGGATAAATTTCTAGAAGCATACAATCTACCAAGTCTGAACCAAGAAGAAACAGAAACTCTGAACAGACTGATTACTACAAAAGAAATTGAATCAGTAATCAACAAGCTTCCAACAAACAAAAGTCCTGGACCAGATGGCTTCACAGGTGATATTTACAAAACATTAAAAAAAGAATTAATACCTATTCTCCTCAAACTATTTCATAAAATACAGAAAGAGGGAAGGCTCCCAAGCACATTTTATGAGGCCAGTTTTACTCTGATCCCCAAATCAGACAAAAATATTAAAAAAAGAAAACTACAGGCTGATATCCCTATGAACATAGATGCAAACATCCTTAACAAAATACTAGCAAACAGAATTCAGCATCACATTCAAAAGATCATATACCACAATGAAGTGGGATTAGTTTCTGGTATGTAAGGTTGGTTCAATATCTGTGAATCAATTAATGTAATACCTCACATTAACAAAATGAAAAATAAAAATTATATGATCATATCAATAAATGCAGAAAAAGCATTTGACAAAATCCAGCAGTCATTTATGATAAAAACTTTTAGCAAAGTGGAAATAGAGGGATCATGTCTCAACATAATAAAGGCCTTATATGATAAGCCCACAGCAAACATCATACTCAATGGGGAAAGGCTAAAGTCTTTCTGCTTAAGATTAGGAACAAGACAAGGCTACTCACTTTCACCACTTCTATTCAACATAGTTCTGGAAGTTCTGGCCACAGCAATCAGACAAGAAAATGAAATAAAAGGCATCCAAATTGGAAAGGAGGAAGTAAATTTGTCATTATTACTATGTATAGAGAATCTCAAAGACTCCACAAAAAAAAACTGCTAAAACTGAATTTAGTAAAGAGCAAGATACAAAATTAATATTCAGAAATCAGTTGCATTTGTATACACCAATAGCAAAATAACAGAGGGAGAAATTAAGAAAACAGTCCCATTTACAGTTGCTTCAAGAACTATAAAATACTTAGGAATAAATTTAGCCAAAGAAGTAAAAGACCTGTACTCAGAAAATTATAAGACACTGAGGAGAGAAATCAAAGAAGATACAAATAAATGGAAATACATACCATGTTCATGAATAGGAAGAATTAATATAGTTAAAATGTCAATACCACCTAAGGCAATATATAGATTCAATGCAATTCCTATCAAACTATGAAGGATATTTTTCTCAGAAATAGAACATATAATCTGAAAATTTATATGGAGCCATAAAAGACCCCAAATAGCCACAGCAATCTTGAGAAATAAGAGCAAAGTGGGATGTATCACACTACCTGACATCAAATCATACAAGTTTATAGTAATCAAAACAGTACAGTACTGGCATAAAAACAGAGACATAGATCAGTGGAACAGAATAGAGAGCCCAGAAATAAACCCACCCATATATAGTATTTAATCTATGACAATGGAAGCAAGAATTTATGTTGTAGTACACATAGTTTAATAAATGGTGCTGGGAAAATTGGACTGACATGTGCAAAAAAATGAAAATCGACCACCTCCTTACACCATATATGAGAACAAATTCAAAATGGATTAAAGGCTTAAATGTAAGGCCTGAAATCATAAAACTCCTAGAAGAAAACATAGGGAGTAAATTTGCAGACATTACCCTTAAAAATATTTTTACTGATATATTCCCTTGGGCAAGGGAAAAACAGATACAATAAACATATGGGATTATATAAAACTTAAAAGTTTTTTCACAGCAAAGGAAATCATCAATAAAATAAAAAGGCAGCCTACTGAATGGGAGAAGATATTTGCCAATGATATATCTGATAAGGGGTTAATATCCAAAATTCATAAAACACTCATTGAGCTCAACACCAAAAAAGCAAACAACCCAATTAAAAAATGGGCAAAGGATATGAAGAGGCATTTCTCTAAAGGGGACAGACAGATGGCCAACAGGCATATGAAAAAATGTTCAACCTCACTAATCATTAGAGAACTGCAAATAAAAACCACAATGAGATACCACTTCACTCCAGTCAGAATGGCTATCATCAATAAATCAACAAACAACAAGTGTTGGCTAGGTTGTAGAGAAAAAGGAACCCTGGTGCACTGTTGGTGGGACTGCAGATTGGTGCAGCCATTATGGAAGTCAGTATGGAGGTATCTCAAAAAACTGGAAATGGAACTACTGTATGACCCAGTAATTCCACTCTTGGGTATCTATCCAGGAAACCCAAGATGCTAATTTGAAAAAATACATGCACCCCTATGTTTATTGCAGCACTATTTACAACAGTCAAGATTTGGAAACAACCAAAATGCCCATTGGTAGACGACTGGATTAAGAAACTGTGGTACATTTATACAATGGAGTACTACTCCGCTATAAAGAAGAATGAAATCGTACCATTTGCAACAATATGGATGGACTTAGAGACTATTACGTTAAGTGAAATAAGTCAGTTGGAGAAAGAAAAATACCATATGATCTCACTTACATGTGGAATCTAAAAAACTGAATGAACGAGCAAAGTAAACAGAAATAGTCTCAGAGATATAGAGGAAAAACTGATGGTTGCTAGATGGTAGCAGGGTGGGGATGAGGGAGAAGGGGAAGGGATTAGACAGCATAAATAGGTAACTACAATATTGCCACAGGGACATCAAAGACAGTTCAGAAAATATAATTTATAATGTTGTAAATATTTTGTAGGGTGTCAGATGGTCACAAGTCTTGTTAGGGAGACCACTTCATGGATGGGGTAGAGGCTTGATTACTGCACTGTACACCTGAAGCTGATGTTGTATAACATTGTATGTCAACTATAATTGAATATATATATAGTGACGGGATATGGAGTACAGTTTGGGCGTTGAGTCAGTAGAATTGTAATAGATATGTATGATGTCGGGGGGACGGTGGATTGGTGGAGGGGGGCTGTCACTTTGAGTGGTAAAAAGTATAACTATTGCACTGTGTTGTACACCTGAAACTAACTTAAAAATAAAATAAAATAAAAATGAATATAAACATTGAAAAAAAAAGAAAGGAAAAATTAGTAAATTTAAATACAGAAATCACCTTTGTATTTTAAAATTTTCATTAATGTTTATCAATAAAACCCAAAATTATTCTTTCAGAAGACTCACAAAATTGGCCATAGCCAATTGTTGTAAGAGAGAGGGATAGAGAGAACAGGGCGTAGGACACAACTTTATATCAGGAAAAAATAAAGTTTAACTTCTTGTAAAGAGGAGATTTTTAAAAACCAGAAACATATCATGTAAACTTACTATTATTACATTTTAAATGCTTAATGAAATTAAGAACTTCCTAGAAAAATATAAATTATTTAAATCAGCCCAAGCAAAAGCAAACAATTAGAAGAGCTCAAAGTTAACTAAAAGTGTAATAGAAGATCTATATGAAAAGTATTACCAGGATCAGATGGTTTTGTGGGTGAATTCTATCAAACTGTCTCATGCAACTATTTTCAGAACATGGAAATTTGGGGAACCATGCCATGTAGGCTGTGGCCAATTCTGTTGGCTAACAGAACATGCATCCAACTCCCTCCACTTTAATCTAACTCTACCAAGAAAGGCTGAAAAAATGAAATACTTTCCTAGTGTTTCTGGCAGTTAGTTTCCTATATGACAGTTCTGGCCAATGAAACACAGCTGAAATTTTCTGGGGGCCTCAGGGAAAGTTTTTATTTTCTTTTCCAAAGAAAAATCCATCTGGTGCCACCTTTCCCCTGCTTATTGCCAGAGATATGTTCCTGGAGCTGAAATAGCCATTTTGCAACCATGGATGAAAGGTCAACAGAATGGCAGATATAAAGGCCCAGACATGAATGAACAACTGAAAGAATATTAGCAGCCACCTATCTCTATGCTTATTGTCATAAAGATTGTTGAAAGATTTTAATATTTGTTTATTTGTTACTTACAGCTGAGTCATTTCTTTTTTTATTTAAATTTATTGGGGTGACAATGGTCAACAAAACTACATGGGTTTCAAGTGTACAATTCTATAATACATCATCTATATATTGCATTATGTGTTCACCACCCAGAGTCAGTTCTCCTTCCATCACCATATATTTGACCCCCTTTGCCCTAAAATAAGCACAAACCTGATATGAAGCCCAGTCAAGGACACCATAAGAAAGTTAAGTTGCAATCAATCTATATATAAATCCAAATAAAATATTAGCAAGTGAAGGCCAGTAGTGTGTTATGTAATAGAAAATGTCAAGTAGGGTTTAGTCCAGGAATTTAAAGATGATTTAACATTAGAAAAGGCATCAATTCACTTCATTAACAGACTAAATTAGGAAAACCATATTTCATCTCATAGATGCTAAAAAAAAGCAGTTGATGGAATTCAAAACCAATTCATAGTAAACATTTTTAGTGAACCAAGTGTAGTTGTTATCCTCTTGAATTGAATAGAAATTTTATCAGAAATCTGCAGCAAACAAACATCTTACTAGGAGAAATAGAATTCCCACTAAAGTGAGAAAGTAGACAAGAGGGTGTGCTATGGTTGGAACTACTCAATGTCAGATTTAGTCAATGCAAGTAAACAAAAAAAAGAATAAGCATAATTTAGAAAAGGGAGGGAAATAATTGTCATTATAGGCAACAAAGTCACCTATCTGGAAAATCTAAGAAATTCTACAGAGAAACATCCTTTCTGTGTCCTCTTTTTCACAGATATAAATTAATATACTAATAGTATGTACTATTACAGGGATCTGCAAACTTTCGAGACAGAAGAGTGCCGGGGTCAGCAAACTGCAGCTCACGAGCCACATGCGGCTCATTGGGTACATGCATACGGCTCTGAAGTAAAATTGAAAATGAAAATAAAACTATCATAGTTTCATTTATAATATTACTGTAAAATTTCCTTATTTGTAAAAATATATTTATGGCTCTCAAATAATTTTTAAGTTGTTGTGAGGAACAGGATTGGCTCTTTCAGGGGTCGGCAAACTTTTGAGACGGAAAGTACCCAAAGAGCCGCATGTGGCTCACAAGCCGCAGTTTGCTGACCCCTGTACTATTAGTATGTAACTTATACAGTTGTTGAGACTATTTATTAAGTTCATGCATGTAAAGAGCTTAGAACAGTGTCTGCACGTGGTAAGCACTAATAAGCTATAAGGTCAACATTCCTAATATACAAGTAATAACCAGGTATAAATTAAAAATAATTTTTAAAAATCTCATTCACAATAGCAACCAAACCTTTGATATATCTAGAAATAAGCCTAACCAAAGATGTGATTTAAGCAGCAGATGGCAAAATTCCAAGAAGGGGCAATACAGAAGGTGTAAACAAATAGAGAGACGAAGCCTACCCGAGGGGTGCCGTGGAATATGTCATCACCCTCCAAAGTAAGTTAGGAGTTTGATGCAATTCCAATCCATATGGCATAAGGATTTTTCCTAGAACTTAGCCAGCTAGTTCTCAGATGCACATGGGAAGAGTGAAAATCCATGGATACCCTAAAACCGGCACAGAACAGGGAGGCCCAGAGTCACCTATGCAAGTAATCTGCTTTTCTTACTATGGGTTTGTCTTAGTCATAGAAGCAGAATTGCTGGTGTGTGCAGATCCCACACCAGATTCTGCTCTCCAGTGTCTGATGCCCTCCACACAGGATGCACCAATTCATGACAACACTAACATAGGATAACCACTCCTGCCCTAACACAGTTGAGTGTGCATAGTTTAGTATTTGACAATCTGATAATTAAAAAATAACATTCCAATCTTTTAAAAATTATTAGTGTGACCGCCTATTCCCTCAAGGCAACTAACAGAATTAGATCATCTGCTTCCCTATTTACCACAGTCCCCACTGGTCCCGGTGGCTTTAAGGCATATAACTAGAAGGTATATATATATATATATATATATATATATATATATATATATATATATATATATATATATATATATATATCCAGGAAACTGGGAGTGGAATTGCTGGATCATGGGGTATCACAGCTTCTACTTTTTTACCAATGCCAAACAATCTTCTCTAACAACACTACCTAGAGCACTCCTCTCCATGTACGAGCACTCTGGTTTCTCTGTATCATTGTCAACTCATGGCATTTTTAATTTTAACCATGCTAAGTAGAATTTCATTGTGATTTTAATTTTCATTTCCACAATTATTAATGAGGTTGAGCACCTGTTCATAGGTTTATTGGCATTTGGATATCTTCTTTTGTGAAGTTCAAACCCCTTGCCCATTTTTCTGTTATTTGTCACTTTTTAAATTGATATGTAGGGTTCTCATTGTATTTTGGATTGCTGTCCTCTGTCAGTGTGTGCATTGCCGATATGTTCTTAAGTCGGTGGCTGTTTTTCACTGTATCCCTAACAATTTATACCTGTCTTGCTTTACTTACATGGACACTTGAGGAACTGAACTTAGTGACCTGTGCATCACATGTACTTCATGATCATCTGAACATCTATGACACATTCCTCTAACTCAACTCGGATCTCTGCTTAGCTCTAGACCCACCTGCACAACTGCCGTCTACAGTCAGACCAGCTGCACCAGCATCCTATGAGGGCTGGTTAGAAATACAGCTTCTTGCACCCCACCTCAGACTTCTTGAGTCACAATCTGCATTTGTTAGCAAGATCCCTAGGGGATTCATGTGCACATTCAAGTTTGAAAAACACTGCCCTGGCCCGGCCAAGTGGCTCAGTTGGTTAAGAGCTTACTCAAGAGTGCGAGCTCTGACCAACAGGGTCCCTAGATCGATTCACGGACCTAGCTGAGCTGCAGCTGAGCTGCCAACAGGTGGCAGGATGGTTCAGCTGAAAAAAAAAAAGAAAAAGAAAAACACTGCCCTAACCTCCTCTACAGGACTATCTCACAGGCACTTGCTCTGGAGGTTATCTTAGCCTGCGTCTCCTCCTGCAGCCCTGACTCAGGGAAGGCTCTACTCTTCACTGGGAATCAGGGGCGACAGGACCTCCCACAAGCTGAAAGCCCAGCCACTTGCATTTGGAAGTTTCACGAGTATCCAACAAGTGAACACATGCAAAACCAGGGATACCAAAATTAGATGCATTTTAATATTTAAACTTAGCGAATTAACTCTTTACACACACATTCCACATATAATGGCTATATATGAAACTTCATTAGAGATAACCAAAGTCTGGATTTGAGGCATTTTGATAATGGATACCCCAGGCCAAATGGGATCCTAGCCCTTTTGTGACAACCTTTGCAGAAACCTGGGCAACCTCAATGCTCCATTAGTGTCTCCTCTCCGTATCCTAAATAGCTCTGAAATCCACCTGCTTCTTTCTATTTCCAAAACTCAGGTCATCTCTTTACTACATTACAGCCTTTTTCCCCAATGGAGTTGCCTGGGTTCACTTTTGACTTCTTAAATCCTATTACTCACTCTTCAGGCAGAGCATTCTTTCTAAGACACTATCTGATTGTGTCACTACTGGCTTAAACCAATTCAATTTGCTCCTTGTTGCGATCAGGATAAACTGAAACTCTTAACATAGCTAGGAAGTACTCAGCCAACTGCAACCTGGCCCTTTGTCTCTCCTACCATCACACCAGCCTTGAGCAGAAAGGTAAGTCACTAAAACATACAAAGAAGGCTTCTGTGTACTTCCTGGCTTGGTACATGCTGTGCCCTCAGTTTCTAAGCTGTTCCTTTTACTGCTCCTCTTGGCCACTCCTGGATGCCTTTCCTAATTCCTCCCAAACTGGCTTAACAAACAAACAAACAAAATCAGCTTTGAGATGTAACTTACATACAATGCAATCCATTTGTTTTAAGTGTAAAGTTCGAGTTTTGACAAATATGAGTATATACATTCACATTACCACCACCATAATCGAGGTACAAAATATATTTATCATCTGAGAAGGTTTCCTTGTGCCTCTTTGCAGCAGATTCCCCAGTCCCCACCCCCAAGAAACCACTGATCTGCTTTCTGTCACTAAAGCCCAACTAGCTTTTACCCCTCCTCTGTGTTTTCCGTGGTCCTAAATTGTAGAATTGGATAATGGTGTCTACTTCCTTGGGTTGTAGAAAACTTCAAATGAGGTTTACAGAGGTAAAATAAAATTTAGTTGTCTGTTTTTGCATCATGTGAAACAGTTAGGAAGATTTTTCTTCAAATTTGAAATATTCGAAATATTTATCATGCTATACCTGAACACAGGGTCAACTTTGCAGAGCCTAAGGGGCACCTGGAGATAAAAGGTGGTCTTCCTTCCGGGCAGCTCCAGCTGTAGCCCAGCCAAGCCTGTGAGGTGTCTCAGAGGGAGAGAAACAGCATAGGCACTTCATCACCAAATAGAAAGAAAACATGGTTTCAGTCAAAGCCACAAACCAGCAGTGGGATTTCATGCCCAGGAAGAGTGCTTTGAGATACCGTGCAAAGGATTTTTCCTGCTGGGGGAGTCTGGGGTCCTGTGGTCCTCCTTCCATTGATGCTTGACCCTCCCTGCCCCTGGTGAGGAGAGCAGAACCCCAGATAGAATAAAGAAGGTATTTTTCGGATTCACAAAGAATGAGTACAAATGTATCCTGAAAACCTAGAGAAGATCCAGGCACCTAAGAGAGAAAAAGTCTTCCTTAGCACTTCCAAAACTGAGTTTTAATAAATAGGGGGTCAAAAAATTATAGAAATAGAGAACAAATTAGTGGGTTCCGAGGGTGAAAGATAGTGAGGGAGGGGAGTGTGACTGTAAAGCACAGCCCAAGGATCGCAGTGGTGGTTACAGGAATATGTGATAAAGGACACATAACTAGACACACACATTGTATCAATGCCGGTGTCTTTGTTTCAATATTGCACTATAGTTACATAAGACGTAACCACTGAAGGAGAGTGGAACGGTACATTGGAGGAGAGTGGAACAAACGGTACATGGGACCTCCCTGTACTATCTTTGCAACTTCCTGTGAATCTATTAAATATTAAAAGTTTATAAAGCAGTAGTGAGTTAAGCTTGGAGTGCTGAATGGAGAGATTTTTATAATAAACTACAGCATTGGGAGAAACCAGGATGAGTTTCTGCCACATAGAACAGTAAAAAAATAAATAAATAAAATAAACAAATAAATGAAAAAACTTCTCCATCTGGAAAAAGGAGCTGGAGATGGTCAGCAAGTGAAGAGCAAGGCTAAGACTGACTGGTCCCAGAAAGGGGCAGCCATCTCTTTTCCTTCCAATTTCACCAGTGTGGGTAGGAATGCATAAAATGGCAAAAAGCTCAGGTAGGTTGAGAAGGCTGCAGACCTCTTGGAAAGACCTTTCATTTCACCTAGTATCAAACTCTGTGTCTTTAGATTAGGGAGGTGTCTGGATGACAGACCTGAAGATGGCTCACAGAGCCCTAGACACATTTGGGGAAATAACCAAGGTCACCTGAGCTCCAGAGGGAGTGTGGAAGAGTTGGGTGGCCTAGTGGACCAGGAACAGCTGGAATTGAGCTCAGACACCCTCTTAATCAGAAGCCACAGCAGTGACAAGAATATGAGTAGTGGATACCAGCTCCCCAATGCCAGAAAGATCAAGGGCCTAGTCCCAGATCAGCAGATGCAGTGCCCAGAACTAGATGATGAAGCCCTCTTCAGAAGAGGCAGCAGGCACCCCATGGCCACCCACACCTTTCTTGATGCAAGAGGACAAGGAAAAGAGAAGGGGAATTTGATAGAACATTCACCCAAAGGAGATGAAGTTTAAAAAGTTACTCTGTCACATTAAAAGTGTCAAGATTAAGTGCTCTCTGCTAAAAATAAAGCAGTCCTATGGTATGGGAGGAGGATGGAACAGGTGGGGGATAGAACTAGACTCTCAAGCACAGGACCGGCCTCCACAACAGGCCTTCCTGTGATGCTGGGGCATAGTTGGCTGCCCAGCCCTTTCCTTGGAGCTCTAGACCCCGCATGCAATGGACCACTCAACAGCTCTCAGGCTTTCAAGGGCACCTCAAACAAGTCCAAAGCCAATATTGAGGCTGTTCCCTTAAACCTGATTTTGCTCCAATGTTCCTAAAGTCAAAGAAGGGCCCCAACATCCTTGATTTGTGCAAGCTGGAGTTGGGGACCATTCTTTTTTTTTTAATTTTATTGTTAGTTTCAGGTGTATAGAACAATGCAATAGTTATCCTTTCACCCTCACAAAGTAACAACTCCCCTCCCCCCATCTACTGCCCTCCCACTCCCAATATCATGCTTATCTATTACAATTCCATTGACTCCATTCCCACTCTCTACTCCATGTCCCGTGACTATATGTATATATAATTATAGTTGACATACAATATTATTCAACATCAGCTTCAGAAATACAGTGCGGTGGTCAGGCCTCTACACCGACTATGAAGTCTTCTTCCTAACAAGATATGAGTCCATCTGGCCCCCTATAAAATATTTACAACATTATTGATTATATTCTTGGTGACCATTCTTGATATCTCCACTGCTCACCTTTTAACCTCAACCTGTCAGAAAGCGTTCTAAAACATCTCAGAACAATCCACTTTCTCCAAATGTGTTGCTCCCATTTCCATCCATCTCCTACCTGCAATAAGAGCCTCCTAATTGTATCCATATAATCACAACACTGTTATCCCACCTGACAAAATTTACCATCATTTCTTTGCACAATCTAATAGTCCATAATTAAATGTCCCTTCTGTCTCAAAACTGTCTTAATACAAGTAGTTTTTGGAATCTGGATCTGAACAAGTCCCATATATTGCATATTGTTGTTTTTGTCTCTTGACTGGGAAAGCCCCTACTTACTCTTTTTTATGCCAATGACACATGGCAGAAACCAACTTAGTTGTTCTGTAGACTGTTACATATCCTGGATTTGTCTTTTTGCTTCTTTATGGTATCTTTTCAACAATGGTGCTGGAAAAACTGGTATCTACATGCAAAAGAATGAAGTTGGGCCCTTACCTTACATCATATAAAAAAATAACTAAAAATGGGTCAAAGACCTATATGTAAAACCTAAAACTATAAAACTCATAGAAAAAAACATAAGGGAAAATGTCAAAACATTGGATTTGGCAGTGATTGGAATGACACCAAAAGCACAGGCAAAAGTAAAAATAGATAAGTTAGGCTATATAAAAGTTTCCAAAAGCATTCTGTGATTCTTTGCCTGTAACTCACCAGGTTCATGTCGAGTGCCTTGTTCAAAACTGCTAAACTCTAGCAAATAAACTGCTGTATATCAAGGATACAATCAAAAGAGTGAAAAAGCAACCTATGGAATAGGAGAAAATATTTGCAAAATATATCTGATAAGGGGTTAATATCTAGAATAAAAATGCAATTCCTATAATTTAACAACAATATCAACAACAACAAAAAGATTTAAAAATGGGCAAAGGACTTGAATAGACATTTCTCCAAAGAAAATATACAAATGGCTAACAAATACATAAAAAGATGTTTAACATCACTTGTCATGAGGGAAAGACAAATTAAAACTACAATGAGATACTACTTCACACCCATTAGGATGGCTCCTACAAAACAAAAGAAAATAAGAAAACACAACATTTTAAGTATTGATGACAATGTAGTGAAATTGGAACACTTGCACACTTGGTAGAAATATTGGGTTGTCGGAAAAGTCATGACGCATTTTTGCAACGAAAAACAGGAAAAATACATCTTGACTTTTCCAACAACCCAATATAAAATGGTACAGCTGCTGCAGAAAACAGTATAGGGTTCCTCAAAAAATTAAAAATAAAATCACCATATGATCCAACAATCTCACTTTTGGGTATATACCCAAAAGATTTGAAAGCAGGGTCTCAAAGAGATATTTATACACTCATGTGCAAAGCAGCATTATCCACAATAGCTAAAATGTGAAAACAACCTTAGTGTTCATTGATGGATGAATGGATAAACAAAATGTGGAATACAGTAAAACCTTAGAACATGAGTAACTTGGTTTGCGAGTGTTTCGCAACATGAGCAAACATTTCTAATACATTTTAACGTGGCAAACAAGTAATGTCTTGCAATACGAGTAGTTTGTTTTTGGAAAGAATTATGCTCACAAACCAAGGTATTACTGTATATACATACAATGGAATATTATTCAGCCTTAAAAAGGAAAGAATTTCAGACATTTGCAGCGACATGGATGAAACTTGATGACATTATACTAAGTTAAATAAGCCAGTCACAAAAAAGACAAATCCTGTATGATTCCATTTATATGAGTTAACTAGAGCAGTCAAACTCATAGAGACAGACAGTAGAAAGTCAGTTAGTTGCCTGGTGGGAGGGGAAATAGGGAGTTAGTGTTTAATAAGCACAGAGTTTCAGTTTTGTAAGATGAAAAACTTTGAAGATCAATGGTGATGGCTACACAACATTGTGAATGTATTTAATGCCACTGAACTGTACACTTAAAATGATTAAAATGATAAATTTTATATGTATTTTACCACAATAAAATTTTTTCAAAATAATAAAATCTATTAAATTGTTACAAAAACATTCTGTGATTCTTCGCCTGTAACTCACCAGGTTCATGTTGAGTGTCTTGTGCAAAATTGTTAAATTCTAGCAAATAAATCTTTCAGTTAAAAAGAAAATGGCCAGACAAGTATCCAACATCCTGATTCTTCCAGGGAGGGACTTTCCAGAACAAATGTTCACACTAGTCAGAGGCTGAATGTGCTTCTGCACTGGATCACAGGACATTCAAGCCAGGCCCCTGACACAATAGATTGAGAGTGACCTTTGCACATGATCACTGTCCTCCAAGGAGGACACCTGGCCTGGAGGGGCTATTGGTTACGACTATCCTGGGGTGGGACAGGAAGCTGGTGCTGAGGAACAGGAGAGCTGAGGCCCCAGACTAATTGAGCATTAGGCAGAATAACTATGTAAAGGAGTGCACTATGCACAATTCAATGCTAACAGGCTTCCAAATCTCTGAGATAAGGAAAGCTGTAAAGAAAATGCAATCAACCAAAATTGACTCAAAACCTAAAAGCCTTTGAGTAGACCATAACATAAGAAAAGCAAAATCAAGTCTAAATAGCAGTCATCAAAAAGCTCTGGGCCTAAGTGGTTTAATGAGCCAGGCTCTTACCAACTTTCAAATAACAGGTAAATAGTAGCCATGCCATGTGAACAAACATTACATTAATTTCCAGGTGTGGCTGGGGCTCTCAGAGTGTGGTAGGGTCTCAAACAAGCATATTGGCATTACCTGGGAACTTGTTAGAAATGCAAACTCTCAGACCCACAGAATCAGCAATTTGGGGCTGTGCCTGGGCCTCTGTGTTGTAACTGAGAATTCCTGGGGACAAAAACATCTCTACCCCAGTGGTCTGATTTGTCATCTCTCCTTACCCAGGTATCATAGATTCTAATTCTGCCTCATACAGCTGCGTGTCTATTTATTTTATTTTTTTAAATTAAAGTTTATTGGGGTGACAATTGTTAGTAAAGTTACATAGGTTCCAGGTGTACAATTCTGTAATACATCATCTATATATCACATTGTGTGTTCACCACCCAGAGTCAGTTCTTCCATCACCATATACTTGATCCCTTTTACCCTCATCTATTACCCCTCCACCCCCCACCCTCTGGTAAGCACTAAACTATTGTCTGTGTTTATTAGTTTTTGTGTCCAGTTTTTTTGTATCTTTAGATTGGGTACATTAATTTTTTTAGGATGTAAAAAATATTTTTATTAAAATATAGCTAACATACAATATACTAGTTTCAAGTGTACAAGGATGACAATTAAGTTCACCAACTCACCCCAGAAAAAGTGCTACATACCTCATTGCTAAATATCACTACAGTCACTTTCGAAGTGCTCCCCTTGGGAAGCTATGCACTGATGCCAGTGCCTAGTCCACCCTTCAAAGTAATTTTGGAACTCTTTCGCTGGAATCGCCAACAGAGCTGTTGTTGTATTACAACAACATGTCCTGAATGTCACTCAAATGTCTTCCTTTGAATATTTCCTTTAAAGAAACAAGTCATTGGGGGCCAGATTAGGTGAGCAGGGAGGGTGTTCCAATACAGTTATTTGTTTACTGGCTAAAAACTCCCTCACAGACAGTGCCATGTGAGCTGGAGCATTCTGGTCATGCAAGAGCCATGAATTGTTGGCGAAAAGTTCAGGTCATCTAACATTTTCACACAGCTTTTTCAGCACTTCCAAATAGTAAAGTTGGTTAACTGTTTGTCCAGTTGGTACAAATTCATAATGAATAATCCCTCTGATATCAAAAAAGGTTAGCAACATCACTGCAACAACTTTGTGAACTTAACTGTCAGACACCAGTTTTTTAACATTTATATGAAGGTCTGACAATTAAGTTTGCAAACTTGCCACTATGCGCTTACATTGGCAGCACTGTACAAACAGCTCAGTAAGGTTTCATAACCTTGGTATATCAATGTCTCACAGCTGTGTTCATGTCGATGTGTGGTGGTATCTTGCTGAGTGGCATTCATTATTGTCGCTGTGTTATTGTGTGCTGTCGCAAGAATGTCTGAGCTTGAATTTGAGCAATGAACAAACATTAAATTTCTTGTTAAACTTGACAAGAGTGGAAGTGAAATCAGGGACATGTTAGTTCAAGTTTATGGGGATAATGCCATGAAGAGAATGGCAGTGTACAAATGGATTAAACATTTTTCTGAGGGGAGAGAATGTGCCACTGATGAGGAGAGGTCAGCACAGCTGGTAATGAGCAGAACTAATGAAAACATTGCAAAAATTTGTCGAATCTTGTGTCAAAATCACCGGCTGACTGTGAGAAGCATAACAGACCAAGTAAACACTAATAGAGAAACAGGAAAATCTTAACTGAAAATCTTGGCATGAGAAAGGTGTGTGCAAAAATGGTCCCGAAGGAACTGACCAATGAACAAAAGCAAAGGAGAGTCAAAGATTGCCAAGACCTATGGGAGACACAAGATGCTGTTTTGGGCCATGTTATCACTGGTGATGAACCACGGGTATACCAATACAACCCTGAAACAAAGCATCAAAGTGCACAACGGAAGTCAGCCAATTCTCTATGACCAAAAATGTTTCGTCAGTCTGAATCAAGTCAAAATGATGTTGCTCACCTTCTTTATATCAGAGGGGTTATTTATTATGAATTTGTACCAACTGGACAAACAGTTAACCAAGTTTACTATTTGGAAGTGCTAAAGAGGTTGTATGAAAAAGTTATATGGGGCGATCCGAGTGGCTCAGTTGGTTAAGAGTTAGCTTAAGGGCGCAAGCTCTGAGCAACAGAGCCGCTGGTTTGATTCCCACATGGGCCAGTGATGCTGCTCATAAGCTGAGCTGCCACTGAGCTGCCAACAGGTGGCAGGATGGCTCAGCCGGTGAGAGCATGTGCTCTTAACAACAAGACTGCCTGTTTGATGTTGGGCTATGCCGCTCGCAACAAAGACCAAACTCAGCACCCTGAGCTGAGCTGCCGCCCAGATGGCTCAGTGGATAGAGCATGTACGCTTAACAACAAGGCTGCTGGTTTGACTCCCACATGGGATGGTGGCTACACCCACCTGCAACTAAGATTGTAACACAGCACCTTGAGCTTAGAGATCACAAGCTGCTAACGGGCAGCCAGATGGCAACTGGCGCCCTCCACAACTAAGATTGAAGAATAACAAATTGGCTGGCCCCCCTTCCCAATTCCCCAACACTGTTCTCCTCCCCCAGTGCCCCAGTTAAAAAAAAAAAGTTAGATGAAAATGACCTGAACTTTTCACCAACAATTCGTGGCTCTTGCATCATGACAATGCAGCAGCTCCATAGCACTGTCTGTGAGGGAGGTTTTAGCCAGTAAACAAATAACTGCATTGGAACACCCTCCCTACTTACCTGATCTGGCCCCCTATGACTTGTTTCTTTACCCAAAGGTAAAGGAAATATTGAGAGGAAGACATTTTGATGACATTTAGGACATCAAGGGTAATACAATGACAGCTCTGATGGCCATTACAGAGAAAGCGTTCCAAAATTGCTTTGAAGGGTGGACTAGGCACTGGCATGAGTGCATAGCTTCCCAAGGGGAGTACTTTGAAGGTGACCATAGTGATATTCAGCAATGAGATATGTAGCACTTTTCCTAGGATGAGTTGGAAAACTTAATTTTCAGACCTCATATTCCTAACATATGTCACCGTTCCACCCTATCAAAGTATTATTGAGTATATTCCCTATGCTATACAGTACATCCCAATGACTTGTTTAATACCTGGAATTTTAAGCTTCTTATTCTCCTTCACCTTTCCATCCTCTCCCTTTTTAATTTTTAAATTACAGTTGACATTATTTTATAATAATTTAAGTGTACAGCATAGTGGTTAGACATTTATAT
This sequence comes from Hipposideros armiger, assembly GCF_001890085.2. Classification (NCBI taxonomy): domain Eukaryota; kingdom Metazoa; phylum Chordata; class Mammalia; order Chiroptera; family Hipposideridae; genus Hipposideros; species Hipposideros armiger. Next base: position 619,862 of record NW_017731636.1, on the reverse strand, counting down.
AATTTATAATTTAAGCGATCCCCTGACTAGTCTAGTACTCACCTGGCACTATACATAATTATTATCATATTGTTGACTATATTCCCTATGCTGTAGTTTATATCCCCATGGCTATTTTGTAACTACCAATTTGTACCTCTTAATGCCTTCCCCCTTTTCACCCTGTCTCCAACCTCCTTTCATCTATCACCCTGATAAATCTAGTACCCATCTGACATCGTACATAGTTATTACAATATTATTGACTATATTCCTTATGGTATACCCTACATCCCCATGACTACTGTGTAACAACCAATTTGTACATCTTAATCCCTTCCTCTTTTTCACCCACCCCCAACAACCTCCACCCCATCTGGCAATCATCTAAATGTTCTCTGTATCTATGAGTTTGTTTCAGTTTTGTTTGTTTATTTTGTTCTTTAGAGTCCACGTATAAGCAAAATCACATTGTATTTGTCTTTCTCTATCTGACATACTGCACTCAGCACAATACCCTCAAGGGCCATCCATGTCACTGCAGATGGCAAGAACACATTCCCTTCCATGGCTGAACAATATTCCATTGTATGTACCTCCTACTCTTTATCCATTCATCCATTGATGGTCGCCCAGGCTGCCACCACATTTTGGCCATTGTAAACAATGCTGCAATAAACACATGGATGCACACATCCTGTTGAAGTAACATTTTGGGTTTGTTCAAATCAATACTCAGAAGTGGGGTTACTGGGTCCTTCTTTGTCTCTTGTTATAGCCTTTGTTTTAAAGCCTATTGTGTCTGGTATAAGTATTGCTACTCCAGCTTTTATTTAATTTTTTATAATTTTCATTTCCATGAAATATCCTTTTCTATCCCTTTACTTTCAGTCTCTGTGTGACTTTCAATCTGAAGTGAGTCTCTAGTAGGCACCATATGTAAAGATTTGTTTTCTTATCCATTCAGCTATCCTATGTCTTTTGATTGGAACATTTATAGCATTTACATTTAAAGTACTTGTTGATAAATATGTAGTTAGTGACATTTTATTTTATTTATCTATCTATCTATTTATTTATTTAAAGAAGTCCCTTTAACAATCTTTTAATACTGGTGTGGTGGTGATGAACTCCTTTAGCTTTTTCTTGCATGGAAAGATCTTTATCTGTCCTTCAAGTCTAAATGATAGCTTTACTGGGTAAAGTAATCTTGGTTATAGGTCCTTGCTTTTCATCACTTTGAATATTTAGTGCCAACCCCTTCTGGCCTGCAAAGTTTCTCTTGAAAAATCACTGACAGTCTTATGGGAGCTCCCTTGTAAGTAACTAACTGCTTTTCTCTTGCTGCTTTTAAGATTCTTTCTTTGTCTTTAACCTTTATGATGGGCCTGTTTGGGTTCATTTGTTTGGGACTCTCTGCACTTCCTGGGCTTGTATATCTTCTTCACCAGGTTAGGGAAGTTTTCCATCATTATTTCTTCAAATAGGTTTTCAATCCCTTTCTCTCTCTCTTCTCCTGGTTCCCTAATGATGCGAATGTTGGTACACTTGATGTTGTCCCAGAAGCCCTTAAACTGTCCTCATTGTTTTGGATTCTTATTTTCTTTTTGATGTTCTGACTGGGAGTTTTCTGCTACCTTATTTTCTAAATCACTGATTCGACCCTACTGTTGATTCCCTCTAGTTTATTCTTCATTTCAGTCATTATATAGTTTATTTCTGACTGGTTATTCTTATGTTTTGTATTTTCATTTTCATGTTTTCTATCACTTTGTTGAAGTTCTCACTTAGATTATTGAGCATCCTTATAATCAGCTTGAAACTCTTCATTTGGTAGATTGCTTGTCTCCATTTGTTTATTCTTTTTTCCTGGAGCTTTGTTCTGTTCTTTCATTTGGGACATGTTTCTTTGTCTTCCCATTTTGGCTGCCTCCCTGTGTTTGCTTCCATGTATTAGGCAGAGCTGCTGTCTTCCAGTCTCAGTAGAGTGGCCTTATGCAGTAGGTGTCCTGTGGGGCCCAGTGGCACAGTCTCCCTCGTCATCTGAGCCAGGTGCTGGAGATGTGTCACTTGTGTGGGTTATGTGTGCTCTCCTATTTAAGTTGAGCCATGTTTTCACATTCATGGGAGAGATTGCCCCTCAGGGTGATTGGTTGTGAGGACTGGCCATGACTACAGTGGAACAGCTGTTGTTCATGGGCTGACACTAGGGAGCAGTAATTGCTTTAACAGGGCTCTGGTGCCTTCCCAGTTTCTCTTTTGGGTGTGTTGTTTGTGAATGTGATTGTGCGTTGCTCTGGTGTGGTCTGAAGCTGGATGCCAGGTATGTTGATTCTGGAGCTTTTGAGAGGATCTCTGTTGCAGGCCAAGGTCATATGCTGCCTGTGCCCTTCCTGGGGATATTTGGTATGAGCTACAAGGTGATTTGCAGATGGTTGCCACTTGTGCTAGGGTTGGAGGTGCCTGGGAGAGGCTAAGCTGTGAACCAAGTCCAGCTACCACTAGTGCCAGGCTTGGGGATGTTTAGCAAGAGGTATGGTGCATGCCGAGGCCAGATGATGCTTGTTTGGGGTTTATGAGCCTTTGAGATATTTTAGGAAAGTCCCCAGCATGAGCCAAGACTAGCCATTTTTGTGGAAAAGGCATTGGAAGTGACTTGGATGGGAACACGTTGGGTGGGGCAAAGTCTCAGGGAATAATCAGGGCAGGATGAATGGTATTAGCCACATTGATGGAAACTCAGGTATGGCATCTGCCTATGACACTGTACTCTGGGTGAAGGGAGGGCTTAACAAAGGTACAATGTCTTATGCCAGCACTTCTCTCTGTGAGAAAGTTGCCCCTCCAGCATTCATCCTGAAGCCAGACAATTCAGTTCTTCCTGTATGTCCATGGCACCTTTTGAGCTGCTTCCTCAGCACTGGAGCTTGGAGCAGGTGAGTCCGTTAGCAAGTAAGTGTGTGTGTGGGGCCTTTTAAGAGGAACACATGGGTCTCCAGCCGTGCTCCATCTCACTCAGCCACATCTTCACTGGTTTTCACAGCCAGGAATTTTGGAGACTTCTCTTCCTGGGACTAGAGCCCTAGGCTCGGGCACCTGATGTATGGACGGAATCGCTCACTCCTCAGGGGAAACTTGGCAGTCAAGATATCCCTCCTGATTCTTAACACGTGGGTGTAGGACCAGCATGTTCTGCATCTCCACCCCTCCTACCAGTCTCTTCGTGGCTTCATCTGTATATCCTTAATTATAGGAGCTCTGTTCAGGTAGACTTCAGGTGAGTTTTAGTGATGATTGTTCTGTAGTTTACTTGTAAATTTCATGTGGTCATGAGAGGGAGCAAGCACAGCATTTACTTACTCTGTCATCTTGACCTGAAGCCTCTTGACTCTTGTTCTTGATAAAGCTCTGGGTGCTCCGATGATGACCACCATGAGGGACTCTGTGGCAATGTGTCCCTGCCGGTAGCCCTGTGTTGCCCCTTAGCCATGTGCACCCTGTGGCCTCCCTATCCTGCAGTACCAGCGTGGTCATGCCAACTATCAGATTGTTTTTGGAGAATAGCATTAGCTGCCAAGATATTTGTATCAAGTCCCAGTGGGCATACTGAGTCCCAGCCTCATCACCAAGGTATCCTGAGAGCAAGGAGGAATCTGGTCTGTACCCTGAAGCTGAGCAAACAAAGACGGTTGAGCAAGATAGTTCATATGCCCAGGTATAAGCATGTAAAATTCTCTGTGGTGCTCTGGCCACCCACTTGCAGAAAGGCTTGCTGTATGCCAGCATCCTCTTAGCCAAGGGCCAGACAAAGGGTGGGTAAGGGGTCAATGGAGAGAAATGTCTCCATGATATTCTGGTCAATGCACAGACCTTGATTTCTGATTTCCTGGGGGAACCTGCTTCCATCATCTGTTATGCAGATAAACAAGCTGCCTATCCACAACTGAAACTCATTTATAACCCTTATAATGCCAATTGGCCAAGACTCTGGTATTGATAGGGATACTAATAGATGAGTTGCAAGTGACAAACACGTTGCAGTATGGCTTTTCTTACAAAACAATGGCTGCAGAACAGATCACAAATTCTGAAATAGGCCAACAAGTGCTCCTGGGGGGTCACATAAAGCAACTCACAGGCACATTTTCAGATGTCAAATTACAGCCAGCCCAGCCCTCCCCTCCCTGGCCTATCTCTCATGGGAGGGTCTGTGGGTCAGTTCATTCAGCCTGCTGCTCCTGACCCTCCAACCAGGCTAGCACCTGTGAGATGCATATTCTCCATCTGACTGTCCAACTCAAACTGGCCACTAGAATCAGGTAAGTTGTAGTCCTTTTGCCACCACACCTGCTCATAGCCTCTCACGTCTCAGCCATGCCCAAGTCTGTGGCCTCTATGAGACAGTATCCTGTGACATGCGACCTTTTCCCTGCTCACATGGGACCTACCTCTCACCTTCTATTATCTACACTCTGCTCACACACCACATGGGACACAAGGTCAATCAGATGTTGCCTACCCCCGGAATTCTCAGAGCAGTGAGGAAGACTGTGAGGACCCAAAACAGATAGTAGCGAGATATAGAGGAAACATGTAGCAGGGTCAGGGGATGCAGGAGCTGTGCTGGAGTGAGTGAGTAGGAGTGATGGCTACCCTGGAGTGATGATGGAGCCTGCCGATGGCTCCATCAGATGGCTCAGCCGATGGGTTCAAAGGCATCTAGCCACTTTGTGATTCAGTTTCTCCATCTATAAAACAGTAATGCAGGAACTTCCAGTAAGATGGCAGAATAGACAAACGCTGTGCCGACTGCCTCCCAGGATCACACCAAAATTACAAATAATTTATAAGATATTCAACCTCGGAAGTTTCCTGGACCCTAGATGAGCAGAACCTCTAAACAAAGGACTTAAAGAAGAGGCCACGTCAAGTTCGGTAGGAGGGATGGAGACGAGAGAGGGCAAACCCCGTGAGGGACACCTCAGCGGTGGGGAGGCTTCTCCGGTTGGGGGTGAGACCCTCCGACCCCACACCGCACTCACCACCACAGAGTTATTTTGCCGGGAAGAGGAATTCTACGATAGCTGGAAGTAGAAAATAGAGAGGACTGTTTTTGCTCAACTCGGTGAGGCTGAGGGCAGCTAGAGAACCAGTGGAGCCAGCAAACTGACTCGCTCACTGGTGAGCACTCACCCGGTTCCTGGTGGAGGGAGTGGCTTTGTGAGCAGGGCCCAGGAGCCTGCAGGAAGGACTGAGCTGTGTGCCTTTGGCGCTGGAGCTGGAGGTTTTTGGGACCATTGTTCCCCTGGTGTGGAGCTTGCACACAAGTAGTGCACAGGTGCGCACCATTTTTTCGGGGCTGGGCCCTCCAACAGAGGCTCAGATCTGGGACTCCATTGGTCTGCTGGAATTGGCGCAGGAGTGCGTGTGTGCATGCAGGCGTGCGTGCGCGCGCATGCGGCCTTGGATCCCCACCCTCCACACTGTTTGTGCTGTGTAGTCAAGGAAATGCCTGTCAGGCGCGAGCCGACTCCAACAGACTGCTTATTGGGACCTGGAAGTGCACGACTCGCCTTAGGTCCCTGATTTCCGCACTGCCCTTGCAGAGTTGCCTGGGTGGCGATACACTCTCGGGCTGCTTGGCCTGATCTACAAGTGGCTAATTGGGACAGACTAAGACAGGGAGTTTTCCTGGGAGTGTAGGGCCGCGAGCTGTGCGCCTGCGTGATTCAGCCGGGGCTTTCCAGGCGAGTTTGTGTGGGCTGGCTGCCGATGCAGGAGTGCATGCTGCTCTGACTTGGTGGGGGCCACTGACCACATCCTGTGGTGCCTTGGGGGCCTGCCCCACCCACTTAGAGCTGTGATGTCAGGGGCACCCTGAGCCCCTGGTACCTGGCTCCTACCTCTGCAAGCCACAGAAGGTTTTTTGCAGCAGCAGACAGCCTGCAACAACCTGTGAGGATTTTTGGTGGTGAGCACGGTTCCAGAGCACACAGCAGCTAATTGTGGGAAGCTTACTTCAAGTCTAGAGGGAGGTTGGCACATGATGCACTGAGCCCCTCCCTCCAACAGCTGGTGCTGAGCCACCCAGAATCTCTCTATTGCTGAGCAAGTGGTCTGCAGATTAAAGCAGGCAGAGAGCCTGCCCC
>NW_017731636.1:607875-609789 GCF_001890085.2 Hipposideros armiger | reverse complement strand
GTTTACAATAACCAAGGCTTGGAAACAACCAAAATGCCCATCGGTAGATGACTGGATTAAGAAACTGTGGTACATTTATACAATGGAGTATTACTCTGCTATAAAGAAGAATGAAATCATACCATTTGGGACAATATGGATGGACTTAGAGACTATTATGTTAAGTGAAATAAATCAGTTGGAGAAAGACAAATACCATATGATTTCACTTATATGCGGAATCTAAAAACTGAATGAACGAGTAAAGTAAACAGAAGTGGTCTCAGAGATATAGAGGAACAACTGATGGCTGTTGGTTGGGAGCGGGAGGGGATGAGGGAGAAGGGGAAGGGATTAGACAGCATAAATACGTAACTACAATATTCAAGGAATATAATTCTGATGTTGTATAATATTGTATGTCAAGGGAATTGTAATAGATATGTATGATATTGGGGGGAAGGGGGCGGCAGATTGGAGGAGGGGAGTTGTCACCTCGAGGGGTAAAAAGTATAACAATTGCACTGTGTTGTACAGCTGAAACTAGTTCTAAAAAATTTGTATTTCACAATAAAAAATAATTTTAAAAAAAGAAAGCATAAAAAAAGTCCCAGCCTTTTCACTATGTTTAAAAGCTCCTATTTCTGCGTTAAAAATGGCATCTTTAAATGTAAAAAAAAAAAAACAAAAACCGCAATGCAACACCCACATCACAGAGCTGTGGTGCTGGTTACAGGGGCTCATGCATGTCAGGTTTGAGCACTTGTCACACAGTAGATGTTCAGTTAGTGTCAGCAGCTATTATTAGAATTATTGCCATCACTATGGTCATTGTAAGGGTAAGGTGGGAAAAGGCATTCTAGTCAGTGGACACGGCACAGAACCAAGGAAAAGCGGGGGCCTACAGGGAGAGCCTGGGGCTTTGGGGGAGGGGTGGTGGTACAACGGTCAGGAGCACAGAATCTGGAGCCATAGGGCCTGTCACAGAGCCCCAGCTGTGCCACTTTCTAGAGTATGGCATTAGCTAAGGCTTTAACCTCTTTGTGCCTCAGTTTCTTCATCTGGAAAATGGGGTTAATAATACCATCCACACTATGAAGCTGCAATGAGGATTAAAGTGGCTAATACAGGTGCAGTACCTGCACAGTGCCAATGCTGGCAGTTTTACCATTAGTTTGACTGCGAACCTGGCTAAGGGGTACTTTAGCTGGGTCCAGCTGGGCAGGCAGGGCCTAACTGAGGCTTGAGCAGAGGAAAGGCCATAATCAGAAATATTTTACATGATGCCTTTTGAGAAAGAAAAAGGAGCAGCTCCTGCTATCTAGTCTTGTGCTCCCAGTGAGGCCATGCTATTCTCTGTGAGACATAAACCATCTCACAGAGCACCAGCCTCAGACAAGCTTTCTAAGACCACAACAGAGTGAGATGGCTAAGGCCACTCCACTGTCATGCCTCAGCCTAGACCAAACAAAATACCAGCACCCCCTTCTCTCAGCTAAAAGGAGCTTCTGCCATTACAGCTCATCTTTGTGCTAGTTTCTCCTTCTTGCCGTTAAAATTTCTCTAGGAACCCATCATGGAATTGTCCCCATTTTTGTCAATAACCATGCAGAGTGAGCCCCTGCTTCCTTATATGCTCCCCAAATCACCTAACCAAAGCCCATATCCAATGAAGTTTCTTTCTGACTCTCTCCTCTGAGACACCCCTTGTTCCCTCTCACTGAAGAAGAAGCAATACCTACCGATAGCTTGCGTACTGCCCCGGGTAGTCTCCCAAGGCTGGTTCTGCAGCTAAACCCAGTCACCCTGACTCTCCCCTTCCTTGCAGAAACTTTTCCCACCCTGACCCCCACAATAAATGGTCTAACCAAGTAGCAAAAGGGAAAACAGGGGGGTTCTTGAATTCCTGAAACTCAGAACCATGTGCTTCAATGG
>NW_017731636.1:602144-604880 GCF_001890085.2 Hipposideros armiger | reverse complement strand
AACAAGAAGAGGAAGAATGGAGTTAAACTCATGATTTAGAAAATGGTACAATTACTTATATTAATTAAACCATAATCAATCAAAAGTATATATTTTAACCTCTAAAGCAGCGGTTCTCAACCTGTGAGTCACGACCCCTTTGGGGGTCTAACGACCTTTTCACAGGGATTGCCTAAGACCATCGGAAAACAAAAAGATACTTACATTATGATTCATAACAGTAGCAAAATTATAGTTATAGAGTAGCAACAAAAATAATTTTATGGTTGGGGGTCACCACAACATGAGGAACTGTTTTAAGGGGTCACGGCATTAGGAAGGTTGAGAATGGCTGCTCTAGAGGAACCACCAAAAGAATAACAGTATGGTGTAAATAAAAAGTAATGAAGGAAATACAAAAATGTTTGACTATTACAAAAGGTGCAGGGAAAGAGGTCTAAAAGAACAGAGAGAACACAAATAGTGAGATGGCACACAATTTTAGTGGTATCAGTGATTATGTTAAATATGAATGAAGTTAAACAATCCAATCAAAAGACAGAGATTGTAGAACTCCTCTTTCCAGCAAAGTAACTCTGAGCGCAGTGTGGGACTGGAGGGCCTCTCCCCCCACAGAAGAAGCCTCCCCACTGCTGAGGTGTCCTTCACGGGGTTCACCCTCTCTTGTCTCCGCCCCTTCTACCAGACTCCATGTGGCCTCCTCTTTAAGTCCTTCGTTTAGAGGTTCTGTTCATCTAGTGTCCAGGGAACTTCCAAGGTTGAATGTCTTATAAATTATTTGTAATTTTGGTGTTCTAAAAAATGTGTATTTCACAATAAAAAATAATAATTAAAAAAAGACAGAGATTGTCAGACTGAATGTTAAAAACTCTATGTCTGTGGTTTACAAGAGATACATTTAAATATAAGGACAGAAAGTGATTAAAAGTAAAGCAAACACTAACCAAATGAACAGATAAATTCATATCAAACAAAACAGACTTTAATTCAACAAGCACTGAAAGATGTCAAATGTGACACTTTATAAGAATAAAAGGGACAATTTATCCAGACAATATAACAATCCTAAATTTGTATACACTTAATAACATATCTTTTAAAATATAAAGCAAAGTTTAACAGAAATAACAAGAAAAAATAGAAAAATTCACAATCACAGTTGGAGATTTTAACTCTCTCAATAACTGATAGAACAGGGGACATAAAAATATAATATNGGACAGCAGGGATATGTAGTCCTTTGGTGCAGAACAGAGCAGAATGACCAGCACACAGGCCCAGGGAAGGTTTACCCACATAGCCCTGCTCCTGTGAGTTGTCCCCACTTGGGCTTTGGGAGGTGAAGCGTGTCATAGTGAAGGAGGGTCATCCCAGGCCTGTAGTGAGAGTGAGGACAAGCAGCTTCCCCAGCACTAGTCGGCAACAGTCCAAGATAGAAGGCTTCTTGTTCACAAGGCATTGGAGAGGAGGCAGGCTGGCTTCAAGACCTGGCAGGGAGATGAAGCAGGAGTGGGAAAACTGAGTCAGAAACCTATAAGGAAGGGAGATGGGGCAAGGTTCTCACTGCTATTACGGGGCAATTCCTCCACCTGGGAATGCAAGGGAGACTTCGTTTTCAGTCTCTGCTGTGCACACTGGGCAGAAATGAAACTGCATTTGGGGAGCTGGGGGAGCAGAGATGGATGTAGCTAAGTGCAAATTTCCCAGGTCCAGCCTCTTTTGGCTCAAGCACTGCAGCAAAGGGGAGTCAGGAACTCATGTGTGTTCTTGTGACATCAAAGAGAGCCAAGGGTTGGGGCGATTGGCCCTAACAAAGAAAGACCAGGCTGGAGACTGAGACCTTCAGCAGACAATGACATCTAAACACAGTTTTGTCACATTATTGTTTTCATTATATCTAGTTTGATATTTTATGAATGATAAGTGACCCTGAATTCTTATTTACTTTAGTGATTATATTTAATATGTAATGCATCTTTTGAAAATAATGATAAAGTAACAAAAACTAATTTAAAATAAAGTATGAAGTACAAGAATGTGGAAATACTGTAAGGTTGACATAAGAACAACCAGAATTTAGAATTAAGTTCAGTATCTAAATGTCTGGATATCATCCCAGCAGAGATTGAATCCTGGGAACTCAAGAAAAGATGAAAGAGGTAACAGGAGATGGAGATAAAATAAGATTGTAAAACAGAACAGACACTTACATGTCATCTCTATTTTCAGCTTTGGGTTTGGCATTCATATCTGAAGGTTGTCTGCTTTCCTCCCTTCCCCTGTTCTAAAGCCCCTGAACCACAGAACATCACCCTCTTGTGTTCCTTAGGGCAGGGGGCTCTGAGGGGTGGCTGCCAACCTCCAAAATACCCCATGGACTCCAATGTGAGCTTTGAATTTAAATCAGAGTCTTAAGGGTATTCACCAGATTTGTTAGACAGACATTTTTAGTAAAACCCAGCACCTAAATGATTAGGCAGAGTCACATTTTTGTCTAAAAGGGTATCTCACCATAACATTTGGTGTCCTGACTTCCTGTTGAGAGTGGTATGACAGATATTTTGGACTTGCTCAGGGCTTAGCCAGGGCAAGTAGACACTCTATATGCAGTGAGTCCTGTCTGTCCACAGGGTGAACCAAGAACATGGCCAGAGTACTATGGCAGGCTTTGTCTATAGGAGGGGCAGTGGTGATGGGGTTAAAGATTTGAGCAAGGGTAAAGCAGAGGAAGAGGAT
>NW_017731636.1:596941-597852 GCF_001890085.2 Hipposideros armiger | reverse complement strand
ATCTGCATCAATAGGAATGCCTTCCATCTACTGCTATAATTGTTCCCCTTTCTCTTCTCATAAATGCCCATTGCCTTTCTCTCCTAATTGGAACACTATTTGAGCTTCTGCCTAAATCAATGCTTCTAAATAGCTGTTCTTATTGATCTCAGGTAAATGCTTGTTTGCCTCTCACTTTGAAAAGCCTTTTTATTATTAGGTTAACACATTGAAATTCTTCATACATACATGTAAAAACAGAGAGAGGGGTGAGGAACTGCAGGCTGGGTGTAGGACAGGGAGGACGCAAGTTCTGTGTAGTCCTCATCCTCCCTGCCAAGCAGCTCTACTGAGATCCTGTCCTCGCTGGCAAGTGATGTTAGTGCTGTGTTGTGCCTGGTGGAGCCACAACCTGTGAGAGGCTCCCCATCTTGATCTGAGCTGGTCCTTGGGACACTGTAGGAGACAATGGCCAAGCAGCTCAACACCTGAGGCCAGCCTCACCCCAGCCCCACCCTCGTTAACCTCCTAGCTGGCCAGTCATGTGTGTATCTGTCATCAGCAGTCTCTTAGGTTTGTCCAGACATCTGCAGTCAGTGTCAAAAGAGAAAGATATCTTCACAGGCCAAGAGAGGTCTTGGTCTGAGTAAAAGGCATATACAGAGGGTGCCAAACAAATGTATACACATTTTAAGAAAGGAAAAAACTATTAAAATTAAAATACTCAATATATACCAATAACAAAAGATGAATACAAGTCACATTTGACTTTTGCAATTGCAAGAGGTGCTCAAAGTGATTACCATTGGTGTCCAGACACTTCTGATTACGGCGAACTACTGCTTGAGCAACGTTGACCAAAGTGTCCACTTGTATACATTTTTTTGGCACCATTAGTGTATACCTCTTTGGAAAAAGTATTTTGCAGAACT
>NW_017731636.1:591065-596461 GCF_001890085.2 Hipposideros armiger | reverse complement strand
TAGAATTCTAGATCCAGAGTTACTTGGTCTTAGTATTTTGAAAATATTGTTTAATTAATCTCTTGCCTCCTATTTTGCTGCTGAGAACTGTAATTTTTATCAGAATTTTTTTTCCTTATAAAAAGTGCTTTTCCCCTGGTAACTAATAATGTTATTTCTTCATCCCTTCATACTTTGACATATCATTGGAATGTAATTATGACTCATTTTTGTTCCATGGTAGTTCAATATGCGACACACTTAGTGTGATCTTTCTTTGAAGATTATGTTTTTCTTTAACATTTATTATGTTATTTAATGACCCACCAGTATCATCAGAGAAAACCTACTTGTGACAATTATTGTGGGATTAAGTCAGAAATAACCACAACATGAATAAAGTTGGAGAACTTACACTATTAGATTTTAAGACCTACTATAAAGCTATACCAAAGAAGTTTGCATGATATTTATGCAGGAATTGACAAAAAAGTTAATAAAACAAAATATTGAGTTCATAAATGGAGTCACTCATGATTTTCAACAAAGGTGCCAATGATTCAATATGTAAACAAAATACTTTTCTACAAATGGTGTTGAAGCACATGGATATCCATATAAAAAATAAACAAATAACCTATGCATCACAGCATACACAAAATTACTTTGAAATGAATCACTGACTTAATTTCAAAGATAAAATAATAAAGCTTCTAAAAAATAAGAATGTTTATTTCTTAGTTTTGATAAAGATACTGTGGTTGTGTAAGACATTAAAATTAGAAGAAGCTGGATAAAGAGTTTACATGAACTCTGTACTATTTTTTTGCAACTTTAAAATAATTTAAAATAAAAAGCTAAAACATAGGGCATAACTTCATAACTTTGGGATAGGTAAAGATTACCTAAATAATAAAAACAAATTACTATTCAATAAAGAAANAAGGACTCAGGGCAGAAGCTGCTTGTCTCACAGGGCCCCTGGGTATCGTGGCTAAAGCAGCTTATCTCCTCCTGACCAAGAGTGGGGGTGGGGGAAAGGAGGAGATGGCAGCAGCTCAAAGAGGGTTTTCTTGTGGCACATAAAAGCCTCAGAGTGACAGCCATAGACAAGGAGGTTGGTATGTCATCCATGCAAGCAGGAACCAGAGGGAGGAGGGCCCCTATGGGGCCCCACTCTCCCAGGGCCTTGACACAAAGTCACCCACACTCCCTGCCCTAACTGCAGCAGCAACTCCTAGAGGAAGGCCCACAGAATCCTGGGACTCACTGAGAGAGACTGAAGTGAGGTACTAGGAGGAAATGCTTTTCTACAACTGCCCAGAGGAAGGCTGTAGGTGGAAAATGAATTCAGCTTCCAGAAGGTGTACGTGTGTGCCTACGTGAGCTTATGGGCTGTGGCACTTGTACCCCTGGTAGGTTCAGAGCATCCTCTATAGAATTAATGCAAAATTTCTAGGAGATTTCTCAAAAACTTAAGCAATATGATTGAAGAGGCCATTTGTGCATGATATCAAGATCAGAAAATATAGACACATAAAATTGTCTATTTAAAAATTAAATATCTGGTTAAAAATAAAAATAACATGTTCAAAATCAAAAGAAAAACCACAAAATGACGTGAGGGGGTATTTCTAACATATGGCAGAGAACTAATGTCTAATTTAGAAAGTGGTTAATAGTTAACAGTAAGAAAATAAAGAACTCATCAATAAAAATTGGTGAAAGACAACTGCAAGTAAGTCACAGTTTTAAGTTCATGCTTGCCATTTGTCATGTAAAAATGTTCCACTTATATGTTTAAAAAATTCAAATTTTAATAAGAATGGAACTTCAATTTGTACAATTTGATAAAGAACAAAGCCTTATACTGGTATTTCAAAGGATATGGAGAAAAACATATGCTGATTTGTTGTTAAGTAGACACATTGTTTACTCCTTTGGGGATTGAACTTGGTCATAACTATCAAAATGTAAAACCTGATTCCCTTTGACCCACAAATTCTTCTTCTATGACCCAGACCCATTGGGTGTGTCTCAGGTGGGGATCCTGGGGTGAGTGTGGGGACACAATTCTTAGGATTCTGTTTCAAGTGAGGGGACAAGTTAGAGGGAGCTGTCTCATAAGATGGGGCGTGGAGAGGAAACTTCTAGGCTGGCTTAACTGCTGAGTAAGGGATGGGGATGGAGGAGAGGAGATGACAGCATTGGGGTGAGATGAAGCCAGAAAGTCATTCACCAGCAAGGACTGACCCTCCCGTTATCCCAAGTCATCAGGACAACCCATTTCCTTCCCATCAGGCTAAATTTGTTCTTTATGACATCATACTCATTTGATTTTCCTAGAATGTTCCCTTCCAGTGAAGTACCTAGAATGTTTGAGGCTTTGACAATAGCAGCTGAAATGGTCTCTGAAGATGGTCTTGGTGTGCCCAAGGTGGCACTGCAGCCCCAGATCAGGCCCCCTGAACCTCATGGATACACTGATGCCCTGGTGGAGGACCTGGCTGAGGACTAGGCAGGCAGTCCCTCCTGGGGTGCTCAGAGTTTCAAGCAACCAGGGCTCCTCTAGCCCCCTCACTTTCTCTCTTTCATGGAATATGCAAAGTTTGGAGATGTGGCTGAGCAGCGAGGAGAGCCTGTCAAATGAGCCTCCTTCCCATGACTCAATCACAGAAGTGTAAATGTAACCAAGGGGGACTTGATTAGGTTATCTTCTTATCCCAGAAATGAAGGTATAACTAAATTGAATTAAAGTGTAGGCTGAGAGGGGGTGGATATCACCAGTGTATGAAAATGACCTCCTTCTAGGGTGGAGGGATTAAGGAAGACTCTGTGNTCCCATCAGGCTAAATTTGTTCTTTATGACATCATACTCATTTGATTTTCCTAGAATGTTCCCTTCCAGTGAAGTACCTAGAATGTTTGAGGCTTTGACAATAGCAGCTGAAATGGTCTCTGAAGATGGTCTTGGTGTGCCCAAGGTGGCACTGCAGCCCCAGATCAGGCCCCCTGAACCTCATGGATACACTGATGCCCTGGTGGAGGACCTGGCTGAGGACTAGGCAGGCAGTCCCTCCTGGGGTGCTCAGAGTTTCAAGCAACCAGGGCTCCTCTAGCCCCCTCACTTTCTCTCTTTCATGGAATATGCAAAGTTTGGAGATGTGGCTGAGCAGCGAGGAGAGCCTGTCAAATGAGCCTCCTTCCCATGACTCAGTCACAGAAGTGTAAATGTAACCAAGGGGGACTTGATTAGGTTATCTTCTTATCCCAGAAATGAAGGTATAACTAAATTGAATTAAAGTGTAGGCTGAGAGGGGGTGGATATCACCAGTGTATGAAAATGACCTCCTTCTAGGGTGGAGGGATTAAGGAAGACTCTGTGTGGTGGTGGCTTTTAGCAGAAACTGATGTGCCTCAGCTATGTTGGAAGTGGAGGAGCCTCAGGAAGAGGGAACAGAAAATGCAAAGGCCCAGAGGAGGGCTCATCAGGGAGACCAGAGCAGAGTTGACAATTGGTTGAAGATGGAGCCAGACAGCTGGAGGCTACACCATCCCTGGCCTTGTGCCTACAGCTAGAGATGTGGGTGTCCGTTCAAGAGCAGTGGGAAGCATTGCAGACTTTTAATCAGAAGCCATGAGGTGCTCAGCAAGGGCTGATTCTGCATTTGGCCTGTCTGAATTCAAACCTACTAAATGTGTATGCTCTGTTGGGTACAATCATCTAGGTATATGCATAATAATCCCCACAATTTTTAACATTTTCTGAGAGCATACTCTGCCAAGCTGTGTCCTGAGCCCCTCACACGTATTAACTCTTTTAATCCTCACCTCACCCTGTGAGACCCACCATAGAACAACCAGCGGGATCCAGAAAATTCAGTTGCTTAAGATGTAGAGTTGCATTTTTTTATGAGGTTAATATAAATTCTATAAGGTCATGAAAAGTCCCAAAGTAAACATAGTAAAATGTGTATAGGACACAACAGATCATCCTAAATGATCGGGAGCAGTCACTCTTGTACTCATCCCCCACCCCTGAAGATAAACATTTAGTCCACCTCTGGTTGAAGAGGAGGACTGGGTAAAGGCCAAATGTACTGTCAGGATTGGTGCTAATACTGGGGCTCTGGTTCTATTATTTTCCCCATTTCTACATGACTAGTAAGCGGAGTAAGATTTGCTCTGGTTTCCATGTCCCTAGTCATAGCACCATGCTGCTTGTGTATATACAAAAACTTATATAAAAGTAAGCTTTTTATATGTCTTTTTCAAATCCTTTGTATCCTATACAAAATGCCACAGCTCCTATCAGGCAACGCTCTCAGAGCCTTGGCTCCCTGTGGATACTGATGTCATTGACCCTTCCCTGCCCTTTCAGGCCCGGAAATGAAAAGGACACCTATAGTCTTTGGGTGTTTTATCATCCCTTCTTGGTTTCCTTATTTATTTCCAGGCTTCTGAAAATAGTTTGTTCANTCCCTCTCCACACCCCTCTGCAATCCTGCACTGAAACCCCTTCATAGGCTAGATTTTCCAGTCACCGTCAGATCCTGGGAACAGAGGTAGCTTCTTCAAGTTAATTCAAATTTGTACCATCTTAATTATTTCAAATTCCAAAACTATACCAAAAAACTTGGGATTTTTTTTTACTCCCTTAACAGTATATTTTTAATGATCTTTCTTTCAGGATCAGTATAAGAAAATAATGCTACTTAAGAGATTCAAGTTTTATTCAAAGTACTCCTTGATAGAACTGTCGTTTTCATGATAGTGCCCATACTATTACTATATGAATATTATAAGTGAATACTTTCCATATTAATTCTAGCTATGTTATATAAGTATTGTTTTCATTTTAATTAATTGTCTATTATAACAACAATAGTGAATGAAATAATAATTGGAATATTATAGAGAGATCTACATGAGAGATTTAAAATCACAAAGATGATTCAGGTTTGTCTGGAGCAATAAGAAGACAAAAATAAAATGCACTTAATTTTCCTCTTAATGGTGATTATTTTAAAACATACAAAAATCAAAATATTCCATATCATTCATAACCATAGATGAATTTAAAGTGGTATATTTAAAGGGAAATTTAGAGCATTAAAATTTATATTAGAAAAGAATAAAGTTAAAAATGAATTTACATGTCATCTTTAAGAAGTTACAAAATAAACAGAATAAATTAAGACAGGAGAAAATACTTCAGAAGACACAAGAGAAAGTCAATGAGCCAACATTAGATTCTAATAAAAGAGACAATTCTATGATAAGATTTTTTTTGTTTCCTTTCTTTCTTTAGTATATGAGGTCAGACAATTAAGTTCCCAAACTCATCCTAGAAAAAGTGCTACATACCTAATTGCTGAATATCACTATGGTCACCTTTGAAGTACTCTGCTTGGGAA
>NW_017731636.1:578243-585740 GCF_001890085.2 Hipposideros armiger | reverse complement strand
TACAATATGAAGGAATATGTTTGTAATACATGTGTCCAAACAAGGATATGTATGCAGAATTCATAAAGAACCCTTACAAATTAATAAGAGAAAGAGATGTAGCCTAATTTAGAAATGGGTTGGACTTCAACAAGAATATTCAAATGGACAATAGTATATGAAAATGTGCTCAACATCATTAGTCAGCAGGAAAATGCAGTTTAAACCAAAATAAGATACCCCTACACACCCACAGGAATGACTAACATGAAAAAGACTGACATTACTCAGTGCTGATTGGCATGTATAGAAAATGGAACCCTCAAAAGTTTATGGTGAAATTTTAAATTGGAATAATGCTTTAGAAAACTGTTTGCCAGCACCCTATAATCCAGAAATTACACTCCTAGGTATATATCAAGACAAAAAGACTGCATGAGTCTACAAAAGATATGTACAAGAATGTTTATAACAACTTTATTCACAAAAGATAAAATTGGAAACAACTCAAATATACATCAATAGTAAAATGTATAAATAAATTGTGACATATTCATGTAACAAAATAATACACAGCAATAAAAACAAATGTACTGTTGTTACACGTAATAAGAGGGATAAATTTCATAAACATTGTGTTGAGCTAAAGAAGCCAGAAATAAAGGAGTTCATTCTGTATGATTTCAGTTAAATGAAATTCAATAACAAGCAAAAAATAATCTATAGTGATAGAAGTTAGAATAGAAATTGCCCTCAGGATGGGGGTGGATTGATGTGAAGGAGCATGCAGAAACCTTCCAGGAGATAAAGGTAATTTATGTCTTGATCTGATATGTGGATACCTGTGTAACTGCATGTAAAAATTAATTGACTTAATGGGAGTTCCAGAGAGAGAGGAAAGCAAAAAGGAGCAGAAAGAATATCTGAAGAAATAATGGCTGAAAACTGAACAATTCATGAAAAAAAAATCTTCATATCCAAGAAGCTCAATGAAGTCCAAGCAGAATAAACTCAAACAGATCTGCACTTAGATTATAATTAAAAGTTCTGAAAAAAAGGACTGCCAATCAATAATTCTATATCCAATAAAAATATCCTTCAACAAAAAAAGAATAAATTAACAATGAACAAAAACAAAGAATGCATTGCTAGAAGACTTGCCCTACAAGAAATACCAAGGGGGGTCCTTTCAGTTGAAATGAAAGGACACTAGACAGCAACTCAAATACACATGAAGAAAGTGACATCACAGAAATGGTGGCATAAGGAGTGCTTCTTGAAATCTTCCCTGGAAGTTACAACAAATTAAACAGCTATAATTCAACAAAGGATTTCCTGTGCAACACACAAACACACCTGAGAGACCTGCACATCGAATCACCTGAAGGTGGGCAAATTGGGAGAGCAGGGAAGGAAGGAAGGGAAAAGTGCAGAGATGCAGGCCGAGGGGCTGCAGGACACAGACCGGAGCTCACTGCAATCCAGAGCTCACAGCAGTTATGGGAGATTGAAGAATTCAAGCTGCAGGCACACCTCCTGTGGCCCACAGTCCTGCCTGAGGGATCAGCATAAAAGATGGCTGAACTCACTGTTCGGGTCAGAGAACTCGGGTGAGAACTGTGGTTTAAGCCCTCACTCTTGGGCAGAAAACAGAAAACAAAGACATGGAGCCTGACTGCCAAACCCCACACCCTCTCAGAGCTTGCCCCACCCACACCTTCCCAGTGTTAGAAGTGGGCTCCAGAAGAAACGGTAGCAGAGTCAGACTAAAGAATAGAGTATGTACAGCACTGAGAATTGGAGGGATGGTCCCACAGCTGCAGATGCACACTCCAGCAACAGGGAAAGAGTTTTAGGAGAGGGTCAGAGCCACAAATGCACCAGCTGCCTCTCACATCCCACCCCACCCCCACATTTCTGGCGGGCCCCTCAGCCTGCCCCAGTGGGACAATCAGAGCTGTTGAGACAAACAGGCCCTGCATTGGGCTGCAGGAGCAGCATTGGGATTTCAGAAGTTCAGAACTCTATTGTCTTCCACATTCTCCCACAGAGGCAGTGCCCTAAACCCAGGAAACCTGCTCACAGAGGAGAAGCCAGCCTTCTGGGGAATACCCATCCCCCATCACATGAGAAGCCAGAATAGTGCAAGAGAAAATATAATTCTGTAACATGAGAGAAAATAAAAGGCTATAGTGGGACAGAAAATAAAACATTCCAGCAACACCTACTGGAAAGAAAAAGAAAGACCTTTTTATATCAACCTGCTGCACAACCTACTCCTGTAGATGCCCAGAAAGAGAAATAATAATTCATTAACTGCCATGAATAACCAATGTAACAAGGCAGCTCAGAAAGAAAATGAAAAGTCTCCTAAAAATGAACATAAAGACATGGAAATGCGTGACTTAAATGACAGAGAATTCAAGATTGCAGTTCTGAAAAAACTCAACGAGATGCAAGAAAACACAGACAGGTAGTTTAATGAACTGAGAAACACAATCAAAGAACAAAATGAACATTTCACCAAAGAGATTGAAATTTTTAAAAAGAACCAAATGGAAAATATAGAGATGAAGAACTCAATAAAAGAAATGAAGAATGAAATAGGCAGCTTAGGTAATAGAGCTGAGCAGATGGAGGAAAGAATTAGTGATATCAAAGATAGAAGTCTGGAAATGACACAGATGGAAAAAGAGAGAAACTAGAGAGTTAAAAGAAATGAAAGAACTCTATAAGAACTTTCTGACTTCATCAGAAAGAGCAACATAAGAATAATAGGCATACCAGAAGGAGAAGAAAGGGAGAAGGGAACAGAGAGTATATTCAAACAAATAGTTGATGAGAACTTCCCAAACTTGTGGAAAGAACTGGGTCCTCTAATCCAAAAAGCAAATAGAACACCTAGTTGCCTCAATCCCAGCAGGCCTTCTCTAAGGAACATTGTATTGAAGCTGTCAAAAATTAATGACAAAGATATGATACTGGGAGGGGGGTGAATTGGTGGAGGGAGGTTGTCACTTTGTGAGGGGTGAAAAGTATTAACTATTGCATTGTTTTGTACTAATATAAATAAATAAATAAATAAATAAATAAATAAATAAATAAATATTAATGACAAAGAAAGAATTCTCAAGGCAGCCAGGGAAAAGATGACGGTAACTTTCAAAGGAAAGCCCATTAGAATATCATTATATCTTTCAGCAGAAACTCTACAAGCCAGGAGTGGAATCAAATATTCAAGCTATCAGAAGAGAGAAGTTATCAGCCAAGAATAATATATCCAGCAAAGATATCCTTTAGATATGAAGGAAGAATAAAGACCTTTCCAGACAATTAGAAACTGAGGGAATTTTCTAACACATGACCTGTATTGCAGGAAACACTGAAGGAGGCTATTCGACCTGAAACACCAAATCAAAAGAATACAAAATGATGAGCAGTATTAGGAACAGATGGCCAGAAGCAGGAAATGGCAACCCCTACACAAAATAGGGTACTTTACACTTAAACATAATATAAAGGGTAAAGAAGAAAAAAAGCATTTAAAAAAAAGGGGAAAAAAGAAAACGGCAACTTGCTACTGCAACTCAGAAATCAATTCACAGCATAAGTAGGGATAACTTGTGACAACAAAAACATAAAAGAGGAGAGAGTAAAGGTCTGAACCTGCAAAGGAGATTGGAGATAAGAAGCATGTGGAAGAAAAAGGACTACTATATATATGAAACTTTCTTTTACATAAACTAATGGTAACCACTCAAAAAAAATCCAGAACTGAGATATATAACATAAAAAAGAAGAAACAAAGAGAAAAGTCATAGAATACCACCACACTGAAATACAGACAGCAATAAAAAGGCAAAGAAACAATGGAGACACTGAACCACCAGAAAACAAAAGATGATAGGAAATCCTCATATATCAATAATCACCCTAAATGTAAATGGACTGAACTTACAAATAAAAAGGCACAGAGTATGGGCCAGTCGAGTGACGCATTGGTTAAGAACTGGCTTGGGGCGCCAGAGGGCCCCGGTTCGGATCCCACATATGAGGGCCAGTGACACTGCCCTCTACAGCTAAGATGCTGAACAGCAGCTCAACCTGGAGCTGGGCTGCTGAGAGTCGCAGGCCGCGGCATAGGCTGCAGCCCCTGCTGCAGTGGGTTGCCATGGGCTACCGTGTGTAGCTGGCAGCCAGCGTGAGCAGCCAGCAGCCGCAGTGAGTGGCCATCCAGAAGCCGGCGACTGATCTGCCTCGCCCGGGAAGAGCGCAATGATGGTGCCAACTTGGGCCAGTGAAGCAACATCCTCCACAACTAGACTGAAGAACAAAATGACAGCAACTTGTCTGTTCCACTTCCCCCAATTCCCCAGCGCTGTTCCCATCCCCCAACTCCCCAATAAAAATCTTTAAAAAATAATAATAAATAAAATAAATAAATAATAAATAAAAAGGCACAGAGTAGCAGATTGGATAAAAAAACTAAACCTGAAATCTATGTAAATTTGCTAAACAATTGTCACCCCAATAAACTTTAATTTAAAAAAAAAAACTAAACCCATCCATATGCTGCCTCCAAGAGACACATCTAAGCTCCAAGGATGAATATAGACTCAAAGTGAAAGGGTGGAAATTGATACCCCAACAAATGGTATCCAGAGAAAATCAGGTGTAACTATACTTATATCAGATGAAACAGACTTCAGGGTAAAACAGGTAACAAGAGACAAAGATGGACATTTCATAATGATAAAGGGGACAATGCAACAAGAAGACATAACACTCATCAATATATATATGTCCCCAACCAGGGAGCACCAAAATATACAAAGCAACTACTAACAGAGCTAAAGGGGGAAATTGACCAAAACACAATTATAGTAGGGGCTCTAAATACACCACTGTCAGCTATGGATAGATCTTCCAAAAAGAAAATAAGTAAGGAAATATCAGCCCTAAATGACACATTAGAACAATTGTACATAATTGACATTTATAGAGCACTTTTTCCTAGAACATTAGACTATACATTCTTTTCTAGTGTACATGGAACATCTAAAGGATAGACCATATATTGGGACATAAAACTAGCCTTAGCAAATTTAAGAGGATTGAAATCATACCAAGCATATTCTCTGATCACAAGGCTTTGAAATTGGATATCAACTCTGAAAAGAAAGCAGAAAAAAAATCATATATGTGAAGATTACACAATATGCTTTTAAAGAACGACTGGGTCAAAGAAGAATTAAGAGAAGAGGTCAAACTAAAAAATAGTTTCATAGAAACAAATGAGAATGAAAATACATCCTATCAAAATTATTGGAATACAGTGAAAGCAGCAATAAGAAGGAAATTTATATCATTACAGGCCTATCTCAAGAAATAACAAAAATCTCAGATAAACAACCTAACATTGCACCTTAAAGAATTAGAAAAAGAAGAACAAATGAAACCCAAAGTCAGCAAAAGGAAGGAAATAATAAAAATTAGAGCAGAACTATTGAGTCATCAGAAAAGTCATGACACATTTTTGCAACGAAAAACACAGAAAAATGTGTCATTACTTTTCCGACAACCCAATAAATGAAATACAGAACCAAAAGACAATAGAAAAAATTGATGCAACAAAGAGCTGGTTCTTTGAAAAGATTAATAAAATTAACAAACACTTGACTAGACTCACTAAGATAAAAAGAGAAAAGACACAAATGAACAAAATCAGAAATGAAAGAGAAGTTACCACGGTTACCACAGAAATACAAAGTATCATAAAAGAATACTATGAGGACGACATGCTACCAAATTCATAACATAGAAGAAATGGACAAGTTCTTAGAAACATGTAGCCTTCCTAGACTGAATCATGAAAAACTGGGAAATCTAAATAGACCGATCAACACTAAGGAAATTGGATTAATAATCCAAAACCTTCCCTAAAGCAAAAGTCCAGGGCAAGATGGCTTTACTGGTGAATTCTACCAAACATTCAAAGAGGTTCTAACACCTGTCCTTCTCAAACTATTCCAAAAAATGAAGAAGAGTCAATACTTTCTAACTCATTTTATGAGGTCAACATTACCCTGATACCAAAACCAGGTGAGGATAACACAAAAAAACTACAGACCAATATCCCTGGTGAATACAGATGCAAAAATTCTGAACAAAATTCTAGCAAATCAAATACAACATGTATTAAAAAGGTCATACATCACGATCAAGTGGGGTTCATCCCAGGGACACATGGATGGTTCAACATATGCAAATCGATCAATGTAATACATCACACAAGCAAAATAAAAGATAAACATCATATGATTGTATAAATAGATGCAGAAAAAGCATTTGACAAGATACAACATCCATTTATAATAAAAACACTTAATAAAATGGGTATAGACAGAAAATACTTAACATAATAAAGGCCATATATGACAAATCCTCAGCTAATATAATTACTGCTGAAAAACTGAAGCGTTTTGCTATACATTCAAGAGCAAGACAGTGTTGTCCCCTATCACCACGGCTATTCTACATAATATTGGAAGCCCTAGCCAGATCAATTAGGCAAGAGAAAGAAATAAAAGGTATCAGAATTGGCAATGAATAAGTTAAAATGTCACATTTTTGCAGATGACATGATTCTTTATATAGAAAACCCTAAAGACTCCACCAAAAATCTATTAGAAGCATTAAATAAATACAGTAAACTTGGCAGCTACAAAATCAACATACAAAAATCCATTGCATTCCTATACACTAACAATGAAATTTCAGAAAAAGAAATGAAAACAACGATTCCTTTTGCAACTGCAACAAAAAGAATAAAATACCTAGGAATGAACTTAAAAAAGAATGTGAAGGACCTATACACTGAAAACTATGACTTTTTAAAAAGAAATTGAAGAAGACACAAAGAAATGGAAAGACATTGCATATTCAAGGATTGGAAGAATCAAAATAGTTAAAATGGCCGTATTACCCAAAGCAATACAGATTTAATGCAATCTCCATCAAAATCCCAATGGCATTTTTTAAAGAAATAGAAAAAAAATCATCAAATTTGTATGGATCACAAAAGACCTTGAATAGCCAAAGCAATCCTAAAAAAAAAAAAAGAATAATGCAGGAGGTATCACACTCCCTGACTTCAGCATGTACTGCAGAGCAACAATAATCAAAACAGCATGATATTGGCAGAAAAACAGACACACAGACCAATGGAATAGAACTGAAAACCCTGAAATAAACCCACATAAATATGGACAGATAATTTTCAACAGAGGACCCAAAAACATACAGTAGAGAAAAGACAGCCTCTTCAATAAATGGTGCTGAGAAAATTGGAAAGCCACATGCAACAGAATGAAACTAGATTGCTATCTGTCACAATGTACCAGAATTAACTCAAAATGGATCAAAGACCTAAACATAAGACCTGAAGCAATAAACTGCATAGAAGAAAGCATAGGTACTAAACTTATGAACCTTGGGTTCTACAAGGATTTTTTTTTT
>NW_017731636.1:574517-576143 GCF_001890085.2 Hipposideros armiger | reverse complement strand
AGAGGGCAGTGTCACTGGCCCTCATATGTGGGATCCGAACCGGGGCCCTCTGGCATCCCAAGCGAGTTCTTAACCATCGCGCCACTCGGCCGGCCCGGGAATGGATCTTTAAAAAGCAAAGTTTTGTATATTATTGAAATGAAATTTGTATTAATCCAAACTAGATTGTTATAATTAAAATTATTAATTTTAATCCCCAGGTCAACCACCAAGAAAATACAGTAAAAACAGTACAAAAGTATGGTAAAAAAAATGGCAAGGAAATTAAAATAGTACATTGGAAAATATATATTTAACACAAACAAAGGCAGTAATGGAGGAATAAGTAAAATAAATCAGACTGAGTGATAACAAGTTAAGATGGCGGCGGTGAGGAGGGCTCGCTGAGTTCTCCCCTGGAAAGCACAGCAATTTGAGCAGCTGGAGTGCAGCAAACAAACCTCTACCGAGCACGCTGAGCAGCGAAGGGACTCCCACGCCAAGTACTTGAAGGTGGGCAGACCGGGCAAATGGGGGAAGAGGGAGGCGAGGTGCATGGAGGCACAGCCCGCACCCGCGGCTGCTGAGGCTCAGCATCTCAGAGAGCAGATCGGAAGGTTCCCGCTGCTCGATCCCAGCACCCCCAGTCCGCGCTAAGGCAGAATCTTCAGGCCGGGTGCGAAGCAGAACAGAGAGAGGAGGGCGTGAGCGGAGTCGTAGTCCATCCCCGCCCGCAGCTGAGGAGCTGAGGGAATCCAGGACAAGGCAGAGTGTTTTGCATCTGCACGGGCTCAGCCTCTGGGCTGATCGTCCCCACCAGGAGTGCCACAGGAGCCCCAGGGTGCGCAGTTTCTGAGGCAGAAATCTCAAACCGGCCAGCAGGAGAATAGGGGAGCAAGAAGTGTGGAGACGCAGCCCACACCCCACAGCTGTGGAGACACGAGCTGCTTTGCCAGGGGGTGCTCCTGGAGAGCAGCAGAGACTCTGCGGGAGTGTTGGAGGGGTCTTTTTGCTTTTTCCTACTTTTTTTTTCTCTAAGACAAGAAAAATAAACTGCATAGATAAGTGCACACCCCCACCCTCCCTCAGAAACCTTGGCCCCCTCCCTGCCAGAGCCTGAGGCTAACTCTTGAAGAGAGGAGTAAGTCAGAACAAAGGTGCTTCGACTCCCTGGGGGTTGAGTAATCTACATGAAAAGAGGCTGCAGGTGGGAGCTACTAAACACGCTGTCTCCACCCCAACCTCTCCTGGGTGGCTTGGGAAGTAGAAACTCTGGCTGCTGAGACACAGGAAGGGTACCAGCAGCTCTGAAATCTCCACCCCCACCCTCCAACAGCCCCAGTGGAAAGAGCACACGAAGATGCACACCCAGTCCTCTGGCTGCGCAGAAATCAGAGTGCCTCTGGACAGGCAGGAGCAGAAATAACACTGACTTTGTAAAAAAACTACCAATCACACCTCATAACCCCACTCATCTAAAATAGACCTACATTACCAAGCTCACACTAGGTTCTAGGCGGCTGGCTCTGCCCCCACAAGACACACAGGAGTGTGTGTATAGCAGAGGAAAACCTGGGGAGAGCTTGGCGGACTTCAGCCAAGATTGGCACTGGTTATTGCTTGTTTTTTCTCCCTTTTTCTTTTTTT
>NW_017731636.1:571138-574022 GCF_001890085.2 Hipposideros armiger | reverse complement strand
GGGGTTTTTTTTTTTCATTGATCGCTTGTGTTGGTTGTTTTTGGATTTTCCTATTTCATTAGTAATTTTAGTTTTTTATATAGGCATATATAAAGGTGCATATATGTGGATATATATGTCCATATATATGGGGGTGTATATATATATTTTTTTCTCTCCATTTTTCTCTCTTTCTTTCCTTCTCTTCTATCTTCTCTCTCTTTCTCTTCTTTCCTGCTTCCTTGTCACAGCTTGATTTGCCTCCTTTCCATTTTTTCAGCAAGTTTTTTTTTTCTGTTGCAGTTGTTGTTTTAAAATTGTTGCTATTTTGTTTCTTGTGTTCATTCTATTTTTTAGTTTATTATATTTTATTTTATCTTGTTCTGCTATTTGTTCCTCGATTTTTTTTTGGTCTTTTTTAATTTTTTCTTTTTTTTCTTCTTTCCTCACTGTAGCTGTTTTGTTTCTGGTGGTTTGTTTTCTCCTTGTGTGTGATTGATATTTCTATACATGTGGAGTGTAGGGTGATGGTTGTTTGGTACATCAGAGAGTATCTGGTTACCTTTGGTTGCAGTTTTGGTTGTGCTCGTTGATCTGTTTTGCCCTAACACCTGCTCTGCAGTGGGGCCAAGCCAAAGAAGCACAAGAATCATCACACCCAGACCAACTTTAGATAAAACCAGAGCATTACAGAATCTGATCTACAAGATTCACACTCAAAGGGAATTTACTACAGGCACAAGAGCCCCTTGGGGCCAAGCCTCATCAGAGGGGTCAATCCTAACACAACAGCTTATAAACTTTGGACACAACTAATCCTCACAGCTAATCAGCTTGGGGGTCAAGCCCACCTACTGACAAGCCAAAAGCAATAAAACTAGACCTCAACAGGAGAAGGCACATAACAAAAGGAACACCTCTAGTACACATACACGGCAGAAAAGGGAGTCTGAGAAATTAAAATATAAAGGACATATACCACATAACTCCACCCAGAAAAGACTGAGAGACCTAGGGGATCTACCTATTTCATCGAAGCAAACACAAAGAGTAAGCCAGAATAAGGAAACAAAGAAACACATCCCAAATAAAAGAACAGAAGAAACCTACTGAATCAGTGGAATTAGAGGAAATAGAGGTAAACAACCTATCGGAGAAAGAGTTCAGAACACTGATTATTAGAATGCTCAAGGAAATTAATTAGAATGAAAAGAAGGATAGAGAAATCATGAAAAACAACCAGGTAGAAATAAAGACTTCAATTACTGAATTAAATAACAAACTCGATGGAATTACTAGTAGATTGGATGAAGCAGAGGATCGAATCAGTGACTTAAAAGACAAGATAGCAGAGATCACCCAAGCAGAACAACAAAAAGAAAAAAGAATAAAAAAACATTCAAAATAGTTTAAGAGAGCTAGGCTACAACATCAAACNATGTGGGATCCGAACCGGGGCCCTCTGGCATCCCAAGCGAGTTCTTAACCATCGCGCCACTCGGCCGGCCCTCTACAAGGATTTTATGAATTTGACCTCAAAGGTAAGGGAATGTACAAGCTAAAATAAATGAATGGGATTATTTCAAACTAAAAGCTTCTGCACAGCAAAAGAAACCATTAACAAAACATAGAGGAAAACAATAAAATGAAAGAAAGTATTTGCAAACAATGCCTCTGATAAGGGTTAATATCCAAAATATATACGAAACTTTCAACTCAACATCAAAAAAACAAACAATCCAATTAAATAATGGGCAGAGGACATGAACAGAAACTTCTCCCAACAAGACATATAAATGACCTATAGATAGATGAAAAATTGCTCAACTTAATTAGCTATCAGGGAAATGCAAATCAAAACCACAATGAGATATCACCTCACACCTGTTAGAATGGCTATCATCATCAAGACAAACAATAACAAATATTAGAGAGGCTGTGGAGGAAAAAGAACCCTTGTACACTGTTGGTGGGAATGGAGATTGGTGCAACTGCTATGGAATGTAGTGTGGAGATTCCTTAAGGAATTAAGGAATTAAGAAAAATTAAGGAATAGATTTACCATAAGAACCAGGAATCCTGGGTATATACCCCAAAAATCTGAAAACGTCTGTAAAATATATGCGCTCCAATGTTCATTACAGCTTTATATATGGAAACAACCAAAGGGTCCTTCGATAGATAACCGGATAAAGAAAGTGTGTATATATATATACACAATGGAATACTACTCTGCTATAAGAAAAGATGAAATAGTGCCATTTGCGACAACATGGATGGATCTTGAGATTATTACGCTAAGTGAAATAAGTCAAACAGAGAAAGTCGAGAATCATATGACTTCACTCGTATGTGGGATATAAAACTGAAGACAACAAAGGAACAAGACAAACAAATAAAGAAACAAAAACTCATAGACACAGACAACAGTTCAGTGGCTAGCAGAAGGCAAGGTGGTGAAGGAGAATGGTAGAAGAGGGTAAAGGGAATCAAATGTATGGTGTTGAAAGAACTGACTCTGGGTGGTGAACACGTACTGCTATATATAGATGATATATTATAGAATTGTACACTTAAAACCTATGTAGTTTTGTTGACCATTGTCATCCCAATAAATTTTCATAAAAATACTATTAAATAAAGCCTTTATCCAGGCCCTCATATATATACATATATATATCACCAGTAAATGTAACTATATAGGTAAATATCTATGTAAATACAAAAGACCATATAAATGTATTTTTTTGTTTGTAGCTCTTTTTTGCTCCTATCCAATTTAAAAGGCAACTACAGGAAGTAATGCTTATAAATCTGTTGATGGGCAGATGAGGTATAAATATATAATTTGTATGACAATAACAGCACAAAAAAACGGGGGGAGGGAATGGATCTTTTTTTTTTT
>NW_017731636.1:556222-564398 GCF_001890085.2 Hipposideros armiger | reverse complement strand
CACTCTTAGGTATTTATCCAAAAAAACCCAAGACATTAATCCGAAAAAATATATGCACCCCTATGTTCATTGTGGCGCTATTCACAATAGCTAAGACTTGGAAACAACCGAAATGCCCATCGGTAGATGACTGGATTAAGAAACTATGGTATATTTACACAATGGAGTATTTATTACTCAGCTATAAAGAAGAAGGAAATAGTACCATTTGTAACAATATGGATGGAACTAGAGAACATTATGCTAAGTGAAATAAGTCAGTCAGAGAAAAACAAATACCATATGATCTCACTTATATGTGGATTCTAAGGAACTGAATAAATGAGAAATGTAAACAGAAATAGTCTCAGAGACACAGAGGAAAAACTGAGGTTGCTAGTTTGAAGGGGGTGGGGATGAAAGAGAAGGGGAAGGGATAAGACAATACAAATTGGTAACAATATGGCCTCAGGGATAGAAAAGACAGTCTGGGGAATATAATCAATAGTTGTAAATATTTTTTTAGGGGGCCAGATGGACACATGTCTTCTTAGGGAGACCACTTCATTGTTGGTGTGGAGGCCTGACTGCCGCACTGTATATCTGAAGCTGATGTTGAATAATAATATATGTGAACTGTAGTTATATATGCATAGAGTCACAGGACATGTAGTAGAGAGTGGGAATGGAGTCAGCAGAATGGTAATAGATAAGTATGATATCGGGGGTGGGAAGACAGAAGATGGGGAAGGGGGTTATTACTTTGTGAGGTTGGAAAGGATAACTATTGCATTGTTCTGTACACCTGAAACTAACAAAATTAAAAAAAAACATAAAAAAGAAAATTTAGGTAAAAATTTAAAAAATAATAATAATAATAAAATAAATCAGACTGAGAAAGACAAATACCATATGGTCTCACTTGTATGTAGAATCTAAAGAACTGAATTAATGAACATATAAAACAAATAAACTCATGGATACAGAGACCAAACTGATGGTTGCTAGAAAGGAGTGGGGTTGGGGGGTTGGGTAAGAAAGGTGAAGAAAGTAGGAAGTACAAATTGGTAGCTACAAAATAGTTATGGGGATGTGAAATAGAGTATGGGAAATATAATTAATAATATTGTAAAAACTTTATATAGTGTCAGATGAGTACTAGACTTATTTAGGGAATGACTTCATAAATTATATAAATGTCTAGCCACTACACTGTACACCTGAAACTAATATAAAATAATACTGAATGTCAAGTATAATTTAAAAATATATAGTCACACAATGTAAAGTGCAGTATGGGGAATATGGTCAATGGTATTGTTATAGCCATGTAGTGTCAGATGGGTAGTAGACTTTTTGAGGTGCGTAAATGTCTAATCATTATGTTGTTTGTACACCTGAAACAAATTTGTAAAATCATAAGACATTCAGAAAACAAATAGCAGACATAAATCTTACCTTAACACTAATTACATTAAATGTAAATGGATTAACTATTCCAATTAAAAGTTGGCAGAAAAAATTTAAGAAAAAAACCATTATCCAACTATATATTCTGTGAATAGGAGATAAACTTTAGATTCAAAGACACAAATAGCTTGAAAGTAAAAAGGTGGGAAAATATATACCACACAAAAGTAATCAAAAGAGAGCTGGAATAGTTATACTAATATAGACTTTAAGATAAAAGTTGTTACTAGAAACAAAAAAGGACATTTTATAATGATAAAAACTGTCAATTTAAGAAGATATAAAATTATAAGCATCTATGCACCTAACAAGAGAGCCTCAAAATACATGAGGCAAAAACTGACAGAATTGAAGAGAGATATAGACAATTAAACAGTAATAGGATGCTTCAATAACCCCACTTTTAATAATGGATAGAATAAGTAAACAGAAGATCAATAGGAAAACAGAAGACATAAACAGAACTATGAATCAAGTAGACTTAATACAAATCTATAGAACACACCCTGCAACAATAGCAGAATACACGTTCTTCTGAAGTGCACAGGAAACATTCATCAGGTTACATTAATTGTTACACCATAAAACAAATCTCAATAAATGTAAAAGAATTGAAATCTACAATACATGTTCTTCAACCATATTGGACCAAAATTAGATCTCAGTAACAGAGAGAAATCAGAAAAATTCACAAATATATGAAAACTAAACAACACACTACTAAATAACCAATGCATCAAAGAAATCACAAGAGAAATTAGAAAATACTTCGAGATGATTGAAAACAAAAACCCAACTGCAGTGAAAGCAGTGCTCAGAGGAAATTTTATAACTATATGTAAGAGCTAAAACAAACTACCAGAAGAAAATATAGGTGCATGCCTGCATAACTTTGCAATTAGGCCAAGATTTCTTAGATATGAACCTAACACAAAAGAAACCAAATAGGTACATTGAACTTCATCACAATTAAAAATTTTGTGCTTCAAAGAACTTAATCAAGAAAATGTAAAGGGGCCAGCCAAGGGGCTCAGTTGGTTACAGCATGAACTCTGAGCAGCAGGGCTGCCGGTTCAATTCCCACATGGATCAATAAGCAGCGCCTGAGCTGCACTGCCCCTGAGCTGCCAACGGGCGGCCGGATGGCTCAGTTGGTTAGAGTGCGTGCTCTTAACAACAAGGTTGCCCATTTGACTCCCGCATGGGATGGTGGGCTGCACCGCCCTCCACCTCCCCACACAACTAATTGAAAATGGTGACTAGATTTGGAGCTGAGTTGCACCCTCCACGACTAAGATTGAAGAACAACAACTTGACTTGGAGCTGATGGGTCCTGGAAAACGCAAAGTTCCCTTTCCCCAATTCCCCAACACTGTTCCCTTCCCCAATTCCCCAATAAAATCTTGAAAGAAAGAAAGAAAGAAAGCAAGAAAGAAAGAAAGAAAGAAAGAAAGAAAGAAAGAAAGAAAGAAAGAAAGAAAGAAAGAAAGAAAGAAAGAAAATGTAAAGATCCACAGAATGGAAGAACATATTTGTAAATCATATATCTAATAAGAAATATGTATCTAGGATAGCTTTTTAAAAACTCATACAACTCAACAATAAAAGGCAAATAACCCAATTTAATAATGGGCAAAATATTTGAATAGACATTTCTCCAAAGAAGATATAAAAATGGTCAATAAGCTTATTACAAACAAATTACAACATAATTTGTCCTTGGGGAAATGCAAATCAACCACAATGAGATAGCACTTCATACCAACTTATGATGGCTATAATAAAAAAGACAATAACTAGTCTTTATGGATATGGAGAAAGTGGGATCCTCATTCATTGCCGATGGGAATGTAAAATGGTGCAGCTGCTGTGGAAGACAATTTGGTATTTTCACAAAGTTATAGAGTTACCATATGACCCAACAATTCCACTCTTAGGTCTATACCTAAGAGAAATAAAAACATATGTCCACACAAAAACTTGTACAGGAATGTTCATAACAGTATTATTCATAGTATCCAAAAAGTGAAAACAAACCAAATATCTATCAACTCATAAATGGATAAACAAAATATGGTATATCCACACAATAGAATATTGTGCCACCATTTAAAAACAAAGAATAAAATTGAATATATGCTATAACATGGACAAACCTTGAAAATATGCTAAGTGAAAGAAGTCATGCCTTTATATAAAATGTTTAGGATAAGCAAATCCTTGGAGACAGAAATTAGATTAGTGGTTGCCACAATGTGGGGGAAGGTGAGAATAGAGAATGACTACTACTAATGGGCATGGAGTTTCTTTTTGGGGTGATGAAAATATTATGGAATTAGATAGTGGTGATTCTACTAAGACTACTGAATCATACTCTAAAGGAGTGAATTATAAGCTATATGAATTATACCTCAATAAAAAAATTCATTGAGCTGTACACTTAAGATCAATGCACTTTACTGTATATATGCCACTCTGCAGTAGAAGCTAAAAGCGGGAATATATTTAGATTAATCTAAATTAAAAAAGAATAACAGGGCCGGCTGAGTGGCTCAGTTGGTTAGGAGCTCGCTCAAGAGTGTGAGCTCTGAGCAATAGCGGTTTGATGCCCGGCCCGAGCTGAGCAGCCGCTGAGCTGCCAACAGGTGGCAGGATGGCTCAGCTTAAAAAAAAAAAAAAAAGAATAACAAATATTCATCTTAGTGAAGAGATATAGCAATCAACTCTTATCATCATGTTTAATTCTAGTTTTTGTAAGCTATAAAATATGTTCTGAGGACATTTATGCAAACTTGAATATGAAGTAAAGTAAATATTGGATGACATTATGGAATTGATCTTTTTGATGGTAAGATAATGGTATATGTGAATGTGAGAGACATACTTATTTTTTGGAGATGCCTCCTGGATTATCACAATATTTCTAATTTATTTTTCTGTGGCTTATCAGTGTGTGTGTGTGTGGAGGGGGGGTGGGAGGGAAGGCAAATACGACAAAATGTCAATACTTGTTGAATTCAGACAATGAATGCATGGATGTTCTTTCTACTTTTCCTCGTGTTTAAAGTTTTTCATAGTAAACACGTTAAAAGGAGAGAAAAGAGACAGCATGGCTGTGAATATTTAATTGAATTCTCCTCCATGGCTAGCCCCACTGGAGGTCCTATCCCAGTTGCCAGGTGTGCATGTGTTCCAAGCAGAGTGCTGGGGGCTTCTCTGTCTTGTGCTGGTGGAGCCACGGCTATGAAGGGCTATGGAGGGCCTCGTGACTGTGGGGCCTGTGGAGCTTAGCTTCAAGTTGATCACTGGGGAGCAGCAGGAAGTCGTGGTCAAGCTGTCTCTGACCTGAAGCCTGGGAGTCAGCAGTACGTGCTCCTGTCAGCAAAAGTGGGTCCTTGTTTTCATTCAGATAAGGGCAGCTGGTTGTAAGCTGACCCTCTGAAAGGAAATGCAATTTTCCAAAAATCCTGAGGCTCTCATTCAGAAGTGAAAAATCCTTAATAAGCTTGAGATCTGTTAAAAAATAATATGCCAAACTGGAGCCATTTGTAGAGAACACCACCCTAGAGAAAGAATCCTGGGAAAATGCATCTTGAGAGAGAATCATGAAGAGTTGAATAGGATGAACCTACTCTGACAGAGGAACGACCTCTTCAAGAATAAGAAGTGAGTGAAGAGAGCGAAATGCTCAACACACAGGTAGAGGAAGGCCAAAACTGAGAGGACGAGCCAGCCACCAAAGGTGACTTGGGATCTCTGTGCATTGCAAGCATCTTCTCCCTGTGTAACACCAGGCCCAGGGCCATCCCAGCATGGTCTCTCATCAACAGTTCTGTTTCCATCTGAAGCAAGAATTGTCTTCTCCTCTTCATCCCCTCTTCTTGTGGATTTGAAGGGACAGTTCCTGAGAAGACATTCTGCCCTCTGCATCCCCCTTAAGAAGGGCCTAAGGACCCTGCCTTACCACTCCTTTTTGGGCTGGTTGTCCATCCTCCACAACTGAAAATGAAGGTGAGTTCCCTCAATTTAATTCAAACTTCAGTACCAAGAAGTGCTCTCAGAAACTTAGGGTTCCATCTTTTTTCTTTTCTTTTCTTTTCTTTTCTTTTCTTTTCTTTTCTTTTCTTTTCTTTTCTTTACTTTTCTTTTTCTTTCTTTCTTTCTTTCAAGATTTTATTGGGGAATTGGGAAAGGGAACAGTGTTGGGGAATTGGCGAAGGGGAACATTGTGTAATTCCAGGACTCATCAGCTCCAAGTAAAGTTGTTGTCCTTCAATCTTAGTTGGGGAGGGTGCAAGCTCAGCTCCAAGTCCAGTCACCACTTTCAATCTTTGTGGGAGGTCGCAGCCCACCATCCCATGTGGGAGTGAAACCAGCAGCCTTGTTGTTAAGAGCATGTGTTCTCACCAGCTGAGCCATCCAACCGCCTGTTGGCAGCTCAGTGGCAGTTCAGCTCAGGCGCAGCTCACTGGACCAGCTGGAAATCGAACTAGCGACCCTGTTGCTCAGAGTTTGCTCTCTTAACCAACTGTGCCACCTGGCCGGCCCCTGTTTATGCTTTCTTTAAGAGGAATCTTGAGCTGTCTCTCATTATTAGTTTAAGAAGTAGCCTGGGTATAGTGTCTCAGAGCCGGAGGGACAAAGGAGCATGGGGGCGGAGGTAAAAAAATGCCTATGAAGCCAACATGGCCAAGTGCTGGCTTGCCATGAGAGGATCAAAGCTGGAGATGCCCCAAGGCCAGGCTGAAGGCTTTGAAACAGTTGGAGGGGGATGCCCCACCCAAAGATGTCTGTCAAAGCATGCCCACATGTGAGTCCAATGGGCTTGCAGGCATATGTTGGGCACCCCATCCAGTGACACAAGAAGTACCCCCTGGTGAGGGTGGTTATAGGTTGGCTTCTCATTCAGACCTCAGGTTCACCATGTGGGCTGGGGCTGCTGGGTACCTGTGGGGTTTCTTTGTGAAAAGATGTTCAGCTCACTAACAAAGAAGTTTAAGAGGGAATGAAAGATTGGTTTTAATTAATTAATTCGGTAAAGCATAAAAAGTTTGACCCCACTTGATGTTTCACAAACTTTGGAGATAAACCCATTGTTGGGTCATAAGGGAAGCTTAGAAATCAACTTGGCACAACACCTCAACCCCCAAACTCAGAGACCAGTGGGGAGGCAAGCAACCAGGACATATCTGGGGCAGGGGTGCCATTTGAAGGACAGGTCCCCAGGGCAGGAGTCTTGGTGATCCTGGTGGGAGTTTGGGGTGGAAGGAACAGGTGCAGGGGGAGGGCAGGGAGGCCAGACAAGAGGGCAAGGGAGGAAGGGATAATCTTGTAAGGGACATGTGGGGAGGGGACAGCTAAGGAAGTTTAACTGCTAAGCCAAGGGGAGATGCAGGGGATTAGGGCCATGGGAAGAAAGGGCTAGTGGCCCTCTGTCTAGGGCAGATTCACACACCCCTTCCTGAGCCAAACAGGATACCCCACCCAACCTAGTCGGCAAAATCTGCTTGTCACTCTTCAAATGCTTGATGTCCTGGGATGAACCTCTTTGACCCTGTGCCTGGAAGGATTGGCCTTGGACATTCCACGACAGTAAAGCAGCCACCACTGGTATGTTGTGGGCTCCAAGCAGCAATGGACTCCACCCCACATTGTTGCTGTCACCTAGGGATGGAGGGACCCAAATATACCAGGTAGGAGTGGGAGGAGAAGGGGGAGGGAGGGAGAGAGTGACACTGAGTGACTCTGAAGGAAAGTATAAGATCAGCATTCACTGTCAAATGGTGCACTTCCCCATGACTCATGACTCAATCATAGGTGAGAAGTTGGTTGGATTACTCCAGTAATGTATTTATCCTGGCACATGTGGAGGGAACACAGATTTGGGTTGAGTGCTGGCACAGAGAGGGGCCGGGGTGTGTAACTGCCCTACTTATCAGAGGCCAGGGAACGATGACTGTGGAGGGGGCTTGGAGCTGGGTCTGGAAGTGGAGTGAGAGCCAGCCCCTCTGGGAGACGGGGTTGGGGAGTGGGGCCTTTCAGGCAGAGGAAAGATCAGCTACAAAGGCCCCAGGGGAGGAGCAGATCCTTCTAGGAGCCCACGGAGCCTGTGTGGCTGGAGCCGGTATCTAGGGGGTGTGAGGGAGATGGAGTGGGACCAGCAGGATGCTGACATCCCAGGCCCCTGGATGGTCTCTGCTTCTCACTCCCACTCCAGGCAAAGGGCAGCCAGTGCAGGTTGTAAGAAGAGAGTGTGTGCTCAGTAGAGGTCGATCAGGCCTGAAGTCTATACAATTTGGTGGCAACTCCCTTAAAAATCATTCGAATTTAGGAATGCAAAATTGTTAGGGCCCCTCCCTAGGCCTGGGAAGGGGCTCTGTCCTGACCTGTGACCCCTCTCTCATGCCCACTTTCCCTGGGAGGTAGGTGCTTCTGTGAGATGCTCTACCCCATGACTAAATCAGTAGGATCCAGGTAATAACGTGGTGAAATACATGGGCTGTCACTATTGTGAGGCTAATTCTTTAATATATATACTCTCTCAAGCACAAAAATCTGAAAAGTAAAGAAAGAAACGGTTGGGGCCGGCCGAGTGGCGCGATGGTTAAGAACTGGCTTGGGATGCCAGAGGACCCTGGTTCGGATCCCACATATGAGGGCCAGTGACACTGCCCTCCACAGCTAAGATGCTGAACAACAGCTCAACCTGGAGCTGGGCTGCCATGAG
>NW_017731636.1:479378-555552 GCF_001890085.2 Hipposideros armiger | reverse complement strand
ATATATATATATATATATATATATATTTAGTTTCAGGTATACAAAACAATTTAATAGTTATACTTTTCACCCCTCACAAAGTGACAACCCCCTTCCCACAATCCACTGTCTCCTTACCCCCGATATCATACATATCTATTACAATTCCATTTACTCCATTCCCCACACTGTACGCCACATCCAGTGACTATATATATTAAATTTTAGTTGACATACAATATTATTCAATGGCAGCTTCAGATGTACAGTGCAGTGGTCAAGCCTCTACACTGTCCAAGAAGTGGTCTCCCTAACAAGACATGTGTCTATCTGACACCCTACAAAATATTTACAACATTATTGATTATATTCCCCAAACTGTCTTTCACATCCTTATGGCATTAGAGAGAAGGGGAAGGGATTAGACAACATAAATTGGTAACTACAATATTTGCTATTTTTTTACTCTTTTCTCCATCCTGACATTCATTGGCTCACTTAATTCCTTTTGCTTTATTTTCCCTCTCCACTTATTTTGGAAGTTATATCTTTTATTTCTGTTCTTATAGTAATTATCTTTAAATTGTTCATTGTTAACACACAGAGATATTATTTAAATTCTAGTGTTAGCTAACATTTTTATTGTTTCTCCCAAAATACACAAATCTTTCAGAATCCTTTTTTTTCACTGAGTGACTCCAGTCCTGCCACCTGTCCCCCTCCCATTGATCAGCTCCAATGTTATCCGAAACTTTAATTCCTTCTAATTAGTAATGTCTTGCTTTATTGTTTTAATTGATACTGATTTGATTATATCATGAAGATTCCTGATGTTCTCACTATTTCCATGTGATCTGTTCATGAGAGAGAGATGTAAAATGTTTCATGTCTCCTCACAGTTCTTTTGTTCTTTTGGGTTTTTTTTAATTATTTATATATTTTCAAGTTTGTTATTGCATATACTGAGGGCTTTGCTTCTTATATTTTCCCCATGGTTGTCCCTTTTATCACTATGAAATGTACATCTCAGTAATGATTTTCTACTTATACCTCCAGCCTTTCCTTTTCTGCCCTACAAGGTGACCCAGAGGCTGGCCTCAATGGACTGCATCCCTAAAACCCCTGCCCTCTCAGGCTTTCAGGAGACCAGAGGGTAGAAGGGTGTGAGCTCAGGTTCTGGGTGCTCCTGATACCCCACCACCCCACACCCAGCCCCAGAGCCTACCCAGACCCCCTCTCTCCCTGCAAGGCTGTGGGCTAGCCGCAGCTGCATTCCTTATCAAAGACCACAGAACTGCCCCTCTCCTACAGCCAAACTGCCTCTGGGTCCTGGGACGATTGCCCTCTTCCCCTCCTCCACAGACCTAGGCTAGTCCCTG
This sequence comes from Hipposideros armiger, assembly GCF_001890085.2. NCBI lineage: Eukaryota > Metazoa > Chordata > Mammalia > Chiroptera > Hipposideridae > Hipposideros > Hipposideros armiger. Next base: position 554,194 of record NW_017731636.1, on the reverse strand, counting down.
GGAGCCTCATCAGCCCTTATAGTTCCTTCAGCCCCACCAATACCTCTGTAAATAAACTTGTAATTCATTAATCCTCTTCTGTTAACCCTTTAAGTGTTTCCTTTCAGAACACTGTCTCTGACTTTAAAATGCTTTTGTCGTGTAAGCTATTTTGCTCTAGACTACTGCTACCACACCCCCCTTCTGTTAATATTTGTCTGTCAGTCTTTACCTTTTAATAGACATGTTTAATCCATTCACATTTGCTACCCTTAATTGAGTGAATCAATACCATTATTCTTCCTCAACAGAGACCGTTTTCTTGGCATCATTTTGCTGCACTCTGCTCTTCTCACATATCCCAAGACTATTTTTAATCAATAGTTCTGTAAACTGAATACCCATAATGTATATTTCCACTTACCATTGCTACTCATCTTCCACAAGTTCCTCCTGGATTTCTTGTAATTACTGTTGAACCTGCTGTATTAATTTTTCCAGTGAGGCCTGTGAGGGTGGTAAACTGTTTTGAATACATTTATATGCAAAAACATCTTGATCTCATGTCAGTCATTATTGGCATTGTGGCTGGGTAGAGGCTCAGTGCAGAGTCCCTGCTTTTCAGCGCTTGGAAGATATACTTTCTTTCATCTTCTTGCCTTTTCTATTGTTATTTCATCTGAATCTCATTCTTTGTAGATAGTCCATGTTTTTTTGTTTGTTTGTTTTTCTTTTAAAGAGCTTATGGGAGAATTGGGGAAGGGGAACAGCCAAGTTGTTGTCCTTCAATCTTAGTTGTGGAGGGTACAGCTAGCTCAGCTCCAAGTCCAGTCGCCATCCGGCCACTCGTCAGCAGCTCGCAGACACTGAGCTCAAGGTGCTGTGTTTAATCTTAGTTGCGGGTGGGCGTAGCGCACCATTCCATGTGGCAGTCAAACCAGCAACCTTGTTGTTAGGAGTATGTGCTCTCACCAGCTGAACCATCCTGCCATCTGTTGGCAACTCAGCGGCAGCTCAGCTTGGGTGCAGCTCACTGGCCCTTGTGAGAATCAAACCAGCAATGCAGTTGCTCAGAGCTCATGCTCTAACCAACTGAGCCACCTGTCCACCCAGTCACTTAAAGTTTTATTCTTCACTATTTTATACTTTCTATTGCTATTGGAAATGGGACATTTTTCCATAACACCCTTGTTTTATGTTGGGTTCTCTAGGAAGCTGACTCCTGGGATCAATGGAAGAGGGGGAAGAAATCAGGGCTGGACAGTGAGAGGGTAAGCTGTGGTGCTGGCCTCATTGGAGGCCCATCAGAGGTGACTTTGACCCCTGCCTTCCTTAGTCTTTGAATGTGTGTAGCCTTGGGTAAGGTGTGTCCTTGGTCAGGATGTCTTTTGCCTTGAAGGGCTTCATCTGAAGGTTATCTGATGACCACACTCCCAGAAGATAAAGCAAGTCTTTCTGTGAAGTTGGCTCTGGAGGGCACACTGTATGTCTATTGCAATTTTTTAACTGGCTACTTATATTTATAGGGAAACTATTTACTTGGGCATAATTATCTTTCATCCAGTTACCTACAGGAGCCCCTTAAATTAGAATAAATTATCTATTTATTGGGGGGGTGTAATTATACACACGTTAATTAATGATCGTTTTGTCTGCTTCTTTAAAAAAGTCATGCTTCCAATTTCAGTTTCTTGTATTATTGTATTAGCCAGAATTTACCCAAAAATAAATGTTTATAAAAATGCTGGATCATACAGAGAGATACAGGGGTGGGAGTGGAAGAAATGGGTGAAGGGGGTAAAAAGTTACAAACTTCCAATTATAAAGTAAATAAGTCCTGGGGATGTAATGTACAGCCTGGTGACTATTGCTAATAATACTGTATTGCATATTTGAAAGTTGCTAAAAGAGTAAATCTTAAAAGAAAAAAAAAATTTTTGTGACTATATAAGGTGACAGATGGTAACTAGACTTACTGTGATGATCATTCCACAATATTTACAAATCATTATGTCAAAACTAATATAATGTTATATGTCAATTATACAGTCATAACTGAGAGCCCTGTTTTACTCTTGATTGCCCACGAGAATCTCGAGTGATATTAGCTGTTTTCTTGAAATGTCTCTTCTCTTCCTATCAAAGAAAACACTTGTTAAGCCACATAAAAGTGCAGTAAGTGGAGATTCATAGCAGATAGAGCTAACATCTAGTGGGTGGCACTGTTTTGTTCTCCTTGTATTTATTTGGTACTCACCATCTAACTTGTGACAAATAATACTGGTTTTTCATTGAAATGTTCTTAGTGAGCCTGTGAACTCCTGGTGATCAGCTCTTTGCTTCTAAGTGTTGTCAAACTGTGTGTGTGATGGCCCATCCTAGAATTTTTCCTGGGGCTGATCTCCTCCAGCTCACGGGCTCCTTCTCTCCAATAAACACTTTTAAAGATGGAAGCACATTTGTCTGTCTCCATCCTGGCAGCCCCTCTGTGTCCTTGCCATTGGGAAGGCTGGAAGAACTTTGGTTCTGGGAGAGGCTGTTCCTGAGGATACAATCTGGGATTGGAAGTTCTGTGATCTGTCCTGTGCTCTCTCCCCATCTCACTGTCCATTGATGTGATCCATGTATGGGCCCCTCCTGCCCATCTGAGGATAATTCCCACCCCAGGAGAAGAGGAATCAAAGTGGGAACAGACCCTCACACCCAGCTGGTGAGGCAGAGCCCAGCTGTCAGATAGCAGACGGAGATGAAGAAGCTGCTTTGGAAGTCCTCCACCCTGGCTTCTGCTCCTCCATGGGATCCTCTCCACTTTCAGAAGGATCTCGTGTTTCCATTTGCCCTCCATGAATCAAATCATGTCTCCCCCAGTGATGCACTCACTGATTATATTTTCTTCTTTCTCAGAACCCTGCTTGGCCTCATAGCCCTCAGAGGTTCTGCTGTTGGTTATGCATTTATCAGCATTGTCAGGCATCACATCTTAAGGATGCCAAGTTGCTTTTAATTCTTTTCCTTAATCCTACTTATTGCATCCTTCAGAAAGTCTCAGTTTGCTTCTAAACTGTTTTTAACACCTCTCTAACACACATTAATCTCCCTTTTTGACAGATAGAGCACAGGCATCAGGCCCAGGGCCTTGGCAGGTTAGAAATGCTAACTAGAATTGATTGCTGTTATAGGCATTCATTGTGTTTGGTTTACACTTACCATCTTGTGATGGCAAGTGGAATCGGCTTTCCAGTTTTTTGTGGGGATCCACAGACACATTTTTTTTAGGTTTTTGAAAGTGAACAGAATTGAAGAGAATATGTGAAGTAAATAAAAGCATACGTGATCTGACAACATGACAGGAGGTTGGGGGGACACTGATTTACAGAATGAAGCCTGATATCAAAGTTGCTCCCACCCCAACCTGACTCTCCCACATGACCTCCCAGATCCCCTCCATGTCCCATGTGCCAGGTAAGAGGAGTGGCTGCCTTAGGCTTCCCACCTATGGCCCTCTCCACCTGGATGCCTGTGCCTCTCATTTTCTTATGACAAATCCATGCCCATCTACCAAGGCCAGCTTGTAGGCCAAGGCTGCTACAAAACTTCCTTAAGTTGCTGCAAGTGACTCCTGCTGGTCCACAGCATGTATTTTTCTCCCTGTCCTGGAGCCATCTAGCACTGATGGGTTCCACCCCAGTCCTGAAAGACAGGCTGTAGCTGCAGCACATTCTGTGGATTGTTCTGAGAGTAGAGCTTGACCGTGCAGGTCAGCAGGACAGTGAGCCCAGGTGGATGTGAACTAACACACAAGTTTGTCAAGTACTTGCTCTGTGCAGGGTATGAGTGTTGTGTGTCCCATGTGTAGTGACATTATAGCATTTGTTAGGAATGCATTCAGATCTAAGAAACAGATGGCACCAATGTGCAGAGGTTTAAACCCACAGAGGTTGTTATGTGGTGAAGAGCTGAGAGGAGGCAAGTCCTGGCTCTGATTCACTGCTCTTTCCATCTCTATCCTGCTATCTTCAGCAGACTACTTTTGTCCCCATGTCTGTGGCCTCAGACATTACATTCCAGTTCAAGGCAGGAAGCGGGGAAAGAGGACCCAGTGCCAGACCGGACTTCTCAGAGCCCCAAAAGACCTGACGATATATCATTGGCAGGTCAGGGTCCCGTAGATGCCCACAGCTGCAAGATAGCCTGGAAAAGAGATACTTTTTCACCTGTGAGGAGACAATAGCTGCTTAGCCCACAAAATAAGGAAGGAGCAGTGAAAAATGGATATGGAGCAAGTGACTAAGGGCACCTGTGTGGCACCCATTTTGCAGATGAGAGCACTAAGGCTCAGAGATGTAAAGGACTTCCTGGGGGGGATGGAATTCTAAGTAGACCTACCTAGTGCCAAGACTGGCAATTTTCTAGCACACCATCCTCTTTTATCTTACTGTCTGAGATCCAAAAGTGTCCAAGAAGCAAGAATTCATTCATTCATCTAGGAAAACTGCTGTCCCTGTGCCTATATGAGGCTTGTGCTATGTATTGGAAACCTGAGGGTGAATTGAGCTGGGCTCTGTCCTCAGACCTCCTAGTCCAGAGGGTGAACTGGACCCAGCATCTCATATGTGGTCTAAAGGTCACTCGAGGCCCAGACATAGGGTCCACAGGCTGAGGGCCAAGTGGAGTGGACTGTCAAAGGACAGATAGTAGACAGAGGGGGTGGGAGACAGGAGGGCATTCCAGCTGCCAGTGCAGAGAGGGTATCTACATTCTGGGCTCTGGCCCAAGTGCCCTGAGAACATTAACTCACTCAATGCTCAAAATAACCCACAGATACTATTCTTGTCCTTTCACCTATAGATGGAAAAACTGAGGCATAGAGATGCTAGGAATTGGCCAAGTTTACACAGCCAAGTAGTCTAACTCCAGGCAGCTGGCCCCATGGGCCCTGCACCAACCACTGTGCTGCCTGGCCTGCTTGGGTCAGCAGAGGGATGGAGGTAGAGAGCTGTATGTCACTGGCAATATGCAAGCAGGTAACCTCCATCAGAGATGCTGCATCCTGGGCAGGAAAACGGGCAGTGTGACTTAGTAGTTGCCTTTCAGCCCAGTGGGTGTCTGACGTGAAGTGGCAGAGGGCAGCTGCAGCGGCTGCCATGTCTCCGGTGGCATGTCCAGACCCTCTCACAGACACACAGGGTGATGTTTTATGTCTTAATTAAATGGAAAGGAGTTTAATTGATGAGCAGCCGGCTGGCCACCCCAGCTTCCTGGCTCCCTACCCCAATGACTCATGCATGTGGCAACCCCAGATACCGAGAGCAGGCTAATAGATTTGCAATGCTGATCACCACTCGAGACCCACTTAGCCAGACATTAGGAAGCCTCTTGCCACCCTGGAATTGAATTGAATCATTTTTCATTTTGAGCCTTGTCCATAAATCCCTCACACGTTTCCCACTTTTCAGAGGAGCCGTGTGCTCGGGCCTCTTCCCAGGCTAGCCCAGAGGCTTCCCGAAAGAGGGCAGCTACCATGGGGCAGGGTGGACAGGGACATCTGTGGCCTAGACGTGGCATGGGGGCGGGAGGGGAGAAGCTCATGGAGGCCGACCCAGTGCAGGGGATTTTCACCGGTGTTGTCTTCCTCCACTCACTTGGCTCTCAGGAGAGGCTATTGTTTTCTCTGCTTCACTGATGAGCAAGTTAGGGCCCAGGGAGGGCAGTTGACCCATGCAAGACTGCTCAGCCGGGAAGTTTCTAGCCAGGTAGTCCTTACCACATGGTCCTGTGGAAATCCACATTTCCTCCCCTCTGTGTCATGGAACAGTGACTCTGCTTCTTCATGGAAGATTAAGTGGGCAATACCCCATCTCCACAGGGAAAGGATTTAAAGATACCATTGATTCACTCACTCCACAAAGATCTATGGAGCACCTACTGTGCCAAGCATGGTTTAGGGGAGCTAGGGTTACAGTTGTGAACCAGAGTTCCTGCCTTCTTAGAGTTGATAAACCTGTGGGGAGAGGCAGACAAGAAATAAGTAAACCAAAAAATTATCAGGATAACTAGAGGTTGGGTAAGTGTTATAAAGACAGCCAGATGGGTGATATAATAGTAGAGAAAGACTGTTGAGTGGGGTTTCTTAAAAGGTATAATCAGAAGAGAGGGGACTTTTGGGTTAAAACCTGACGGATGAGCAGGGACTCACATGGGAAAAGTGTTCTGGGCAAAGGAGACAGCAATCCCAAAGGCACTGAGCACTGTGAGAGAGAGGGCCTAGTAGCTGGAGCACAGTGAACCACAGCCCATCCAAGATGAGTCAGAGGCCAATGCAGGGAGTCCTCCAAGAAAGGATGTTGTCATTTTTTATGACCAGTCAACAGTAGGTACACAACAAACGCTCATTAATGCTCTTCCTGAATTCCTCGGGAATAATTCGCCGTAGCACCTTCTCACCTCCTGAATGCCCTGCTCTGCATTCTTGGCCCTGCCCTTCCTGTCCAGCCACCTCCTACCACAATTCACACACAGACTTGTCCACAAAGTTCCTTTCTCTAAGACCCTGCTTCACGTTCCTCTGCCTCCTCCCCTCTACATTCTCCCAACATCCACAGCCCAGCTCTTGGCCCAGTGCGCAGGAGACCTCCCTTTACTTGCACCTCCCACAAAGACCCTCCACATGGGCACACAGCACTTCTCTGCCCACAGGCTCGCATACTCCCATTTCCCCCCTGGAAGACACTGAGGGGGCAGAGACTCTTCTCCACAGGCCTAGTGCCCCAGATTCCCCAGCACAACCTCAAGGCCCTCCATCATAACAGTTTTTTTGGGAACCATCAGTGTGGCCACCACCTTCTCTCTGAATAGGAGTGGGAGTGTCAGGAGGGGTGACAGCCCTCTGTGGGCTTGACATGATATTGCTTCTCTGTCTGGATGAGATGACACTCTGATGCCATTCCCCACCATCTCAGCACCCAAGGGGAGGGGCAGAGATCCTCAAAGGCCACATGGTGGGTGAGAGGCACTCATGTTCCCTCCAGTAGAGGGCCTGCTGGGAGGAATTTAGTTGGTTGACAGCCTGCAGCTCCTGTACCTTCAGGATCCAGCACAGATTCATGTGGAGGCCGAGGACCAAGCATAATATGTGCTGGAGCCACTGCTCCTGCTTGACCCGGGGCCCCCATGGGCAGTCCGGGCTCTGTGGTTCCCCATGAGCTTGGCCAAGGTGTCTCCAGCCTCTTCCTTCCAGCCCTCGTTTATTCCCACTCTCCTTTCTCAGGTGCCAGCCCTGCACCTGAGCTGAGACTCTCCCACTGGCTCAGGCTCCAACTTCCTCTCCCTCATCCTGTATAGGTGCCTCCCCCATAAGTCTCTTGCATGTTTCATTTCATCTCGGTGTCTGTTTCTTAGAGACCAGAACTGACACACTCACACACTCCCTGACCCTGGCTGGACAAGCTTAGTTCTCTAGTTCCACTCAGTGAAACTCTCCACCTGTGCACTTTGGCCCATCCCTGCTCTCCAGGAGAAACATACAGCCCAGCCCACTGCTGCCCCAGGCTGGACACATTGATGGCTGCATGCCTGGCAAGCCTCCTTGGCAGGCTGCCTTGGCAGAGTGCCTGAGTGCTCCCCAGCCTGCAAGCTGGAAGGTGACCTCATCTCGAGGTGGTAACCATGGAAACAGGGCTGAGAGTAGCTATGGCTTGCATGGGTATGAGGTGCCCCAATACCCCACACCTGAACCAGTACCAACCCCTCATTAGAGCATTCCCAGCATTTACAAAAGGGTGGAGGGTACAACCGTAACTCTCCCCAAGCCCACCTAAGTTGCAGGCTCAGTTACCCCCAGGGGCAGGTTTTAAATCCCAAGTGCAAGCATGTGCTGTGCACCTATTAAGTGCAAGCAATTCACCTGGGTGACAATTCACATGTTGCCCTTTCTTACATGCAAGGCTCAGAGAGGCTATGGGACTTGTCTGAAGACACACAGCAGGTGGCAAAACTGGAATTCAGACAAGTCTCCTAACTTCAGGTCCAGGGCATTGGAGACCATGGAGAGGTAAAAGAGCCATGATAGAGTCTGATGGGCCTGGGTATGGGTATGAAGCTCAGGATGGCTAGAGCTCAGGGCACACTCTACCATAACAGCAACTGACACAGTGTGTGGGGCTGACCTCCAAATAGAGATGGGGCTGGAGAAAGAATTCAGAGCCTTGAAACACACTCCCATCAGATACAGGAGAAGTTCATCATTCACATAATAATCAAGATCAAATGATGGTGAATGGAAAAGTATTGGGTTGTTGGAGAAGTCATGATGCATTTTTGCAATGAAAAACATAGACAAATACGTCATGACTTTTCCAGCAACCCAATAATTTACAAAATGATACTGAATTATCTGAAGATCAATTTTTTTAAAAAATCTATACTTTACACCATAGACTCAGTTAAACTTTAGATAAATTAAAGATTTGACTATATGCAATCTTATCATAGGTAAGCATAGTTGAAGCATAGGAAGCATAGTTGAAGCTTTGGAAATATATTTGGAAATATTAACACCAAAGATCCAATAGATAATTGTGCAAAGGTCCAGGGGCCAGGAGGAAATGTAGCTAGTGGCTAACCAGGGACAAATGTCTCATCTCCCCCATATTCAAAGAGCTGGAAATAAAATAATTAAAATAATATTTTGCACCTATTTTTGAATTAATGAAAGTTGAAAATTGAAAGAAGTGCTGGCAAGGCTGCGCAGCAATGGTGCCCACACACCCCAACCCACCCAACCCCCATGCTCACAGCCACATAAACCAGCACTGTCCTATTGAAGAGTGATTTTGACTGCCCTTGTCAGAGCAAGGTTCTGGTAATCCCACCCATGGGGATTCATCCTCAGAAAACAATGCAAAGGGGGAAAAAAAGCCATGAACAAGAATATATTGGTTAAAGCACTTTTTACCATTTTGTTATGGAAAATGTCAAACCTACACAAAAGTGGAGAGAAAGAATAGGATAATGAGCCCATATGTCATCCCCCAGCTTCAACAGTTATCAGCTCACAGCCAACATTGTTTCATCTTCCCCCCACTCAACACACAGACACACACACACGCACACACACACACACACACACACGCACACACACATTTTTATTTTTGCTTTAGTATTGTAAAGCGAACCCCAGACATCATTTCATTTTGTCCATAAATACTTCAAATTCTGTCTCTAGCAGATAAGGACTTCTGAAAAATCTAATCATAATATCATCTTGACCCCCCCAAAGAATGAATGCTTCTTTAATATCTTTTAATTCGCAGCCCATGTTCAAGTTTTCACAAATGTGTTTAGATAACTTTAAAGTTTAAACTTTTAGAGTTCATTTCTTGGAGTCAGGATGCAAAAAAGTGTGATGCTTGTGTTTGATCGTTGTGTTTCTTAAAAGCACAGTCTCTTATTCTATAATAACTTCCCTTCCCCTCCTTTTTCTTTATTGAGGCATTTTAAAATAATGCCCTCAAGTGAGAAACCATCAATATGCCCAATGCCAGGACCACTTAGGCAGCATATGGTGCATCTGCCTGGGACGCCCCAGTGCCTCAATTGTCCTGGACAGCATCAGCTAAATATAACCTGGGAGCAGCTGGCTGTGGGCTCCTGCCCAGCCTGGTGGCCACTCACCCAACTCTGCCACCCACAGTGACTTGGCAACTGGACTTGGCTGCACCTTCAGCCCCCTCCCTTGGATCTGGCAGCCCAACCAGGGCACATTCACTCATGGCACGATTGGACCTGGACCTGTTTCTGGACATCCCTCCTTGGCTGTGGCCATTGTACTCTAAAGCTGTAGGTAAGGAGTACCCACCCTGCTCCCATCCATGATAGCACTAAGCCACCAAAAACTACCAGCCAGGAGACAATGGAGATCCAGGGGAAAGATCTCAATGGGGTGCTAACTGAATGTCACCACCCGCCCTGCCCATGGCCAGCACACACAACTGTGCACATTGTGGTTGTAGTGGAGGAAAATGGAAATATCCATTGAACAAATAAGTAAAAGCATGAATACTGGAGAAAAGAAAATAGTCATTGTGTTAGAAATAGGAGAATGCAGGATATCTACAATGCCTCCTGGATATTTTTTAATGTAGATAAAACTAAAGCTATATATTTTCTTTTTAATGAAAAGAAACAAGCTGTTCATTCCCTCTCCATCCTTCAGTTCCCAGTGGAATCCACCTATTGGAAAAAGGGATTGTCCCTAGTCACTTGGTTGCCATGGCAACACTCTCCCACCAGAAAAATGGACAGGTTGGGAAGACTCTATGCACGAGTATGGGCTTTCTCTGCCCTCTCTCTTCCAGCCTGGGAAGCTGAAGAAGGCAGCCCTCCCCCAACACACACACCCATGGTGTCTTCATCTCAGTGGCTATGGTAAAATGCAGGCTTTATTATTATTCACATATGGTGAAGCCCATGGACCAGGAAACAACTGCCACTGAAAAAAGTATCTTGCTATATACTCTTAGATCCAAAGAGGAGGGGTCATGCTATGCCACGTGGGCCACACAGGGAAGCCCCCGGGTCAGTCAGAATGCTGGGGGACAGGCAAATGTGGGCAAGAGTCTTCACTATGGTTTCTGCAGGAAGGAACAGACTAGGCAGGATAACTCGGCTTGGTATTGATTGGTTTGAACAATTTCAGGACTCTGGGGTATAGGGTTATCCCAAGTTGTCTGGTACCTGGTCCTAGGTGATTAGGGCAGGTGGACAGTGACCCTCAGTGTGAGAGCCCTATAGAGGATGTAGGGATATTTGAGCTCTGGATTGGTTGGTTTGTATTAGAAAAATCACATTGAAAGATAAATCTTTTACTATCTCTAGGAATTCGCTAACCTTAGGAGGGGCAGTCCCTCCAGAGTCAGCACAGTCCCAGGATGTCAAAGTATCAGAAACATAAAAGGCACATTAATACAATGACTTGAATCAAAAACTTAGGAGTCTCTCTTAACCTATTTCTCTACCTCACCCCATGTACTTGATTACCAAATTCTGTGGCTACTGCCTCCCATATCTAAGTTATTTACTTTCCCTCTTCCCACAGCTACCAGCTTATGCCCAGCATCCTCAGCTCTTCCTCAACTAATAGCTGCTGGGTAGAGAGTCAACAGGAAGGGACAAAGACAGGCAGGGAGATGAATGAAGCGCACATGACTACAATAATCAGACAGGTGTCAGACCAGGTTGATGGTGGTGGAGATGGTGAGAAGTGGCTGGTGCTTTGAAGATGGAGCCACAGGATTTTCTGATGGACTGAATACAGTGTGTGTGAAAAAGAACAAAGCAAAGGATGACTCCAAGATTTTTAGCCCAGGCTAAGAAAGGAGGGAGCACCTCTTCACTGATGTGATAAGACTGTGAGAGCAGGTCTGGAGGAGGAGAGGGTGCATCATCAAGAGCTCTGTTTAGACCATACTGAGTATGCAATACCTAAGGACAACCAAGTGGAAGTGTTAGAGGGTTGACTGCACACATAACTCTGGAGGTCAGGGAGAAACAAAAGCTGGAAAAATGCATTTGTGAGTCACCAGGTTGGAGGTGGCATTAAGCCCTGAGGTTTTCACTGGGTACATTCTACATAATTATTATAGAAACCCCAATGGAATAGAAGCTCAACAAGAGAGCAAAGACCCAACAAAGTCTTGGGTTACCCATCAGAGAATGCTGGAGTGACTGTGGCTGGCCAGATTACTCCTCGTTGGGCTGAAATAGCTAAGCCTTTATGCCCCCTCCTCTCAGTAACTACATGTGGGATGCTTTGGAAAGGTCAAGCATTCAAGTGATGTGGCTCTCTGCAGCTCCTGCCAACCTGAAGGAGTTGACAGCCAAAGGTTGTGTACAGACCACATTTTCTGCAGACAGACAGAAAGTCCATCCTCGAAGTGGGGAGGGCTGCCAGCCACTGTCTTAAGCAGAGCAGTGCCTTGAACACAACAAGTCCATTCTGTAGGTGGGGTCACAAACACAGAGAAGTCAAGTAACATGTGCAAAGTCACCAAGGACAGTATCCTTCTCTGCTCTAGTGCTGGGTGCCATGGGATAGAAAGTCCACTGACGTTCATGCCAGGAAGCATCCCGCCCCAGGCTTGGCACTGGGCAGGCAGGAATGAACCCATGTTATCCCAGGAGAATGAGATTTTGCTTTGTTTTGTTTTAAATAAATGGATACCTTTTAACAGCTAATATACACACCAGGTCATTCAAATCACAGTAATAACAAAAAAAAAATAATAGCTAATATCTATTGATGAAGCAGCTTAGCATCTTACCAATGTTATTTCACGTAATCCTCATAAAACAGCCTTAGGCACAGGGCACTATTCTTATCTGAATTTTACAGACAAGGACACTGAGATGAGAGAGGGGAAGACCCTTGCTCACTGCCCCTTGACTAAGAAGTACCAAACCCTGATCCACTCCCAGGCCACCTAGCACAGAGCCCGCTCACTACAAAATGTCTCTTCCACAGAGACTCCTGGGCTGCCAATCTCCTATGTATTCCCTATACACATTGCAGCATACTGGCATGCCTTTTTCCCTGGGGTTCATCCCACACGAAGGGAGATCAGCACCTATACCAGCCTGCCTCTTGTTCCTCTTACCAGCACACACTCTGCTTTGTAAGTGAAGAAACTGAGGTTCAGACAGCAAGCCTAGCTACCCATGGTCACAGAGTGGGGGCTGGGGACTGGGCTCCTAGAGCTGGGCTTTCTGCCTCCTCATTTCCCCAGATGGAGCCCAGAGAGACTTCCTCACTCTCCCCCCATCTGCCAGCTGCAGTCTCCCAGCCCCCTCTCCCTCCCTATCCTCAGTTCATTATTCCCTTTTAAGGTATTAAACACAGAAGTATTAAAAGGGATTGTTCAGGCCAGTTAATTAGCTTGGAAGAGGCCTCCGTGGTGGCCCAGGTCACAGCCATCCACCTCTCTTTATTAGCCGAATTGATGGAGACAGCAGGGCCCAGATGGGAATAAATTGAATCTGATGGCAAAGAGCCTCTTGTGCAAGCTATTAACGGGAGAGAGCAGGCCTCACACTTTGCTCATGGGCTTACTTATAACACCTTTCTCCTGCTACTGCCAGACGCTCCGAGATAGCCACTCACCTAGGCCAGGTCCCGGGATCACTCCACTTGCGCCCTCAAGCCTAGCCATGGGTTGCAAGGCAGCAAGGTGTGCCAGTCCCAATAAGTAAAATACATGCTAACTCCAAGAGTAGGGAGGCTCCACCCCAAAGCCATTTTCTGGCCCCCACCCCTAAGGCAGCAAAGGCCTTGGAGCCCAGGGATCCAGTACTCCCTGCCCTTGGGGGAGGGGACACAGCTTTGGTACCCACTCCCTCAACTTCTCCCAGCACCATGCCCAGGAGTCAGTGCTGTCTCTACTTCTGTGACAGGCAACAGAAGTGGGGCTTGGAGAGAGCAAGAGATTTGTCCAAGTGGCACAGCCAGGAAGGACGGAGCAGGGCGCTAGCCATAGCTGCTGACATGTGATGTGGGCCTACTGTGGGTCAGGCCTTTCTCTTCCGTAACAGCCCTGGGAGATGGATACTGTTACCCTCAAGCTGTGGAGGAGACAGCTGCTCACAGAGAAGCTTGGGAACTTGCCCAAGGTTGCTCAACAGTAGAGCGGTGAAACACCTCTTTGGGCCACAGCCCTGTGTTGGCCTTTCAGCACCCCGGACAGGGCTCAGCTTCCCATCAAGGCAGAGAAACTGCTAAACCCAGGTAGAACTTGCTTTTTCAAGATCACAGTTGCCGACCACATTCCCCCCACCACACACACACACACACACACACACACACACACACACACACTGCTCCAGTCATGTCCACCTCCTTGCTTTCCTGGAATGTGCCAGCAAGTGTTTGCCCCAGGGCCTTCATTCTGCTGGTTCCTTTTCCCAAGGACTTGGCCCCAGATCTTTGCCCTGCTGGCTCCTCCTTGTCACTCAGGTCTCAGTTCCTCCCTGACTGCCAGACAGAAGATGCGCAGCCTGTTTTGGCTGCTGATACACTACCCTGCTGACTTTCTCCCCGGCTCTCTTTGGAACGGTCTCACTCAAGTGTGGCAGCTCCAGGAAGGCAGAGCCCTCTCTGCCCTTTTCTTGGCTGTGTGCCCCAGGCCCAGCTCATACAAGGTGTTTAGTAACCACCTTGCTTGTCAAGTGTGTGGATCTGAGCACCTTCCATGTGCCAGTCCCTACAGGCATTTAACCCACTGAATCTATACAGCCTTAGGAGAGAAGTCCTATCACCCACTCTATGTAATGAAGGAATGAAGGCTCAGCAAGGGTTGTGATGTCCCTAAGGCCATGTGTTCAGTTAAACCCCAGCTGTGAGCCACCCAGTCAGTACCTGCACCTCAGTCACTCTTTTCTCCTAACCCATGTTGGACCTTCACAGACCTGGGGTGGGGGAGGGGGGCATGGGTGGAGACTGTTGGACAGCTGTGATGGCCCCCAGCCAACACTGTCCTTTTTTGTACCAGTGAACTCCAACTCAGTGTTCCTACTCTGCCTGCCTACAGACATCCCTACTTTTATTTCCTGAAAGCAGAGTCTGCCTTCTACTGCTGAGGATGAAAAGTGCCAGATATTCACTTTCCCAGCCTCCTTGGCAGCTGATAGGGTCACAGGCCAACCCTGGGAGGTGGAAAAGAACCGGCAAATCTTTTCCCTCCCTTTTAAAAGGAGCCCCTGAAAAGAAGTGCCCATTGTGTTTTTTTTTTTTTGCTGGGCACAGACGTGTCTGAATGCTATGCTGAAAATGGTTATGATTGTCATCTTTGTAACCCACACACACCAGCCTGAGTTGCCTGCCTCCAACCCATTCATCCCCATGGACACCTACATCAGTGGGGTCTGCCTACTGGTGGGAACCTCAAATGATACCCTTCTGAGTCCCTACAACCTCAGAAATCACCAAGAATTTAAAGCCATGGAGAGTAGATACATTGTCAGAAGCAGGGAGGAGGGCCCTCCCTTTGAAGCCCTGGCTGCTTAGATCTACCCACTCCCCATCCACTCCTGCCTGACACCCTCCAGGTGATAGAGGGCAGAGGAGGGAAGGGGGTCACATCCGGGGATCCTGGACTTTCTCTCAGGGAAGCTGCTGAGGCTCTCCTGTTGGCATTGAGCCAATGGAGTTAATTGCTCATGAAATTTCAGCTTGCACAGGAGCCTCGTTCATTACTGAGAAGGATTTCCTTGGGAGTATTTACAAACCACCTGGAAAACCAGCAACAAAGAACCGACTCCCCACGTTTTCCAGCTTCCCATGGAAGTCAGAATCAAGGATTGATGGAGCCTAGACCTAATTCGGGGTTAGGGGAAGCTCTTTCTGCTCCAAAAAAGGTTGACTCCCAAGAGGGAGAGGGGCTGCCTTAAGGACAAAAGCGTTTTGATTTCAACCAGGAGCTGCATTTTGGACAACGATGCAGCTGTGCGGGAGCAGCAATGCACAGTGGTGAGGCAAGGAGAGGGCAAAGATGGGCTCCAAAGAACGGCTTGCTTAGACTGAGACGCGCATAGCACACTCCCCTGTCACCAGACCTCATCATGGCACTTTCCATAGGTCAACCCCACCCCCATCTCCACCCCCCGCCCCCGCTGTCTTCAGCACCAGGCAGCTCTAATCAAACTCAGCAGGTAACATCAACAAATATCTGAATTCCATCTTATCAGAAAATGGGGAGAGGAAAGGGGAATGGAGGGGGCAAGGCAAAGAGAATATGGAAAACAGGAGGAAAGTCTCTGTCCCTACTGGGGAAGCACTCTGAACCGTCATCCCTGGGACCCTGAAACTCACTCCCACGTCCCAGAAAAGTATGTGCCCCAGGAAATGTGTCTAAAATGTCCACAGTAACATAGTTCTTGAACAGAAAAAAAATCCTGGAAGCAATCCATATGACCACCCACAATAGAATTGACAAATAAATAACAATATGTTTCAACAATGCAATTCCACACAACACTAAAAATAATTGATCTATAGGACACACCTCAATACAAATGAATCTCAGAAACAATGTCACCTGAGATAATTGAGTCACAGAAGAATACACGTCTGATTCCATGTATATAAAGTTTAAAGAAAACCAGAAAGTCTAAACAATAAATACGTGATGATTCACACAAACTTTACAATAATTGTTGGGGGTTGGAGGGTAGGAGGCATGGTCAGGGGGCACACAGAGGCTGCTGAAATCTGGGAATGTTCTATTCACTATACATTCATTTTATTATTCTTTAAACCACACATAATACATTTATACACTTTTGAATGCATGATATATTCCACAATAAACATTTTCTCATAAGAAAAAGATGTGAAAGGGGGGAGGGTGGTTTGAAGAAGAGAGTCAATAGCAGAAAGAGAGGAGCAGAGGAGAGGAGAGGAAAGGAGAAAGGGAGAGAGCACCCAAGAACCACAGATACACACACACACACACACACACACACACACACACGCGCGCGCGCACACACACACACACACACACACACACACACACACACACACACGAGGCAGGTGGCCTGAGCATGCCCAGCTTCTCTTCTGCAGTGCCTGCCTCCACCTGCCCCCTGCCTGGATCAGTGCCTCAAGAACTGCCACCACGGCCTACATCTCACAAGTTTGTTCTCTAGGTCTCTACTGTGTGGCACCCAGATATCCCCACCTACCCCAACCATGATGCCCGTGGCTCAGAACCCCGTGTACGGGCCCCCAGCCTCACATAACTATTGCTCTTCCCCTCTGCTCGCTTTCCTGGCCCACTTCAACAGGGACTTGTTTGAGGACTTACGCTGTGCCTTGCACCTCCTTTGTCATAAAGCCCACCCAGGGCAGCACTCCACTCATATCTGATAAACGTTCCAATATTGTCACACTTAATGATATTTAAGAAATGCCTTCCATGCAGCCCTCCTTTGATGGGGTGCTACTAGGGAAAAGAAGCAACTTTCCCTGGAGCATGAAACAAGTTCCGGGCAGTGCTCCTGAAGCCACATGGCCTCATGGGCAATGCAACTGGACAAGTGGGGCCAGAGCCTCCCACTGTGCCCTCTTTAGCATCACAACCCAGCAAGGAAAGGAAGCTCCAGGTCTTCAGAGGGCCAGGCTAAAAGGAGGGATGCCCCGAGCCTTTTTCCTGCCCCCACACAAGCTCTGCCAGTCACCCCAGCATCTGAGACCTGGGGTCACTCCCGCTACTGTCCTCCCAGTGCCAGTGCCTGTCCACTGCCCCGAGCTACAGGTACAGGAGCCTGGGTCACAGTCATGTGGTGACATATGAAATCACAGTCTGACCCAGCCACCCTCAGCCTGCTTCACTCAGCTGCCAGCTGCTCCTCATGTGGCCAAGAGCTCTTGTCAAGGGAACCCACAGGAGCATGTCAGCCACCAATCTCAGGATGCTGACAATGTCCAGCTCAGGGCCCTGGTCATAGACCATTGTTAATTGACTCGGGTGGTAACCAAGACAACTCTTACCCAGTGTTCAGGGCACGTGGTATCAGGCTGGACTTGAATATGTACAACAGAGCCCTCACTTCTCAGGGGCAGTCAGCAGTCTTCCTGACTGGGTCCACCTCATCTCATCCCGCTCCTTAAGGCATGTGGCTGCAGCTGCAGAGGAAGTCTGCAGCCTCCTCCCTACTTGCATGCTTCTGCAAGGAACTACCTGGCTGCCCATTGACCCTAACACTTGAAAATTCATCAAGTACAGCATCTGGCCAAGTAGCTCAGTTGGTTAAGAGCATGAGCTCTGAGCAACAGGGTCGCCCGTTCGATTCCCACATGGGCCAGTGAGCTGCATCCAAGCTGAGCTGCCAGTGAGCTGCCGAGTGCGTGTGCTTTTAGCAGCAAGGTTGCCGGTTCAACACCCGCATGGAATGGTGGACTATGCACCCCCGCAACTAGTTTGAAAGCGGTGACTGGACTTAGAGCTGAGCTTGCACCCTCCATAACTAAGATTGAAGGACAACAACATGACTTGGGTCCTGGAAAAACACCGTGTTCCCCTTCCCCAATTCCCCAACAGTGTTCCCCTCCCCAATTTTCCAGTAAAAATCTTTGAAAAATAAAAAAGAAAATTTATCAAGTACAACATGTTCGAGTGCACATATCTTTAGGCTTTGCTCAAATAGAAACTTACATGTGTGAGCACTTGCAAAACTGCCGCCCAGATCAATATTTAAAACACTTCTGGAACCTAGAAGGTGTCTGTACGACCCTTTCCATCATTATCTTACCTCTCCTTTAACACGATATGAATGGATTGTGTGCTCTTTGTATCTGGGTTATTGTTGTCCATCATTCATTGTGTCTGAGGTTCCTCTATGTCACATGCAGCAGTAGTTCACTCTTTGCCACTGCTGTGTAGTATGCTATTGCATTATTTCATCACAATCAACTTTCCAATTTTGCTGCTTATGGACATTTCGGTTACTTCCATTTGGGAGTTCTTATAAATAATGTTGCTAAGAAAATGTCCAATGTTATTTTGGTAAAAAAAAATGCATTTGTATCTTTGGGGCATATTCTTATGGGTAGATTGGCACGTCATATGATAACCATACAGTAACTCCTCCCTTAACATTGTCAACAGGTTCTGTGACTTTAAGAGAAATGATGTATAATGAAACCAATTTTACCATAGGCTAATTGATATAAACAAGAGTTAAGTTCCTACAGCATCTCATCAACATTACAGTGAAACAATGTTGAATGAAATGATGTTATTTAAGGACTTGCTGTATATTTAATTTTAGAAGGAACTGTCAAACAGCTTTCCAAAGTGGCAGTACCATTTTACACTCTCAGCAACAATGAAGGAGTTCCAGTGGCTCCACATTCTTGCCAGCACTTGGTATTGTCATTTCTTTTTTTAAATTGAGATATAATTTACATACCATACAATTCTCCCTTTTGAAGTATATAATTCAGTGGTTTTTAGAATATTCACAAAGTTGTGAAATTAGCACCACCATCTAATTGGAGAACATTTTTACCACCCCTGTACCCATCAGCAGTCACACCCCATTTACCCTACTGCCCACTTTCCTAGCCCTTACCAAACAGTAATTTCCTTTCTGTCTCAATCCCTGATCTTTTATATAAATGGAAACATATGTGGTCTTTTTTGGCTGATTTTTTTTTTACTTCACTTACTGTTTTTGAGGTTGGTCCATGTTGTAGAATGTATTCTGCATTCCTTTTATGGCAACATAATATTCCAGTTGTATCACATTTTGTTTATCCACTTATAAGTTGATGGACGTTTGTTTCCATTTTTTTGGCTATAGTGAATAATGCTGCTGTGAACATTTGTGTACAAGTCTTTGTGTAGGCATATGTTTTCAGTTCTCTCTAGTATATTTCTAAAAGTGGAAATGCTGGGTTGTATGGCAACTCTATGTTTAATTTTTTGAACAATTGCCAAAGTGTTTTCCACAGCAGCTGTACCATTTTATTCCCACCTGCATTGTATGAGGATTCCAATTTCTCCACAGCTTCACCAACACTTGTTAATGTATGCCTTTTGAATTATAGCCATCCTAGTGGGTATGAAGGGGTATTTTATTGTGGTTTTGGTTTGCAGTTCCATGGAGGCTCATCAGCCATCTTTTCATGTGCTTATTGGCTATTTGTACATTTTCTTTGGAGAAATGTATATTCAAGTACTTTGCCCATTTTTTAAATTGAGTTATATATCTTTTTTTATTGTTATATTTTAAAATATATTCTAGATAATGTCCCTACTGAGACATATAAGTATGATTTGCAAACATTTCTCCCATTATGTGGGTTTCTTTCCGCTTTTGTCATGATGTCCTGTGAAGCACAAAATTTTGTAATTTTGATGAAGTCCAATTTATCTAATTTTTCACTGGTTGATTTTGCTTTAGGCATCATATGCAAGAAAGCATTGCCAAATCTATAAAGATTTACACCTTTGGTCACAAATATTTACATCTGTGATTTCTTCTTATAGCTCTTACATTTAGATCTTGATCCATTTTGAGATAATCTTTATATATACTGTGAGGTAGGAGTACAACTTCATTGTTTTGAACGTTGATAGCCACTTATCCCAGGATTGTTTGTTGAAAAGATGGACTTGGCATTTTTGTTGAAAATCTGTTGACCATAGATGTAATGATGTATTTTTGGACTCTCCATTCTATTCCATTGGTCTATATGTGTGTTCTTCTGCCAGAACCACACTGTCTTAATTACTGTAGCTTTTTAGTAAATTTTTAAATGGGAAGTGTGAGCCTTCCAATTGTTCTTCTTTTTCAAGGCTGTTTTGGCTATTATGGGTCCCTTATATTTCCATATGAATTGTAGTGGTTAATTTTATGGGTCAATTTTACTAGGCTGTGATACCCATGGTACCCAGTTTTTGGTCAAACACTAGATTAGGTGTTGCTGTGAAGGTATTTCTTAGATGTGACTAACTTTTAAATCAGTAGACTTTGAGTAAAGCAGATAGATTACCCTCCATAAAGTGGATGGGCCTCATTCAGTAAGTTGAAGGCATTAAGAAAAAATACTGGGGTCCCCAGAGAAAGAAGGAATTCTGCTTCCAGGCTGCCTTTGGACTCCAGGCACAACATCAACTCTGCCCTGGGTCTCCAGCATGAGGACCTGCCCTATAGAATTCAGACTTTCCAGTCCCCATAATCATGCAAGCCAATTCCTTAAAATAAATCTGTCTCAGATAATAGATGGATGGATGGGTGGATGGATGGACAAATGGATGGACAGATAGATAGATAGATGATAGATAGATAGATAGATAGATAGATAGATAGATAGATAGAGGCATTTTATTGGCTCAGTTTCTCTGGAGAACCCTGACTAATACAGATTTTTAGGGTCAGCTTGTTAACTTTGTCAAAAAAGGCAGCTTCAAAAAAGATTTTCATAGGAATTGTGTTGAATCTGTAGAACAATTTAGGGAATAGTGTCTTCTTAATAATATTAAGTTTTCCAATCAATGAACATGGGCTGTCTTTCCATTTATTTTGGTGTTCTTTAATTTTTTTCAACAATGTTTTTATTTTTTAGTGTACAAGTCTTACACTTCTTTTGTTAAATTTATTTCTATTTTATTCTTTTTTGATGTTATTGTAAATTAAATTGGTTATTTAATTTTTTAATTTAATTTTGGATTGTTTATTGCTGCTGTATAAAAATATATTTGATCTTTGTATATTGATCTTGTATCTTGTAATATCACTCAACTTGTTAATTAGCTCTCTAGTTATTTTGATATTTTGTTATTAGCTCAATAGTTATTTATTTATAGCTTTATAGTTACTAGCACTAATAGGCAGCTATTTTGTGGATTCTTTAGGATTTTCTGTATTTAAGCTCATGTTATCCATGAATAAGAATAATTTTGCTCTTCCTTTACACACTTATTTCTTTTTCTTTCTTCTTTTTTTAATTTATTTTTTATTTTCTTATTTCTTACATTGTTTATTTCTTTATTTTCTTATTCCCTATTTATTTTCTTTATTTCTTTTTCTTGCCTAATTTCCCTAACTATAACCTCTAACCCAATGTTGAATAGAAGCAGTGAGTGCAGGTATGTTCTTTTAGTTCTAGCCATTTTGGGAGTGAGAGTGTGACACTATCTCTTTATAGTTTTAATTTTTTATTTCCTTGATGTCTGTCACATTTTGTCTCACATTCCCAATAGATAAAAAATTTGAGCATGCTCACCAATATATGTACCCACTTTCTAAATTATATATACATGTTTTAATGTCTACATACAGTTTATGTCATTTTTATGAGAAAATTCTAATATTATCTTTCTGTACTGTGAAAGATTATCTGGGACGCTCCCAGGGTAGGCACACCCCTCTTTGGGGCCTCTGAGTGACACTGTGCCAATGGTATGAACCACTATCCGAGGCTATCCTGCGAGAAGCTGAGTGCCCTGCGGTGGGGAGGTGCTGTGGAACATTCTCAGCTCCCTCACCTGAGCCTCCTTTTGCAAGGTGGGTAGCTGCATGCACTTGAATTGCTCAGACCAGAGTCTAGTCCCAGCCACTCATTAGGCATTCTCCTCATCAAACCTCAGTCTTCTTATCTGGACTAAGGATGCCACCACTTCTGAAAGTAGCAGTGAGGATTAGAGGTTTGGGTTGGAGTTTTGCAGCATGGCTACTTAGCTAGGCATCTGGCACTTGGTTGTTAGCTATGCTGTTACATGCAGATGATGGTACCCTATGAGATGATCATAACAAGATCTGTGATCCTACACACTTTCTTTGCAGTGGGATATTGACCCTCCTCCCATCTGATGGGTGGGGTCTGTGTTTCCTCACCTTGATATGGGAGGCCTGTGACTACAGCAGGAGTAGCACTATGTGATGTCCATAGTTCATAAAAGGCAGCCCCACATCCATCTGGCCTTCTTGGGACATTTGCTCTGGAAAAACCCAGCCACCGTGCTGGGAGGAAGCAGGAACCACACACACAAAAAAGCCTCACTGCCGTCGTACTTGATGGCCAGTGTTGACCAGGGAAATGGGAGGACGTCAGCTTCAAGATGACTTTTGTCCCCAGCCCCCATCTGACTACAACTGTGTGAGACATCCTGAGCAAGAGCCACCCAACTGAGCCCATCCATCTATGCTAGGAACCAGGAGAGATAACGATAAAATGATTTTGTTTTAAACTCTTATGGACTGAATGTTTGTATCTCCCCCAAAATTTACATGTTAAAGCCCTAATTCCCAGTATGATGGCATTTGGAGGTGAGGACTTTGGGAGGTGATTAGAGTTAGACGAGGCCATGAGGGTGGGAACCCCATGATGGGATTAGTGTCCTTATAAGAAGAGAAAGAGACCAGAGTGCTCCCTGCGTCTTAGCATGTGAGGGCACATCAGGATGTGAAGGCAGGGTGTAAACCAGAATGGGGCCCCTCACCAAGAACCAAGTCTGCCAGCACCTTCCAGCTTCCAGACTGTGAGAAGCGAATGTCTGTTAGTTTGGTTAATTCACGCAGTTATGGTATTTTATTATGGGAGGCTGAGCTGACCAAGATATAAGCTGTTAAACATTGGGATAGTTCACAGATAACCAGAACATTATGGGCTAGATATTGAAATATTAGAGTATGGTTAATGGCCAGGGCTTATAATCCTAGCTGTACCACTTGCAAACACCAACTGCACAAGAAACTGAGCCTGTTTATTCATCTATAAAGGCAGATAATAATTGTTCCTACCTCATAGCTTGGTGAGGAGGATAAAGTGAGTGAACATGTGTCAAGTGCTTAGAATGGCACCAGGCACATAGTAAACGCTCAATAAATGTTAGATCATGATAGCAGGTGATAGAGGGGGTGGTAAGAGCAGCAGCTACTTCATACGGATTAAAAGATACATTGAAGTTCTTTGAAATCTGTGAGAGTCTGCTTGCTATGGGGATTGAGCATGAATGATGGGGTGAGTGTGCTAGGTGGGCAGCTCACCAGGGAGAAAGGGGGCAGAGGGGACAGGCTTGTGGGGCAGGAGCCTCAACTCAAAGAGGAGGAGAGGCTCAGAGAGGACCCAGGAAGGTGGGGGGAAGCCTGTCAGGCTAACTTGGGGCCCAGACAGTCTGCCCTGTGCTCCTGGCTGCCTTCTAGCCTTCCTACCGGCACTGGGAAGGGGGCACACCTACCCTGACTTGAGGCACAAAACAGGGCAAGGGCCTCACTGCAAGCCCCTGCTCCACACAGGCCCCCACTCTGACCCTGTGCCTCCCAGATGTCATGACCACTGCAACAGGGGCCTAGGCGGAACATCCCCTGTGGGACTTCCTCTCAAACCCTTGAGGACACAGGTAGTCCCAGGAAGGGCAGGGAGGAGCAGAGAATGTTTCTAAACGTGCGACTAATTTACTATGTTTATTAAGTGGTCATTATAAGTTAAATAACCAACACTGGCTTATTAAAAATACTTGAAGATAATAATCACCCAAGTCTTCCAACTTCCATGTTTTCCCAGCAGCAAGAAGCGAGCAGCCCTGCTGGGAGGGTGTTTAATAATGACTGTCGCAGAGCACCATCCAGGAGGCAGCTCTAGGAATCCCTGTCTCCATTGTGTCTGACAGTTTTATGCTCCATAAATACTTGGAGATTATTAAAAACATATTTATTTAAGATGAACAGCTCTCCCGAAGATACAAATCTAAGCCAATAAGGCTGGTAAACCCATTTACAATAATCAGTGATAGTATTTAAACACTGGACCAGCTTTGCTTAAACGTGAGGCCCCAGGCTCCTGAGAAAAGCAGCTGGGGTCCCACCTGCTGGTGCCATGGGGCAGGAAAGGCATTATCTGGAGGGATTATCTGGAGGCCAGGAGATCCGGGGAGGGTTGTGCGTAGCTCCGTAAAACCCTCTTCCCTTACCCCATCCACAGCCATCTAATCGCTGAGCCTCAGTTTCTTCTCTGGAATATGGGCCCTTCAGCTCTAAAATCCTGAGTTTATTATGGTTCTGAGAGGCAGCTGCGGGAAATAAAGCCCACACCACAGAATAGTGATAGGGGTTAAATGAGGACATAGGGGCTTAAATCCTTCAGGGGCTTTCCAGACTCCACATCAAGGTGGGGTTCCACCCCACCTGCCCAAATTCATCCCACCTTCCGGCTTCTGGGCAAGATCCTGTACTTGGAGCACCCCCCACACCACCCCTACCACATGCCTCACCTAGTGTACACAGACTCATCTTTCTGAGCTCAAGTAAATGCCTCCTCTCCCAGGAAGCCTTCCTGGACTGCCTTATCCCACCACTTCCTTTCTGTGCCCCAGCCACCCTACGTTCTTATCATGGCTCATTATCACCATTTGAAAGTGACTGTGTTACTATTTCTGCCCCATCCCCTGTACTGGGAGCAATAGGAACACATATGGAGTCTGTCATGCTCACCATTGCACCCCAGCACCAGGCACAGTGCTGCACAATGTTTAGACACCACTCACTACGCAAATGCAGACAGAGGCTGCTGAGCACATGAAAGAGCAGCTTCACTTGACAGGACACCTTGTCCTGAGCTGGGCCTGTGAGTGTGTTAGATCCATGTTCTGTTCCTGTGCCAGTTTCTCTCTCCTATGATTGTGGCTTTGCAAGATGCGTTATCATCTGTTAGGGCTAGTTAGCCTTCTTTGTTTGGCTTTTTCAAATCAGCCTTCACTATTTAAATAATTTTATTATTATGTATAAATTTTAGAATAACTGTATCATGTTCATTTTTTAAATCTTGCAGCAATTTTTATTGTGTGGATTTTTTGTGGGCGTTTTTTGGCAGTTGGACCTCAGTTGTGGAGGGCTGCGTTAACCATATTCCTCAACTTACAGCTAATTTGCATTATCATGCCCTAAAAGATTCTCCTCTTTTTCATTATTAATCGTTACTCCCTTTTTCCCCTTTCTCACTTCACTACCCAAAGGTGACCAGCCTGTGTTCAATGCGTGTGCTTTGTATGTGTACTTTCAAAATGAGCATTGCTCTTTCCTGTATATTTTTAATCTCTATAAGTAGCATTATGTTTAAACTCATGCTGTGTCCTTTTTTCCACCCAGCCTTATTTTTAAGATTGTTCCATGTTGTCAGGGGGCCAGCTTGTCTGTTGTGACTTTACCTCCCACCCTGCCTTCACTCCCCACCCAATAAAGGACGCTTCATGCCCCTCCTCATACAAGCCCTGCATGCATGGATGTGAGGTCTCCCAGGATGTGTACCAGACAGAGCAGCTTCCTGGCTCAAGTCGTGTGCAAGTATTCCGCTTGAGTAGGTCCTGTGAGAGCGCCCTCCCAAGTGCCACGCCCACCTGCATTCCCACCCGAGGTCCCTGTGACTTCCTTCCTGCCCCACCACATTCCGCATCATCTAGCAGTTCTGTTTTTGCCAGTTTAGCAGGTGAAAGTGACCTCTTGTCTTTTTTTTTTTTTTTTAGTTTCAGGTGTACAAAACAATGCAATCTGCATTTCTCTATTGGTGATGAGCTGGAGCCTGTTTGTGTCTGGGTTTCCTACAATGCCCTATCACAGCCTTTGTCTATTTTCTTCTGTTGCTCTTGTTGATTTGCAGGAGTTCCCCTTGTAGATGCTATATACAGACCAGTATAGATTTTAGTCTCGTCAGTTTTAGTCATTGCAAATATCTTTTCCTAGTCAGCCACCTGTCTAGGAAATTTCTTCAGTGTTCTTCAATGAATAGAAATCCTAATGCTGATGAAAACATAAACAACGCCCCCCCCCCTTATTTTTATCTTACAGCCTGTGCTTTTGGAATTGTGTTTAAGAAGCCCTCTCCCAGCCCTCAGTCACAAAGATAAACATCTAAATGGCTTTGCACTTACAGATTGGAGGGTAACTGACACTTTTTTTCAATGTTAAGTGATCCCATCAATGCCTGAAGCCAAATAAAGAAAAATAATGGTTTTAGTTGAAGTTATTGAAGAAATAAATAATCCCGCAGCTACCCCATCTCAGAACATAGGCCTTGTCCATCCTCTGCGCTGGAAGGCCCAGCTGAGACAGGAGACTGACACTGTCCCCAAGGCAGCTTCTCACACTTTCACTCAAATAGGACTAAGAGGCCATCTTGGAGGAGGCCAGGTACCCCCAAGGTGAAAGAGACATCATGGGGAAAAAGAGCTGGCTAGACCATTAACAGGGAGACTGAAAATGTTATAAAATAATAAACACAAAAAGGAATAATTGCAAGTTGTGTTCTCCATCTTAACCTAGGCATATACAGGAGTCTAACATGGAAACAGTCTCTGAGCTGTACACTGAAAATGGATAGACTTTGCTACATGTGTATAATACCTCAATAAAAAAAGTTTTAAGGGTCCCCTACAAAGAAGTCAGCAATAGGGAGACACGTCAACAGAGACTTCCAGGAGAAGATAGAACAGGAGATTCTTGGGTGCCAGAACATAAGATGGCCTGGGATCCCAAAGGTCTAAGGCTTCCTAACCAGAGGGAGTTGATCTGGGGGTTGGAAGAGTCAGGCTGGGAATTCAGGCTGACCTGAACCTCAGTTCAAGCTCTGTCACTCACAAGTGTGATTTTGGGGAAGCTGTGCAACCCCTGGCGCTGGTGCCCCAACGTCCCAATTTATAAAATGGGCTGGTGCTGCTTGCCCAAGGAAGCAAGATGTGCTGGGGATTTCTTCTTAAACTGTGACAGTTTTCCATGGGAGACCATGCTCCCTCACTGTTCACTCAACATGTGTTACCAGCATCCCTGCCTGACCACAGAGAGCCAGCTCATGGCCAGGCCAACGGCATTAAGAGACATAAACCATTGGCTTCATAGGAAGCCCTCAACAAATTTCTGACCTTTTCCTTTCCAGAGATGGCCTTTCAGATGCACATACTTTAAATAGAGCAGTGTCTCATTTGCCAACCTGGACCAGGCATGACTGGGCAGAGCTAGCAGGGGAAGTGGGGAGCTGGGGGTGCAAGCTCCATAAGCAAAGGCAGCCCCCCTCACTGCAGCCGGATAGTGCTAAGGTGACAGAAAGCAGCCCTCAAAGCAAGGGAACCATCTTCTTTCACATACGAGCATAGCTGGAATCTGGATCTTTACATGAAATATCCTCATTTTAAAATTTTGCAAGTCATTGAAATTGTTTAAAACACCATTTGGTCCAAACAAAACTCATCGCTGGAATGCCAGGTTGCCATATTAAAGTATTAAAGCATGTTCCACCACCCCCATGTTATAAAGGACACATAGTGAGGTTGGTCAACTGGGCCAGGGTTACACAATGAGCAGGTTAGACAATGGATGATTAGGACATACAAGCCATCCATCCATCCATCCTTTCATCCATTTGTCCATTATTCATTCATCTTTTATCCATACATTCATTATCCATCAACCATCCATCATCCATCCATCCATCCATCCATTATCCATCCAGCCAGCCAGCAGATATTTTTGGGTGCCTACTGCATGCTAGGCCCCTTGTGATAGAGAAAGAGGGCACAACAATAAGTAGACATAAATCCTTCTACACATAGATATCATATTCTGAAGAAAGCTGAAAAACAAAACATTAAATTATAGAGTACAGCAAGAGGCAGCAATGCTGTGAAGAAAAATAAAACAGGAAGAGGAGGGGAAATGCTGAAGTGGAGTTGTAATTTTAAATGAGGTGTCCAAAGAAGGCCTTCCTAAGAAGGCTTGGAGGGAATGACAGAGAGAGGGCGATGCAGGTGGGAGGAATAACAAGGAGGCCAAGTAAGGGAGAGATGAGAGAATGGGAGTGGAGAGAGGGGTGAAGGCAGACAGGTCTCCAAGAAGCAGATCACATGCAGACATTTTGAGCAGTGGCTTTCAGCAAAGGAGGGACCTGCTCTGACTTCATTGTGACCAGAACCTCTCTACATGGAGAGCTCAGGTGGAAGGGAGCAGGGAGATGGGGAGCCCAGGTAGAGAAGATGCTGTTCTGGAACAGCCAGTGAGTGATGGCAGAGGCTGGGAAGAAGATGGCTGAGCAGGAGAGGTGAGAGAGGTCAGAATCTAGGTATACCACAAAAATAAGGTTGACCAGGTGTGGGGCAGGGGGAGAGGGGGGCATCAGGATGGGCAAAGCCTTCAAGGCCTGAGGGCCTGGGGGGAAGTAGAAGGAGTGGGGGTCACAGGGGTTTAGCCTCGGCATGTGAAGGTGGAGATGCCAACCTGGTGCCCCAAGTGGAGCTTTGCAGGCAGGTGGCATTCAGGAAGGGGTTGTGCCAGGGCCCCCAGGCCTCGCCCTAAGCCAGCAAACAGAAGTACTGAATTGGACTTTCTGTCCTGCAAGCCAGGGCTCCAGCTTGCCTTCTCCCCGCAAGCCAGCCAGTAGCAAATCTTTCCTCCCCCAGGGTGGAGAGCAGCTTCACTTAGCTTCACTCCAGCGAGCTTCTTGCTGGAGGCCATGCAAGAAGTAGCCATCATGTGGTAGAGACTGTTCTTGGGAACCCAGGTCCCATAGAGCTCTTACCACACCCCACACCCCAAGGTGGCCAGATTCAGCAAATAAAAATACAGGATACCCACGTACATTTGAATTTCACATAAACAATGAATAATTAGATGGGGCATACTTTTCTTAAAAAAATTACTCATTGTTGATCTGAAATTCAAATTTAGCTCAGAATTCTTCACCTGGCAACCCTGTCCACAACTCCAAGGGAGGAAAAGAGAGAAGGTTCCATGGATCCAAGAGACAAGGAGACCCAGGGTGAATAGGCTGAGGGGGCTATCGGAGGCACAGAAACAAAGAGACAACTAGGGGAAGAACTGAAGCAGGGTTTACAGTCATGGGATGGGCTGGCTGTGCCCACACAGATGCTAGAGGTGGTGGCTTCAAGACCTACCTGTGCGCAGTCTCTCCCTAGGAGCCGTGCATATACTGTCAGGCCCTCACAAGGACCAGATGGGGCGGCATCATTCCTCTCCTTTGAAGAAAGAACAGTTAAGCTTCAGAGACGGGGAGAAATGTGTGAGGATTCTCAATGGGTGAGAAACAGGACAGGGATCTGGACACAAGGTATCTGACTCCAAAACCCATGTCTTTTCAGCTCCTCTATGGCTCAGGGAAGCCAGGTCCTGGCACAGTCCTCTCATCCCGGTGTCAGAGGTGAATGGACAACTGATCCGGCAGGCAGAACATAGGCTCAGAGGTCACTGGCACGTGGGAAGTGGCTGCCCAGGGCTCAGTCAGCATAGGAAGGGTCAGCAAGGATGATGAACAAGCATTGGATGACTGTGGATACTTCCTCTTGTCAAGTGACATTGAAAGAACCAGCCTGGATCCCAGATCTCCAAAGCTCCATTTGTTACTTCCTCTGGTAGGTCTTATGAACACTGCCAATGCAATTATGTCCTAAACTGAGTTCAGCAACAACCCTCTTTCCACCTTCCTCTACTTTCATAATTGTGCATGATCTGTATGGTAGGTTACAAAAATGGTCGCAATCTTCGCCTTCTCTTTCTACGACCCTCTGCAATATGATTTTGCAGCTCCTCCCATCAAAAAGGGGTATATTTCCTCACCCCTTTAGCTTATAGAATACACTGTAAAAAATACTGTGCTAGTTTTGAGCCCAGGCCTCAAGAGGCTTTGCATGTTTCCAGCCTTGCTCTTGATGCCTTGCTCTTTGAAGCTTGACACCAGCTTGTGATGGCCCAGGATAGCCTGCTGGAAGATGAGCGGCCCACGGAGAAAGGCTCACCATCCCAGCTGAGGTCTCAGACACAGTGAGCCCAGCAATAACAGCCCAACCTTGTTGCCAATTCACAGAGTTGAAAGCTAAATAAATTGTGATTCTTTTTTAAGCCACAAAGTTTTGGGGTGGTTTATTAGGCAGCAAAAGCTAACTGCTATAGCCTCTACCTTCTCTCTATTTCTTGGTTCAAAACTTCAGACTCGTCTTTGATTCTAATTCCCCCTGACTCCGTCTCTCTGGCACCAGGCCTCTTCTTTCCACTCCAGACTGAGGTCAGCCATCTGTCACTGAGCAGACTGCGATTCAGCACCCAGGTCTGAGTGCCTGATTGTTCTCTGAATACCCATCACACAGCAGCGTTCTCAGGTTGACTGGCCCTCAGTCACCACATGAGACCCTGAGCTCCTCCAGGTTAGGTGCTTGGTCTTGGTCATCTCTGCTGTCTTAGGAGTGAGGTCAGGGTGCCTGAGTGTGGAGTGGGTTTTAAGGAATGATTGTTAAAGATGAAAACGTTGCACCAAGGATAGAATAGTGGTGAAGCGGGGAGGGGCTCTGCCACCAGCTGCCGACATTCAGATCTGGCTCTGTGCTTCAAAATTCATGACTTGGACAGGTAACTAAATCCCAGTGCCTTGGCTTCCTTATCTGTAAAATAGGGAATTGAGTCCCTTCATCATGGAGTTGTTTATAAGGATTAAATAAGTGAACACTCAAAACAGTGCTGGGCCGGTTCGAGTCAGCCCGAGCTGAGCAGCCGTGAGCTGCCAACAGGTGGCGGGATGGCTCAGCTAAAAAAAAAAAAACCAGTGCTGGGCATACAGCAAGTTATTAATAATGCCAGCTGTGGATGATCAATCAGCAGTGGCAGAAGTCACATAGCTTTCATATCATGACAGCTTCACCTGATGCTCTGAAATTTGGGTCCCACTTTCGAATCCAAGCTGGTGGGTTCTGGGTCAGGTCTCTGAGTTGAGGCACCCTCTCCCTCTCCTGGGAGCCCTGGCCCCTGACGTCCCCCTCACCCACCACTGGGTCTGGGGCCTGCCTCAGCCTGTTAGCTCCCTTCTGACTTCCAGCCCTCCCTTCCCATTCTCACCTCCTCTCAGGAAATGTCATTGCAACAGCATTGATAAATATTTATAAAGACATTGAGGAGATGTGGTGCAAACAAGCCAAATAAATAAGCACATTTTAAAACACTGTACTTTACAGTTGACTTCCCCGACGAAGGCTGTGTGTGTGTGTGTGTGTGCGCGCGTGTGTGTGCGTGTGTGTGCGTGTGTGTGCGCGCGTGTGTGCATGCCTGCACGTGCATGCACACTCATACACACACACACATGCTGCAGGTACTCACACATCAACTCACAGAATGCCAGCTCCTTCTAGGTCATCCAATGGGGGCTGCTCCTTTTACAGGTGTGGAAACTGAGGCCCAGAGAAGGAGGGGTTTGCCCAGGATGGATCAGTTGGATGGTGACCAGTGGGGACCCCTGCCCAGTGTGCCAATTTTATGCATGCTGAGGTTCCTGCTTGGCATGGTGTCTATAAACAGAAAACAGCTGTTAGCAAATGCACTAAAGGACTTTGTGTTTACTCTGCTTTTATCTGTGGCAATAACTGTCAGCTTAGGGGAGGGAGCTGAGGTCTTCCCCAGGCCTGCCTATCCGCAGGGAGTCAGCACTGGCATCGCAAATACCAGCATCTTGGCAGGTCTTTTTAAAGAAAGGACAGTTCCCAGCAGGGCCCAATGCCAGAATATCCTTCTTGTGGGAACTGCAAGCAGGCTACCTGTTTGGGGAAGAGGCCTGAGGCCTTGGAGAAGTCCTTCCACCTGGACCTCAGTTTCCCCATTAGCTCAAGGAGGTCCTATGGAAGGAGAGTGCATGCCTAATCCACAGCTAATTCCATAAGACACTGTTTTGTAGAATTCTCCACCCATGGCCACCCCCAGGGGCTCACAGAGAGGACGGGCAAGG
Organism: Hipposideros armiger; assembly: GCF_001890085.2. NCBI lineage: Eukaryota > Metazoa > Chordata > Mammalia > Chiroptera > Hipposideridae > Hipposideros > Hipposideros armiger. The sequence goes on along the minus strand of NW_017731636.1, from coordinate 521,955 downwards.
AAAAAGGGGTCACTTAAGACTGATATGGATGGGTGCTGTGTACCTGCCCAGCTCTTCACAGGAAACTCATTTACTTAAAAGCCCTATGACCTAGACCCTCTTATCACACCACCCCCCAATTTATAGGGAGAAACCAGGGACTTGGAGAGGCTCCTGTGGAGTCCGAGGGTCCCAATCAGCAGGGGCAGGGAGTCCTGCAAAGACAGCAGGTGCCAAAGTGCGCCTCTGAGTACGGACTCCTAATGTCCACCCACTTGAGGCCCTGACACCATGAAGCACAGCAGCTCTGTTGTCATTAAGATGGGTTTTGCAGAAGAGCTACCGAGCCTCCAGGAGTCTAGCCCACTGGACAGGGTGGTGTAGGAGCTGCTCTCTTGGCTCTCGGGTGGGACCCTGCAATACCCATAGGGTCCCGAGGTGCCATCATGGAAACCACTGGCAGGAGGAGTGGGAGGATGGGAGGGTAAAGCAGGACCACAACCGCTCACCCTGTGGTCTCCTCCAGCCTCTGCCCAGACACCCCTGTGATGGCTTTTCACTGGACCTCCCAAGGCCGACTCTCTCCTAAATCCTCTCCCAAACTCAGCCCTGGGGGAGCTCCACACCCACCCTGAGTCGTTCCCAACCTCCAGGGTTCCCTGCCCCTGCTCCTACCCACCCATTGCGCTCTGGCACTATGTGAGGGGACACTCATCTTCCAGAGTCTCCTTGGCACCGCAGGGCCCACCTGCACTCTCACCCTCATGCCTGCTCCTAACTACCCCTGTTGCTGGAAGCTGCAACTCCTGCCACCCCAATCTCCCCATCTCCATAGGACCCAGGGCCTGACAGACAGCACCTAACGCCTGGCCCCATTCTCTTTATCCTTCACAGCCACCTTTCTACCTGGACATTAGTATTACTGCTATATAGATGTGGAAACTCGGTCTTGGGGAAGTTAAATGACATGTTCTCAGCCTATGGCCCGAGTCAGGGCCTGCCTGGAGCCAGGAGTGCCCTGATGATCCGACGGGGGTCAGGGGGAGCAGAGCTGACCAGGCAGGAAGGAACTAGGCACTGCAGAACCCTCCAACAAAGACACTTCAGTGGTGGGTTGGCCTGCAGGGGCATCTGACTGACAGTGGGCACGGCACTGAGCGTCATTTGGCCCTGGCTCTGCTGGCCTTCCCATCCCCTCTTGCATGTCTCCCCCAGAACCCTCACAGCACTCTGAAATCCCTCAGTGGGTGCCCCTCCCTCTGCTTCAAGAGGTCCACCTCCCCTCATAAGGACCCACCTCTGGGCCCCTGGGTTTTGGTGGCTGTGCAGGAAAGCAAGGCAGCTACCTGATGGCTGTGTTTACTCCTCCACCCATTGACCATGCCGAGGTATTTCTGGGCTGAGCTTGAGGGACATAGACATAGAAGAGACATGTGGCCCCCAGGTCCTACTCTCTCAAGAGGGCGGATCCTGTACCACAGAACCACCCATATCCTGCCCCCTCTGGGGGGGCACATCCCTGCCCCTAAAGACCCTAGTCACTGGGCTTGTTGTCCTGCAGCTCCGAGGAGCCCATAGAGGCTGGCCAGATGACCTCCTCTTTCATTGAATTCATCTTCTCCTAGGTGGGCATAAGACACAGGCTTTCCTGAGCTTTACTCCCCTCCTTTCATTTTCCTTTTCTTCTCTTTTTTAGATCCCGATCTGGGAAATAATTCTTTTGTTTTTTAACAAGGAGGTTGTTTTGAGAGGACAAGCCCCGTGAAGACAAGGCTCTGGCCTCGCTAGGACCACTGGGCAAGCCCCACCTCTGCCTTCCCTGACTTTCCTCTCCTGTGCAGAGGCGCAGTGCCACCAAAGACCTCGCCAACTCAGTTTCCAGAGCCCGTGCATCCCCAGACAGGCCTGTCCCTCCATGTGTTCATTCCTTATTTTATCTGCGCAACAAATCGTGTCAGGCGGCTGGGCAGCTTTCCTAAGGGCAGGCTCTTTTGCAGGGGGAGGGGGTCTGGTGTTTGTGATTTGCTGTGGGAGGAGAGGAGTGAGGAAAGGAGACGGCTGAGGAAATACTAGGAGGAGAGGCATGAGGTTTTAGCTGCTTCTGTCTCTGCCAGGTCACTCAGAGCGATGGAGCCTGAATAGAATAGAGCCATCCTACCCAGGCAAGAGGACTGGAATCCTGAATCCTGAATTCATGTCAGTTCATCATTAATGGTTTGCAGGACACCCACGTCTCCCTTCCCCCACAGGGAAGAGGGAAGTTCCAACACCTCGGAGACCTCTTAGCAAGAGGGGCCCATCAGCCCAGAGCAACGGAAGAAGGAGCTGCTGTGAGCTTTAGCAGCCGCCATTCACAGCATCAGGGCATCCGCTGCAAAGCCCTTCCCTGTGCCTGGTGCTGCCCATCCCGGGGCCCATGTTTCCCGTCCGCCGAATAAGGGCACTAGGTTCGAAGAGCTAGGAAGCCCCCAGGCCTCAGTGGACACAGTGTTCCAGTGGACACAGTGTACCAGAGGACTGAGGCTACAATGGGCCCCAACTGTGACATTCAACACAGTTTGGCCAGCTCTATGGGAAAGACCTGGCCTCCTGATATGGAGGTTGTGCTCCTCCTGGCATGGTTTCTGTGACTCCCCAGCGCCCTGCCCTCTGTGGAACTGAGAGTCCAGCACAGAGGGGGAAAGAATGCTCATCAAGATGCCTCCAGGTTGCCTGTGAGGCTACCCCTGGGGGAGCAAGGACTCCGTCTCACTCACCCATGACAGCTTTAGCAAGGGGAGCACAAAAGATTCCTGGACCGAACCCTACAAAGCTCAACTCTCATTGACAACATGGCCTGGACTCTGTGGCCACCCCAAGGCCTGGCCCTGGCAGCTCATGGCTAGGCCAGTCTGACTCCTCAAGGTTACTCTCTGTCCCTCTAGACCAGGGCCATCTCTTGCCCACCCAGACCGGCCCCAGATTGTCTGTTCCCTAACCAGGCCCAGGTGTGTTCCAAACAGCCAGAGTGTGACTAGGCCCTGCTTGATGAGCCAAAAGTCTAGGCGCTCTCCCTGACCCATCCTTCCACCCATCCCTGCTTCCCGCCAGCCCCAGGATCTTCCTTGCCACCAAGTCAGGCCCAGCCACTGTGCTTGCCCCTCTTGGCTTCTCCACGTCCCAACATTTCCCTCCTCAACACAGCCAGAAGAGATAAAGGGCCCACATGGAGCACTGCTGAGCCCTTCCGAGACTCCCATCTCCTTCCTAGTCCCAAAGCCCGCCTGCCTCCCCAGCCTCACACCGCCTCACCAGGCACGGGACCTGTATAGGTATGTGCCCAGGAGGCCTAGCACATGCTGCCCACTCTCCTCTTGGCTTCAGAGCCCTTCTGAAAGTTCTCTTGGTGCCTATGGTTCTATTCACTTGATGGTACTTCCACAAGTGAGATTTTGGATTTGTCTGTGTTGTTATTTGTTTAGTGTCCCTGCCTTCTGCCCCTTGACCCCCTATTAGAACATAAAGTCCAGGAGGGCAGAGACTGAGGCAAGTGTGTCCCTTGACTTCCCCAGTGCCTAAGCATTGTGCCCAGTGCAGAGCAGATACTCCCAAAGTGAGTGTGGTATAAAAGCGTGGGTATGCCCTCTACCTCCTCAGCCCCGAGAGGACAGAGCCAAATGGCTACCTCAGCAAGGCCAGAGATGGTGCCTACAGGATGGATCAGGGGCCTGGGTGGGCACAGCATAGCAGGAGGCCATCACTCAATTTGCCTGGGGCAGTCCTGGGTGGTGCCTGTTGTCCCATGTGATCATCAACAGCGCCTCTTTTCATTCACAAAGTGGTTGTGTCCTAGGACATGATCACCCCAGCAAAACCAGAGTCCTGAAAGCTGTTTGATGAGCACAAGGACTGATATGAGGGGCTTACCAGGCTGTCTCAATGGGAAGACATGGTGTGGCATCGGAGTCATTAGAGGGACCCTAGCCATCTTGTGTTATGGTGTCTGCAGAAGCCGCGGGTGTGCCCAGGATGTGGGCGTGGGGCTCCAGACCCGCTGGGGGGCCTGGTGTAGGTGGGCCAGCATGAAGCAGAAGCCCAGAAGAGGGGCTGGGCAATCAGGAGGCCATGACCTTCACCAGCTGTCCCTCCTCGGAGGCGATGGGGTGGAGGGGAACTGATGGACCTGCAGAGGTACAAGCTGTCACTGGGCCTATAAGTAAAAGTGACAGCCCTCCCATACCCATGTAGAAATGGGAAGCCTGCACCAGGGGTGAATCCACAGTGCTACCCATGCCCACACACACGCACTCTCATGCACACAGTCAAACACACATGCACACACATACACACGGCCCCAAACACACATGCATACAGACACACACACACAAAAAAACCACACACATTTCAATCAATGCTCACTAAGCACACCTCACTCATGCATGCACAGATTTCTAAATACATACCCACATACAAATTCAGACACATACACATGCAAACGCAAACTTCACTCACTCCTCATTAAGTGTCCTTCTTCTCTGTCTCTCTCTCTCTCTCTCTCTCTCTCTCTCTCTCTCTCTCTCTCCCTATCTATCTTACATACACACACACACACACACATACATGACACACACACACACACACACACGAATGGCTCACCATTGTCACGAGTGAGTGAGCCATGAGTACCTTTGGTCTGAGCCCAGAATAAACCTTCCCCCACTCCGATTCCCCCACCCCTTCCCCAATTATCCCAGGAAACAGGGCTGCTGAAACAGCCAATTCAGCCTGGGCCTGGGGTGCGCCTGGAGCTAAGAAACACCTGTCACTTTGAGGCTGCCTCTAAGCTTGCTGACATCTCCCACCCCTGATTCAGCCTAGCGATAATCGTAGGGCCAGAGCAGCCTCAGAAAGAGAAACTGTGGGATTCCTCACTGCAGGAGCCAGCTTTTCCCCAGACCAGGAGCCTTCGTACAACAGTCCATTCATCTAACAGATATTCCCTGGGTACCTACTGTGTGACAGGCACTCACCAGGCTCTGGGACACAATGGTGAACAGAGGCAAACAGTCTAGCCCTCACAGACGGATGGTCTAGTGCAAAACAAATACACTTATCAAACCATCACAAAAGTAATCATCAGACTGCAATTCCACCGAGTGCTACCCCAGTGAGGGACACAGTCCTATGAGAGCCCCAGGACAGCATCTGCCATCTTCTGGGAGGCCAGCGGAGCTTTCTCTGCATCTGAAGCCTCTTGATCTGAGACACCATCTGGTGAGGCAGGTGAAGAGGATTCCAGGATCCCAGGGAGGGTTAGGGCTCATGCAAAGACCTCGAGCTGGTTCAGATGAGTGAGAACAACACGTGGCTACATCTTTCTCTCCTCAGCACTTCCCAGAGCTGCAGGCAGGGAAGACACTATCCATTACTGTGTCCACTCACTGAGACCCTTGCCACTCAGGCACACAGCTCTAGTCTTTTGCAGTTCAGGATGCTGCAGCCAGCTCCCTGAACTGAGACAAAGACTTTGAGCTGGAAAATCCACTGCAGTGTTGTTGAAACTGGGGCCCAGAAACCAGCAGCACCAAGGCACCCAGTTGCAGTAAAGGAAGGAAGTGCCAAAGAAAACATAGCCAATTAGCCAGAGTGCCTTATAGAGTAGCTGGTCCAATCTCCCACGGTACACCCTCCCTACCTGGAAGACAGGCGGGCAGCAGGGTGAGAGCTAGAGTGGCTGCTATGGCCCTGTAGAATTGAAGGGGTCCCAGTGGGGCATGTGTGTGGGTGTAGATGTGCACATGTGTGCATGTGCTGTGACATGGTGTGGAGGAGCTAGGGACACAAGCAGGGTGTCATTGGACACCCATGGTGTCTGTTCCGATTTGGCAGTACTCATACTACCGGCTTGCTCAATATTTAGCAAAGTCCCCTGGTCTCGAGTTAGACAGTGGGCCCAGATGAGGGTCTGGGGAGCTCACCTGCATCTGGCAGCAGAGCCAACTGGGATAGGGAGCTTGGGCCCACAGCAGGCCAGGTGGTGTAGAGTGTGTGTGGGCTGCTGTGTTTAAGGCCAGTGCTGGAGCAGACACGCTCAGCAGGGCTCACATTTGGACTTCCTGGGAAGAGCCTTGGTGGGCTTCTGAGTATATCAACAGGGGATATGAGAGGTATGGCAGAGAGAACCCAACGATGAATTTCCCAGGTACTTTCCTGAGTGCCCAGTGCTGGCCAGCAGAGCCCATCCTGCAGAACCAGAGGGCCCAGGTCCCCTGGAATTGGCTGGACTTCAGCCAGGAATGAGGGCAGGGCTGCTGGACAGTCTCATGGGAGCAGTGTTCAGAAAAGGACAGGACTACTTGCCTTGTCAGAAGAGCAGACACTTCTCCAAGGGCCCATTAGTGGCACTGCCTGCTTGCAGAGCACAGATACAATGTATCAGCTAGTTTTTGCTGCATAACAAACCATTCCAAAATTCAATGGCTTAAAACACGGGTTGGCAAACTGTGGCTCTCAAGCCACATGCGGCTCTTTGGGTTCATTCCGTCTCAAAAGCTTGCTGACCCCTGGCTTAAAACAATAACCATTTTTTATTTATCATCCCATTCTGGGTCAGCTGATTCTGGTCTGACCCAGATCTGACAGATTCATCCAAGTATCTGTGGTTAGCATGAAGTTCTAGAGTGGCTCACAGCCATATCTGGAAGTTGTCAGTTCTATTGGCCTTGGTGATAGCTCCAGGTTCAAGTGTGGCAAGAGAGAGCAAACTCCAGCACACAGTGATTTTCCAGCCTCTACAAGAATCATATTTGCTAATGTCCCATTAACTAAACAAGTTACATGACCATGCCCCCACTTCAGAGGTGGAGAAGCAGACTCCAACATGGGGGGGAACTGCAGAGTCCTACTGTGAAAGGGCCCGTGCACATGGAACGGAGGGATTTGTGGCCATTTTTGCAATCAATTAATTGATAAAGTATCCAGTGGAGGAGATGGATGGGAGTTGAGATGGCCCCTTCTAGACCTTCCAGGTCCCAGGTGCCCAGACGGGCTGGGCTGGTGATGCACTTGGCGGAGACATCCCAGGTGTGACCCACACTGGGGTGTAGTAGGGACTATGGGGCAGATGGGTGGCAGCCCTACTGAGCATCACTGCACTATCACATGGGAACATGGGCCCAGTGCTGTCCAAGTTCCTGATTTTTCAACAGAAGTCAGATAACTATATTTTTATGTGAAATCTGCTGAATTGTCAACTAATTAAAATACTTAATATGCTACGAGGTGTCTTCATACATTGAAATACTGTATAAAACAACACAAAGCAAAGGACTGATAATCAACTTCAGAAGTGGGGCTCACAACGTGATGTTTAGTGAAAGCAGCCAGAGTCCCTCCACCAGAGCACCTCTGGTCAGAGCAGTCAGGCTAGTTAGTGGCTGGCTCCATGGGGCAGGCATTTCCCTGATGACCTTCCTGACACGCAGGCAATCTGGGTGGGCCCCTTGATCTGGGTGGGCTTCCCCAAATGAACATGTATGTGGAGGATCAGTGACCTGACTGTATGGAACTTATACCTCAATAAAAATTAAAAAATAAAACCCACTCTACTTACTGACCATGACCCAGGAGAGCAGCTTATCCTTCTGCTGTAAGTTTAGGACAAGACATAGGGATTGCTGGAGGGGAGTTACACGTGGCAGCACCTGGTAAGGATGAGGTGTGGGACAGAGGAACAATGACTGTAGGTTTAACCATGTGCTGGCACTCTTCTTGCAAGTGGCTTATATTTATTAACTCGTTTAATCTGATTTCACAACAACCTGCTGAGGTAGGAACTATTATTATTATCATCCCATTTTACAGATGAGGAAACTGAGGAGCAGGGAGGTGAATTATGTGCCAGGATGAGTCAGCTGGTCAAGCTGAAGCTGATGCCACTCAACCTCTCTAATCAGAGGCTGACATACACCATCTTATGGACTGACATGGTCATAATGCGGCAGCTCCCAAAGGAAGTCCACAGTGGGGGGTGCAGGGCATTTGGGGACAGATGTCCCAGGTAAGGGGGCTTGAAAGAATTGTTGGGCTGGCACCAGATACCCTGTAGGCTGGCTCAGGTGTTTGGCAGGTTACAGTGATGTCACAGCGGTCTGGCAGTGGGGACAGAGGGTGAGGAGCTCTCTGCCCACTCCAGCCAGTCTCCGCTGAGGACCTAAGGGCTGCTCTACACCAACATCATGGTGACACCAGGGGCAGGCTGCAGGCCTGAGACAGGTTCCTCACATGACTGGCCCTGGTTACCCAGGTGAGGGGTCTGGACTAGAGGGACCAGTGGCATGCAGACATCACTGCTCTGAGAAAGCTGGACCTTCCTGGGTGCAGGCTAGTTCCCAGGTTGACCCTGGCTGTCCTGGGTCCTGGAGCACAGAAAAGCAAGAGTAGAAGGCCCTGAATGCCCCTCACAGAGTGACCAAGTTCAGAGGCACCAGAGGGACGTGAGTAGTAGTGAGCATGGCCAGAGGTGGTCCCCCTTGCAGCTGCTGCCCGCTAAGGGTTGGGACCATTGTTCTGACTGTGTGGAGGTCGCAGGTCAGGGCCTGTGGCAGGGGCTACCTTAGGTCCGAAAGGCAGATGGTATAAGGAGAAAGGAGCTAGGGAGCAGCTGAATTAAATATCAGTGAGGACCCCAAATCTCTGGCAACCCGCACCCTGGGGTCTCGCCTACCAGGACCTACTGGGGTACGGGCATCATGGTGTGACCTGAGCTCTCTCCAGCAAGTTGTCCTGAGTCAGGAATCACGGCATCTGAGGACATTCCCCTGGCTCTCCTGCAGTGAGAGAAGCCATGCACACTGGGGCTTCACCTGGTTTCTGGGTCCAAGGCATTGAGCAAATGCTGCCCCTCTCATGGCCCCAATAGGTACTCACAGGGAACCCATCCCCAGCCATCCCAAGGCCTGGTCCATGCTTCTTGAAAGGAGGTGAGCCAATGCTGGCTGGACATTGCTCACTTTGCAGGATACAGTGGGTCCTAGGCAAGGAAGAGAGTCCTCTTAGAGAAGGAAAAGGCTCAGAGGCTGATGGAGGGGTAGGAGGTGCCAGGAGGTGCAGGAGGGTGCCGGGGAGACCAACCTGTCAACTTCAGATCCTTGGCAGAAAGAGAAAGTCTCTGGCCAGGCCATCCTCTGGGGCCAGTAAGAGACCAAGTTTCCCTGGGAGGAGCCAGACATAAAGAGAAAGACAAAATGCTTTTTTTGGTGACAATGTGCATCAGGAAGCCAAGGTCAGAACAGAAGCCCCTCAGAGGAGCCCACCTCAGTGCTGGCACTATGCCTAGAGCTCTCTGTTTGTTACCTTGTATAACCTCAAGACAGCTTGTCAAGCTTAGGCAGGGACTTACAGGTTCAGAGCCTGCACAAAAATCCAGGCACACAGCCAGAAAGTGACAAGCAGGCCCAGACCCTACCCCAGAAGAGGGCATAGCCCTTCCCAGAACCACCTCTCCAAATGGTTGGTGAAGCCGAGGCTCAGAGCAAGACGACTCCGAGTTTGGGAGAAAATGACAAAGGGTGGAAATTGGGTCAGCTTAAGGAGGAGGAAAAGAAACCAGAAATTGCGTGACTGCAGAGGAGCACAAGGCGGCGTGCAGGGCCAGTGCATCAGAGACAGAGGGTAATAGGAAAACTTTCTTCAATTATGTGAAGAAGAGTGAGTACGTGTCAGCCCAGCAACGGCAAGGACAGAGCTGATAACAGATGACTAGGAAAGGCAGGCGCTTAATGGGTTTTTCCCTGGGTTCAGTTAGCTCGAGCCAGTGTCCCTGGTGACAGCAAGGATTGAGGCACTGGGGGAAGGCGGGTGAGTGCCTGGGCTCAAGTGTCCCTCTGTGCTAGCTGTTTTCTAGTCTTATACTTGGTGACAAGGATTTCGGTGACAGCAACAGGACAAAGGGCTCTCGCATTCAGCAGACCCGTGTGGAGAGGAGGGCGAAGGTCTTGACAAGATGGGACTGTCAGTGTACACGGGCTCCCCACCCACCAGTACTCTTAGACAATGCTGACATGAGCACCTGTCCAGGGCCACACACAAACATGACCACTCACATGCAAGTCACACATGCAACAACTCACACACACAGACACCCAGACCCAGAGACACACAGAGCTGGCCACACAGACCCACGTTCGCTCACACAAGTTCTTATGGACACACCACACTTATGCTCATGCACAGTGGTTTGCAGAGAGCTATAGACACCTAGACACAAAGATACACACTCACACACTCTCTCCCAGGTGCCCACTCAACACGCTGAGACAAGAAGCACTCACGCACATGCTCAGAAAGATACCCAGACAGGCTTACATCTAGATATACATGTGTCCTTGAACAGACATGGACACAAATCTCACACATGCTCACAGGCATACACAGACATTCACACTCTCAAACACAGACACAAAGACACACATACTTATGCACTCACATATGCTCACATACACTCAATACTCATAAATATATGACACACCCATATATATACAAATCACACCTCAGACACACACTCCTAAAAGTTCCCACATATGTTGACTCAGTGACCAGACCCTTCTACTCACAGGCACATCCACACAGCCACACTCAGTGCACCTGATGCTCACACACTATCTGCCATCAGCCAAGCTCAGCTCTCCTGGGCAGAGCCCCATACTGGTGCTGCAGAAGACCCCCAGGCATACTGCATCATCACTGCGTTTAATGATCACAGTCACTTTTTCAGGACCACAAGAGCTGCACGGTACCTGGACACAGAAGCAACTGACCCTCTGCCGATTTTTAAAAATTAACTTCACTGAGATGTGATTTACCTAAAATAAGTTGTACTCAATGTGTGCAATTCAATACGTTTTCACAAAGGTGTTTACCTATGTGACCACCACCATGATCAAGCTATAGAATTACAGTCTCCTCATGCCCCCTGTGTGTGCGCGCACGTGCGCGCGCGCGCACACACACACACGCACGCGCACACACACACACACACACACAGCACCAACCACAGTCCCTGGCAACTGCTGGTCTGCTTTCTGTCATAGAGGATATTTTGCATTTCCTGAAATTGATGAAAGTGGAATCATACTGTGTGTGTTCTTTTCCATGTAAGGCTTCTTTCACTCACGTGATGGTTCTGAGATTCACCCACTTGTGGCTTGTATCAGTGGCTAGCTCCTATTTATTGCCAAGTGCTTTCCACTGCATGGGCCAATCACACGCTGTTGATCCACTCTTCCCTTTTTGAAGCACTTTCTTCACATGGCTTATAGGAGACACCTTTCTTCTCAGCCTCCTTCTCTGGATGCTTTAGTCTTTCTGACCCCAACAGATTCCCACGGTGGCCTTGCCCTCTGTCAACACTTCCTAGGAAGGGCTGAATGGCACTCCCATGGAACCCCACACTTGCCTTCTTACCATCTCCCATTGAGCATGCCTGTATTTATTTTCTCTTGCTGCTGTAACCAACAACTGCAGACTTAGTGGCTTAAGCAACACAAATTCATTCCCTTATAGCTCTGGAGGCCAGAAGTCTGAGAGTCAAAGTGTCAGCTGGATGATGTCCCTTCTAAAAGGAAGGCTCTAGGATAGAATTTGTTTCCTTGCCTAGAAAATAGCTTGTAGAGGCAGCCTGCATTCCTCGGCTAGTACCCTCCTTCTCTCTTCAAAGTCAGGTGTGTAACAACTTCCTCTCTCTTAATCCCTTTTTCTCCTTCCCCTTCTCCTTCTTTTCTTCTTCTTCTTCATCAGAACCAACATCTTCTATCTCAGTTTTGTCATCAGACTCCTTTTTTCCTTTTTTTCCTCTTATTCTTCCTTTTCTTCAGCCTCATCATCACTGACTTTTTTTTTTAATCACATTCCTTCTCCACAAAAAGAGTGACCAAATAGGCAGAGTAAAAGCCGACACCAAATTGGCCAATCATAGAAATATCTGCACAAGCCTGCAAAGCTTCCATGAACACTTTGGTTCCAGACCTGGTAATAGTACCAAGGTTACTGATCAGATTGGCCTTGGTCATTCCAATTCCAGTATCTAAATAGTGAAGGTTCGATCCTGTTTGTTTATAATAAGGTTTATGTGCAGCTCTTTCCCAGAGTCTGGTTTACTGGGGTCTGTCAAGCTTTCATATCTGATTTTGTCCAGAGCATCTGATGGATTTTAAAAAAGCTCCCTCAGAAAAATGTCTTTATTAGAGTTGAAAGTATTGATGATCAATGACATCAACTGGGCAATTTCTGCCTGAAGGGCAAATGTCTCAACCTCACAGTCAGGACTGACACAGGGGAACCTATGGATTGTGGAACAAGGGTTGTCCTGCACCTGAAAGAAGATCAGACTGAGTACTTGAAGGAGAAGAATAAAGGAGATTGTGAAGAAAGACTCTCAGTTTATTGGCTACCCCATTACGTTACCTATCAAGCAGATTCCTTAGTATACCAAATCTTTTGACACTGAAGTTCTGAGCCGTACCAATGTTTAAAAAAATATTGCTTAAAACAACTTTAATCTCCTAGGACCTTTTTAACTCTTTCACTCCCTGTAGTTATTAACTGCATGTACCCACCTCTAGAAATGAGTAAGTTAAGCTGAACCAACTTGATGACAGCACTATCCATAAGGCTTGTTTTCCAAAGAAAAATGTTCTTTAGAGTAGCAGAATTAGAAGCCTGCCTACCGAGATGCATTGGAAAGTAACCGTAGCAAGTTTTGTGAATAGAAACATGTGCTCAGGTCACATTCTGCTTTAAAAGGTTGTGACAAATACAGATATGTATTTTTTAAAACTAAGCAGATGGTGTGATCATCTTCAACTTCTGCCGGTAGATGAAGCAGAATGAAGCCCAACAATTACTGGTCCTATGATGCCCTTTAGTGGACACAAGCCAGAGGGGGATGGACTGTGATTGTCTAAGTCCATCAGGACAATTCATCACTTTGACCTGCAGTTGGCAAAGGAATGGACATGCGGGGCAGCGATGGCCAATGTTACATGGGATGTCTGCTGAGGTTTCTGGGAGGGCATCCCCAGAAGTTTAAGATGGGGTGACGCAGGAAGGTCTTTTGCCCCCACCTTCTCCCATCCTGGTGGGGATGCTGTCATGTGAACATGGGGTGCTTGTTGCTGCAGCAGGCATCTTCCAACCACAATACGAAGGCAGGAGAATTTCAGAGACTGGTGCACACTCCAGTTTTGTAGGGTCTCAGAAACAACCCTGGACTGGTTACTCTCCATTTCTCCCACCCACTAACTGCCCAGGAGGCTGGCACCACACACCCCAGTCAGCTCAGCTCCCTCCCTGTGACACTAGGCAGTGGGAGGTATAGAAAGAGATCAGAGCTGCAGATGTCAGAATGTTTCTTCCTCTCCCTCCTTTCTCTGGGCTTCCTCATCTAGAATGGCTGCATCCCTTCCTCCCAGTCCCCTGGCTTCTGGTAACAGGATTTCCTTCCCTTTCCCTTCAGGTCTGAAGGTGCCAAGAGCTCCCAGCCTATGCTAACTTCTCAACAACCTATAAATGTCTTTTGACCCTGAGCCTGCCTACAAAAGTTTAACTACAAAAGCCTCCAGAAAGATCTTTCAGAAAAGTACAAGGAAGATGTGAATAAATAGATATGTGCCCTACCCTTGTTTGGCAAGATTTGATCTTAATATGGCACTTGTGTTAATTCAACACAAACTGACCTCTCAGTGTGATACAATTCAACTCGAAATCCAAATGAGATTTTTATCTTTTGGATTTTGAAAAAAATCATTGCAAAATGGACCTGGAAGCCTTAGTTCACAAATGGATGGGAAATGTTGAAAAGAAGTTAACTGAGGAGACACTTGCTCTCCCACATGTGAAAATTTGTTATAAAGCCATACTATACAAAAGAGCTAGAAGAGCCATGGAGTGAGAGGGAACATGGGAGACAGTGGAAGCTCACACGAGATGGGCACCATTCAGGGCCATGAGAAAAGGTGGTTCTGTTCAATAACATCATCTAATGAAAATAAATTATAGGAAAAACAAGAAAATTTCATTAAAAATAAACCACAATATATAGCTGAGTACAGAAACCTTGAGATACAGAATGCTTTCTTAAGCATGACACCAAAAGCAAAAGTCACTAAAGAAAAGATTCACAGATTTGTCTATATAAACATCTAACTTCTGTATGTTTAAACAGATAAAATAAGCAAAATGAAAGAGAGATGATGAATTTGGGGAAAGCATTGCAATATATGTATCCAGGTAAAGGGTTAATATCCTTAACATGTAAATAATCAAGGAAATGTTAACATACAAGAAGAAAAATGAGCAAAGAATATGACATATTTGTAATAAAAGAAATATAAATACCAAAAGGAATTTGAAAAAATGTTCGGTCTCATTAGTATTCAAGTACATGCAAATTAAAACAACAAGCTATCATTTTTCACCTATAAAGTTGACACTTTATTATTACTATAATTATATTCAATTTTTTTTTAATTTATTTATTTATTGTTAGTTTCAGGTGTACAGAACAATGCAATAGTTACCCTTTTCACCCTCACAAAGTAACAACCCCCCACCCCCCATCCACTGCCCTCCCACCCCCATATCATGCTTATCTATTACAATTCCATTGAATCCGTTCCCGCACTCTACTCCGTGTCCCGAGGTTATATGTATGTATAATTATAGTTGACATACAGTGTTATTCAACATCAGTTTCAGAAATACAATGCGTTGATAAGGCCTCCACATCAACTATGAAGTGGACTCCCCAAAAGGGCATTGGTCCATCTGGCTCCCTAAGAAATGCTTACAACGTTATTGATTGTATTCCTTGGACTATCTTTTTCTATCCCTGAGGCCATATTACAATTACCAATTTGTATTGTCTCATCCCTTCCCCTCTCCTTCATCCCCACCCCCTCCCAACTAACAACCCTCAGTTCTTCCTCTGTGTCTCTGAGACTATCTCCATCCACTTCTCCCATCCATTCAGTTCCTTAGAATCCACGTATAAGTGAGATCATATGATATTTGTCTTTCTCTGACTGACTTATTTCACTTAGCATAATGTTTTCTAGTTCCATCCATATTGTTGCAAAAGGTACTACTTCCTTCTTCTTTATAGCTGAATAATACTCCATTGTGTAAATGTACCAAAGTTTCTTAATCCAGTCATCTACCGATGGGCATTTTGGTTGTTTCCAAGTCTTAGCTATTGTGAATAACGCCGCAATGAACATAGGGGTGCATATATTTTTTTGGATTAATGTCTTGGGATTTTTTGGATAAATACCTAAGAGTGGGATTGCTGGGTCGTAAGGTAGTTCCATTTTCAGATTTTTGAGGTGCCTCCATACTGATTTCCATAATGGCTGCACCAGCCTGCAGTCCCACCAGCAGTGCACCAGGGTTCCCTTTTCCCCACAGCCTCGCCAGCATTTGTTGTTTGTTGATTTATTGATGATAGCCATTCTGACCGGGGTGAGGTGCTACGGAAGTAAAAGAAAAAATGAACATATGGGACTACATCAAACTTAAAAGTTTTTTCACAACAAAAGAAACCATCAATAAAACAAAACGGAAGCCTACTGAATGGGAGAAGATATTTGATAATGATATATCAGATAAGGGATTAATATCCCAAATATATAAAATGCTCATGGAACTCAACACCAAAAAAACAAACAACCCAATTAAAAAATGGGCAGAGGATATGAAGAGACATTTCTCCAAAGAGGACATACAGATGGCCAACAGGCATATGAAAAAATGTTCAACATCACTTAGCATTAGGGAAATGCAAATTAAAACCATAATTATATTCAATTTTAACAAGAGTATGGAGATATGGGCATTTATACTATGTTGGTGAAAATATAAAGTGGTATAGCTTTTTAGAGGGCAATTTCATTTTCCATATCCATATCCATTTTACATACCTTTTGACCCACCCATTCTTTTGGTAGAAATTTGTCCTAAAAAAATAATTAGCTGAAAAGCTGTTTGTTGCAGCTTTTTGAATGGCAAAATCAGAAACCTAAATGTCAACTAATAGTCAATCATTAGTTACATAAAATCAGTTATTTTCATACAATGAAATTCTATGCAGCCTTCAATAATTGTCCTATAGAAGTATGTCCATCAGCATTGTATTGTTAAGTGAAAAAAGCAAGTGATAAAATAGTACATACCAAAAAAAATCCATTTGGGGAAGAAAAGTAAGAAATGCTGTAAACTAAAATATTAAATGGATTATCTATGGCTGGTGAGGTTGTAGGTCATTTGAACTTGCTACATTGTGATTATTTTAACTTTAAAAGTTTCCTACAATAAACATATACTAATGGTGTAATAAAAATAAATGTTTTAAGGAGGGAGAGGGGATTGAGTAAATTATAATACAATCATACAGTCACAATCAACAGCCAGTAAAATTTGTGTTGTAGAATTATATGCATTGCAATGAGAGATGGTCATCATACATCTTTAAATGAAATTGTACATTACAAAACAATGCATGTACTATAATCTCTTTTGGTTTAAGAATAGAAAAATATATCTATATGTATACAAAAATAATAAGATTATATAATGAAATATTCAGAATGATTATCTCTGGAGGGTGCAATGGGGTGAGTCTTGTTGTTTTTTTTTCCTTTGTGCCTTTCTGCATTATCCAAGTTTTTGCAGCTATAATGCATTGAATTTATAATTAGAAATTACATTTATTTTTTTAAATGTTCATACTCTTACATCCCATAATTCGACTTCTAAGATTTTGGTCCTGAGGAAATAGCCCATCCTTATACTTGTTTCCTTAAACCAGCAGTTTTTACTCATGGGGACAGTGTCCCCGGGGGAGTCTGCAATGTCTGGGGAATTTCTGGTTGTCACACTGTGGGATGGGAGTGTTACTGGCGTTTAGTGAATAAAGGCCAGGGATGCTGCTAAACATCTTACAATGCCCAGGATGGTCCCTATAGCCAAGAATGATTCTGGCCTCAAATGTCAATAGTTCTGAGGTTGAGAGACCTGCCTTAAATGACCATTTCTTCCTTTACTACTGAAAGAATACGTGATTCCCTCAATTCTGCCCATATCTCTGCAGAGGGTCATATTCAGAAAAGTCCAGAAACTGGAGGCATCTAATACTTGACCTCAATCCACAAAGAAGCCTTGAGGGTCTCTGGTTTATTATCCAGGGACACTTCTCAGAACCACCATCCCGCTCAGCCTGCATAGACCAGAAAGCCTCCGCAGCCAGCTCCCCGGCGTGCCCCAGTAACTTTCCAGGTTAGCAATACAGTCTCTGACTTTGAGCCTCAATTTCCTTGCCTATAAAAGAGAAATAGTACTACTTCTAAGATTGTCATATGCATTCAGCCCCTAACACAGTACATGACACATAGTACGGCCATAATAAATGGTTCCTTATAAGGACAATAGGCTGTGAAAATACAGAGGCAGCCTTTAACTCAGCCACAGAGGTGGGTAAAGGTCACCTGGAGGAGGTGATGCCTGAAGGATGAGTAGGGTTTCCCAGGAGGCTGAGATATGGGAAAGGTGTCACAGGCAGAAGGAGAGCCTATGAGATAGAGAGAGGGAGCATGGTAGGGAATGCAGCCAGAGAGGTCTGTAGGGGCCCTTGAAAGCCAGGCATTGAGGTTAGGTGGTTAACTCCCACATCTATTCCACCCCTACCCACTTGATCTAACACAATCATGATATCCCATTCTCTTGCTACTGACTGGTTTAGGATAGGACATGTGACCCAAATCTGACTATGAGGCTTGAATAATCTATGGGAGGATGGAGGTATTGCTGGAAAAGGTTTCCCCTCCACTAAGAGGCACATGCATATGAAGTAGTATCTTCTTCCTTAGGTCATTGTCTGGACAAGATGTCCAGAGCTACAGCAGTCAACCTGGGTCCATAGAAGATCCACCCAGAGGGAAGGCAGAGCACAGACAAGGAAAGACCTGAGTCCTCGTGGCTACACTGGGCTGCTGAATAAACCAGCCCCAAACCAGCTCAACTCCTAGATTTCTTCTCACCTAAGACAACAAATTCCCATGTCGGTTAAACCAGAGAGCTCATGTTCTGTCACTTGCAGCCTAAGACACACCATCTGATACACCAGACTCAGGAATCAGAACTTGAGCCTAAAGGTGGTGGGAAACTCTAGGAAGTTCTGAGGTTCAAATAAAATAATGACTGCAAAGACATTCCAGCACCATAGATCAAATCCAGGTGCAAGGGTGAAAACTGGTTTTCTCCAGCCATGACACATTGCCAACATCCCTCAGGTGCATTTGTCTTTGCCTGGGATCAGTGGTTTTCAAATCATGCTCTGCCTCGGGATACCCTTAACCTCTGTTTCAAACACTGTTCCCTTCCTTTGCCTGTTGGAGTTCTGCAAGATCCAACTCAGATGTCCCTTCATCCTGATTGATTCTTCATCCTTTTTGTGGAAGAGGAGAAGAGCACCTTCATCTGTGCAGGAATAGTTACAACATATAACACTGGAAACCTGGTGCTGTTGTTTTATGTTTTATGTGGAAGTGTAAATTTGGATCACAGTGTGACAATGTGAGAATGGGTCCTGAGGAGTCAGAGGTGGACTGGGCTGCTGAGGCCTGCACACTGTCACCCCTACTCTTGCTCTTTGTTCTCTGCTCCCCATGTTGCACGGGGGCTGGAAGCCTGCAAACTAGGTCTCCCAGGCTTCTGGTAAGCTGGGTCCTTGCTAGGAAAAAGAATGGAAGGAAGTCGCAGCAGCAGCAGAGGCAGTCATAGGCCTTGTCTTCCCCAAAGACAAGGAATGAGCTCCTCAAAGACAAAGAATATCTCTTTGACTTCTCTATGTTCCCCTATCATCTCCTCTCTCCCCCTCTCCCACCCACACACAAAGTGCAAGCACATCTTGAAACAGAAACATATGTGATAGATTTGGAAGAGTGCGTGCTTTGTTTCTGAGGTTGACTTGATAAGCCACTCTAAAGAGCATATTGACAGTATCTACCAAAATATTAAGTGGACATTTCCTTTACCCCAGCAGTTCCACTACTAGGAATCTTTCCTACAGACCCACTTGCACGTGGACATCAGATCTCTGTGCTGGACGCTCCCTGAAGCAAGACCTACACATGTTTGCCCCTCCTTGTCAGTCTGATGCGTTTCAATGTCACCTCTTCAGCGGGGCCTACTCTGACCCTCCTGATGAAGGATTCCCCACCCTGTCACACTCTATGACAGCCTGCGTCCGGTCAGGACATTTAAACACCCTAAGTAAGACACACCAGGAACGACCTTATATAGCAAATTGTTTATGAAACCATTAAAATGATTGGGTTACAAAACGGGAAAGTTAGTTAACCCAAACATTGGTAACTGAGGAAGCTTTACTGCTCTAGGACTGGAGGGAAAGGGAAGCTGACTGAGTGTACAACAGGGTCCATGGGGCTGGGCCTCTGAGGTTGCTGCAGGACTTGCCATTGTTGCCCCAGGAATCATGACCACACCTCTTCACAGAAAACAGAAGCCACCTGGTGTGACTTCTGGTGAGGAGCTGTAACCCAGGAATCAGCACCATAAGGGCTTAGCTGGAGGCCACCACCCCACCTTCACACCACCACTGCTGTGACCACCACTTCCTGCTGTCTTTCTTTCTAATGAGGAACCAGCTCACAAGAAGCCCAGGAGACAGTTTGCAGGCTTCCAGCCCCCTTGCAATACTGAAGGATGATGGCCTACAGTCAAGTAACCAGCGTTTTCTACACATCAGCACCCGTTTTCACCTTTTATGCTTACTCACACTTCCATGCAAACACAGCAAAAACAACATCATTTTTATGACCATCCCTTGCACAAATGAAGGCATTCTGCCTCTCCCCTAACTTTATGCATTATAGGCACATTAGGGGTTATAGGCATCTTTAGGCCACAAAAATCCCCTTTTAATTCAGCCATAATCCAACCTGGGTATTCTTTGACATGAGGCTGGATGTTAAACACTGTGAAAGAGCAGGAGACAAAGAAATAATTCATAAGGAGATGTGAATAAATACATAAGCAAAGGAAGATAGTGTAACTACCCCTGATTTTGTAACTGATCATGAGGGCTGAGTTCATTTTTATCACTTTCTTCTTTGACTGGACCTTCTAACCCTTCCTCACAGAAGGGTCATAGTTCTTAGTGACCCTGACTTACTAGGTTGCTGTAGTCTTCTGTTAGCTGTTATTATTGTACAAGACATAGAAATACTAAGAGGTGTCCCAGAGAACTTCTTGGGTTCTGAGCATTATTTTCTCTCTCCTTACCCTACAGAAGCACTCCTACTTCCCTTTGATCAATATGATCAGCCACCTCAACCAGGACAAAAATCCCCTTCTTTGCCTCTGGACACCAAGGCAAGAGCAGCCCCTCATAGCAAGGTGGCAGTCTCAACTTCCAGTCAAATGGGACCACTACTGTGGCCCCTGTAGAAAACATTTCTCCCTTGGGGAATACGGTGTATGAAGTGGTGGTGCCTGGTGCTGTATGGATGGCAAGTAGAAATTTTACAAATGTGTCCATGGGCCTAAAGGAGCCACTCCTATTTCCATCCTTGATTCCTGGACCCATTGTTCTGGCCATGGGGAAAGCAGCACTGTTCACTGGTCACTGGTTCAAAGCAGAAACCAGAACCTGTAGCACAAGTCCCTGCAGGTGTGTTCTCCTAGTTGGCTCCATAACAGAGTCCTCAATAGGCAATTCCAATAGTCTCTGTCAGGGGTTGGCAAGCTACGGCCCATAGGCCAAATCTGGCCTAGTGTCTGTTTTTGTAAATCAAGTTTTATTAACCCACAGCCAGACCCATTCATTTCCACATTGTCACTGGCTGCTTTCATATCATAAAGGCACAGCTGAGTAACTGCAACAGACACTGTATGACGCATAAAGCCTAAGATATTTACCATCTTGCCCTTTACAGAGTATGTTTGCTAACCCTCAGTTTATAACAACAGCTGATTCTGGGTGATGATATAGATGGTGACCAGTAAATCATCTGTAGGTGTGATCCTACTGCTATGCACATTTTTCATAAAAAGAAGTCCCTTGGTCAAAAGAAACGCTGTTTAGGACACCACGCTGGTGAATAAAGTATTTTTATGTCCACAGGTAGTGTTGTTGGCAGAAGGCTTACAGGCAGAGAAAGCAAACCCATGTCCAGGACAAGCTTCTATTTCATGGAGGATGATGAGAGATAGGGTTCAATGTAACCAATCTGCAACCAGGTGGCTAGCTAGAGAATGGTGCCACATCCAGGTCCCCGCGTTGGTCTTTGCTGCTGACAAGTGGAACATTTAGTGGTGCAGAAGCCAAATTAGCCTCAGTGAGGGGAAGTCCATGCTGTTGGGCCCCTTTATAGCTTCCTTGTATATGGTCTCAATGAGAAAGAACTGGAGTCTGCAGAAAGGACTTAGCTGACATTCACAAAACATGTCATTGTGACCACCTGATGGTCAGGAACCCCTTCTGCAGTGACTACCTTGGGTGAGCAGTCACATGGGACATAAACATTCTCACACGCCCCATGCCCCCATGCCTCTTCCTCCCATCTCTCTGTCACCAGTCCTACGATCTTGTTCTTCCCAAGCCCCAAAGCACTCGCCACTGCCCATGGATAAGTATAGACCCATAACTTCGGCCATCTCTCTAGTCAATCAGCATGGACACATAGGTTCTGTGTAGTGCTACAGTGCTCCAGCTCTGTGAGTGCCACCATATCATGCAGAAGTATTTGTAAATCATGGCTGTGCTTTTCCTTCCTCTGTCAACTTGTCAGAGGAAAATCCCCATGAAGTCATAAACTATCTTCTCCTGGGTCAAATCTCAAACTTGTTTCCCAGAGCATACTGGGCTCTGAAGGCAACCAGAGGCACAGGCGTAATTCTTGAGACTTGGCACCCTCTCGCAAGGAAATTGGCTCATGTGAAGTCATTACAGGGTTTTCAAGAAAGGAAAGATTCTTTTCTTCAGAAAAGGAAAAGAAGCTGTTTTCAGATAAGATGCTCCCATTCCAATTCTCAGGGTTCCTCTCCTTTCCAATCAATGTCCCAGCATTTATGTAACAGCTCTGTCATGGCTGTTAACTCAATTTATGTTGCAATTCTGCAACCCCATGATCAAATGTGTAGTCTTATTTTTGGTGGCATCAGCCCTGTAGCGACAAAGGAAAAGAGATTGTTTTAAGAACATTGTAGAAGCTCGCTAACACTTTGACAGTGTCTTAAGCTGATATTTTAAAGCTCTGAGCTTGTTGTTTTCTTTCCGTAAACCTCCATGAGCCTTCAGAAGCAGCCAGTCAACTGCAGAATTATTTTAGCCATCACTTCCCATACAGCGAGTCCCAACAGCAGTTTAGTCTCCCAAAGTGGTACCTTCAGTTGGGACCTTATCCCAGGAAACCACACCCAATACCTGAAGGTGACTTGATGACCCATTTGTGAACTTGCAGATTGCTTTCTCCAGCTCCGATAGAAAGTAAGTTCCATGAGAGCAGACTCTGTCATTTGTACCCTAAAATAGTACTGGGTACGTAGTAGGCGCTAAGTACTCATAAGTGCAGAACCACCCTAAGCTGGCCTATGGAGGAAGGGGGATGTATGGGCTCCCATAACTGGGAAGTCGAAGAGGAGCTGCCCTGGAGCAGATGCAGAGACCAAGAAGCACAGGCTCTCTCTCTGACCACCCTCCCTGGTCCCTGCTTAGGACACGGGGGATGGGGTGGGGGCAAGGGGAAGGCCTGCTGGAGCCCTGGGGCTCTCTTACAAGCTGTAACATCACTTCCACATGTAAGGGTAAGGTTTCAGAAGGACTCTGATTAGCTCAGCTTGAGCCCAAGACCCTCCCAGAGCCCACATGGAAGTGGAGGCATGTCCAAGTCACAGGCTCACCACCTCTGAGGCTGGGGCCAGGGTCTCACAGAACGTGATGGGATGCAACAGGGGCAGCTCCCAAGGAAGGGCTCCTATTTTATTATAAGAGAAGAGGCGGTACTGAGCATGCACACATGCACACAAAGTGCACACATGCACGCACACAAACACACACATACACAAAGAAACATATTTTTTACTCAAAAGAAGTAATTAGGAATTATTTATTCATTGATTAGGGAATTGTTAGAAAATTATAACTTAGTTTTAAAAGACTGTGATAAGGACACATTGAGATTTAGAAAGATCTCAGAAGCATATTGTCAACTGAAAAAAAAATCAAATTATAAAATAATAATATAATGTGATCCCGTTTATTTTTTTTAAACTATGATTACATATGTATATGTAGGTACATTTTAAAAAAATCTCAGCACAAAAACAGATCTTCCAAAAAAACGGAGAACTCAGGGCGAGGAGTACAAAACGGCAAAGGGAGGGATAAGAGGATTTTCATCTTTTACTTTTAAACTTCTCTGTTGCTTGATTTGACACCATGAGCAGTACTCAGGTATTGTTTTTGAACATAAAATGATTTTCCAGACACACGGGGTGCGTCTGAGCCTCACCTTCTCTGTACTTGGGCTCCCCAAGCCTCTCTCAGTCTCCCCACTCCCCGGCCCATCTCCCCGCATAACCCACATCTCTCAGCCAGGACGGCCATAACAAGGGACAGCGTATTTCTTCTGTCACTACACTGACTGCAGAGCAGTCTGGGCTGGCTGTTTTTCCTACTGAAAGTGGACAAATGGGCCTTTTCCTACCTCTTAAAGCTAACAACAAGACAGAATTGTGGCTTTTCCCTGCTGTGGCCCCAGAGGTGTATGTCCCCACCCTTGGTTCTCTGAGCCTGGGGGAGGAAAGACCTTCCAAGGGCCCACAGCTGGTCCAGCTCAGTGTAGCAGTGTCCATTTCAGTGCAAGGGGACAACCCCTCAGAAAGGGGACAAGGTGGGAGGCTGGCTTTTTGGTAGCTTTGGCAGACTGAACAGTCGGGACAGCTGGCTCAGTCACAAGCCCAAACTTCACCACAGTTAAGAGTCTAACAGAACACAGGGGCTTTATTCCCACTGAACTTATACAGTAACTGAAGACCAGGGAGGGAAGAAACTGGCCCAAAGTCACAGGGCTGGTGCAGGACAAGGTCCACAGAGATCTTTTCAAAACCTTTGTGGGACCCTGTCACGCTTAACACCCTGTACTCTCAACACCCTCCCCTGGCAGTCTGGCCTCACACTGGCACTGCCTGGAACACCCTTCCCTTGAGACCCCACCCAGCTGCTCCTTCTTGCCTTTCAAGTCTCAACCTAAACGTCAACTCCCCAGAGGCCTCCTTAACCAGCCACCCTAGCACACACCCTTCTCAGCTTGGATGTCTTCTTGCTTATTCAGTTGTTTGTCCAGGATGCCAGCACCCTGAGGGCAGAGTCCTCTTCTACATTATTCACTACCTTGTTTCCTACACTTAGAACATATACCAGCACACAGTAGGTGTTTATTGTTTGTGAAATTAAGGAGTGAACTCAGTCCACTGCAGCCCATCAACCAGGACTAACCTGGACAAGACTGAGTCCCAGCTGGAGAGCTGAGACCTGGCTTCCCTGTGCTTTGTACAACTGAGAAACCTGTGGCTAGGGGAGGTGAGGCCCTGAGTTGCCAGGCTGTCATGAGTGCATGGAGTAGTCACAGAGACACAATTATAAGCATGAACTCTGGGGCCAGGCCGCCTGAGTCTACATGCTGGTTCTGCTTTTTGCTGACTACATGACCTTCAGAAATACATGCATCTACTCATCTAAGAAATGGGACTGTCAGGGCCGGCCGACTGGAACATTGGTTAACAGTTGGCTTGGGACACCAGTTCTGAGCAGCAGGGCCCTGGTTCGGATCCCACATTAGGGCCAGTGATGCTGCACCCTCTACAGCTAAGATGGTGAACAACCAGCTCAACCTGGAGCTGGGCTGCTGTGAGTCACCGGCGATGATGTAGGCTGCAGCCTCTACTGCAATGGGCTGCCATGCTACTGTGAGTGGCTGGCAGCTGGCGTGAGCAACCGGCAGCCCTGAGAGCTGCCGTGAGCCACCGTGAGTGCCCGGCCGTCCAATGACCAGCGAGCAACTGCTTCACCTGGGAAGAGCGCAATGATAATACCAACATGGGCCAGTGAAGCGACGTCCTCCACAACTAGACTGAAGAACAAAAAGACGGCAACTTGTCTGTTCCCCTTCCCCGATTCCCCAATGGTGTTCCCCTCCCCCAATTTCCCAATCAAATCTTTAAAAAAAATTTTTTTTAAAAAGGAAAGAAATGGGACTGTCAATAGCACTTACCCTGGAGAGTTGATGTAAAGTGTTTAGAGCCTCACCTGGCACCTCACTAGGTCGTCCTCACTAGGACCACTCTCATGACTTGCTCTGTGCAGGCATGGCCAGGTAAGTGATGTAGGGAGCTGGGTGGGTTTGACTGCAAGGTCCTTGCTCTTCTCCAGGTAAAGAGAGAAGGACCCATGGAGACACACACCGCTGAAGGAAATCTCTCATGGAGAGAGTTAATAAGCAAGGAGGCCAAACATGTAGCCCAAGTCAGGTCATCAAGAGCTTGACTTTTATCTGGAGGCAGATGATGATAGGCAGCTCCCAGTGGGATTTAAGCAGAAGGTCAGGTAAGTGCTTTCCAGAGATTTCTTAAGGGAGTGAGCCTGAGGAGAGATGCTGGAGGCAGGAGACACAGTCAGATGTACGGTCCGGTTCCCCAGCTCCCTTGCAGCCCTTTCTCCTAACTAGGAAGCCCTTGCTAACATCCGCTGAATTGTTCTTCTTCTCTTTACTTATCTTCTTATCTATACACTGTGCCCTGGGCTTCCTCCCTTCTCACCTGAGCCAGAATGGACATAACACAGAACCAACCCAGAAGGACTTTGAGGTGTCTAGAAGCCCCAGAGAGGACATCTGTTATTTTCACCTGCCCGGCATCTTTCCCCCTTCCTCAGCACCAGTCCCCATTGCCCTTGGAGAAACCCCTTACTCGCATGCAGCTGGTGGCTCAGGTGCAGCTGACTCTCAGCTCTTTCTGTCTTCTTAGTCTGTGAGTGGTTTGAGGATGGGAACAAAACCCAAGCTCACCCCCAAGAATGTTTCTCAATCAGTTGTGTAGAAGAAACTCTCCTCCTGCTTTGCTGTGAGCCTAGACCAGCTGACGGCCAACTCGGCTGTGATCTGGGAGAGGATGAATAGAGCTGAGATGTGGGAGGAGACAATTGATAAACCTCATTGAGCACTGAGCATTTTTGCAGCCTGAAACCTGACAATATCCACCCTTTAACTTTAAGTAACTCAGACCAATAAAAAATAACTCTCTTCTTAACTAGTTCTGAATTGGGTTTCTGTCACTTGCCACAAAATGTGTCTGATTGAAAACGTTCCAAAGTGGTTGCCCTGGACCAGACTCCTGAAACTTGAAATTCTAGAATATCTAAATCAGTCTAAATGGTCCTTATGATGTGCCAGTCTTCCCAAATCACTTATACAAAGAGGAGAGTTACCTGGGCCCTTAATACCCAAAGCTATTGGGATTTCTGTGCAGCCCAGGAACTCCATGCAAGAGTTAGTTGTCAGCCACATAGGAGCAGGTTTCTAGGGACCAGGTCATAGTGGAGAAGAAAGGAGGACAACAGAGGAGACAGGAAGAAGAAAGAAGAGCCTGCCTAGGTTCTTGACCAAACGAAAGATCACACCAGCCCAGAGTTGGGCAGAACCTTAGAACACAGGACACCCAACCAAGCAGGTGCCTCTCTAACCATTGTGCTTTCTGGGCCTCCCAATGACATTGAGACCAGAATTTCATCCCAATCCCCTTTGTTATTAGATGAGAAAAGTTGGACTCAAAGAAGAGATATGATTTTCCAAGTCACACGGCAAGCTGACATCAGAGCTATGACGAGAACCTGAGTCCCAATCCAACACCTCTCCCCAACCCCAAACTCAGGCCAGTTCCCCAACCACTGCTTCTCCAAAGTGAGCTAAGGATCTCCCTTACTTTCTTTGCCAACAATCCCACTTCCATTCCATGATCCCTGGAGTTGAAGGGCTTACTTTTCCATTTTTACACTACAGACCCAAATGTCTACTACAATGCTTCCATGCCACCCAGGACCAGCCTGGGGTATAGGGGCTCACTGTCACACCTGATCAGGGTGCTTTCTTTCACTCACCCCAGGCTGGGCACCCAGGACCCAACACAAAGTCTGGGATACAAGAGGCCATGGGTTGCAAACTCAGACACAGTACAGGCAAGGACCCTACGTCAACTAGATTTTGTGGCACAATAAACTATTCAAAACTGAGTGGCTTAAAACAACAATGATTTATTTAACTCATGATTTTGTGGATCTGTGACTTGGGCTGGGTTCAGCCTGTGGTTCTTCATTCTGGGCTGGGTTCAGCTGGCCTTAGCTGTGTTTGGTCTTTTGTCTTCAGCAGCAGCACATTGACCAACAGCAAACTGATGGAGGATGACCTCCCTTAGAACAGTTTTTCTCTATTCCACATGTCTTTCAACTTCAGGCAGGCCAGCCCTGACTTGTTTACACAGCAGCTGAGCAGTTCCAGGAGTCACAGTGGAAATGTACAGGACCTTTTAAAACCTAGTCTGAGAACCAGAACACTCTTGCTTCTGCCACATTTTATTGGCAAAATCAAGTCCCAAGCCAGCCCAGAGCTGAGGGTAAGGTGAGGGAGATGGACTCCACCCCTGATTTTGAGGGGCTGCCTCACATTGCAGAGGTGTAAGTGTATTGGGAAGGAAACAATTGTGAATATTTTTGCAAACAATCTACCACAAATTCTAAATATCTGGTGAACATCAAGGACATGCTCCCTATAAAGAATGCACATCAGGACTTTAACCAACTGTTTTCAGTTTCATTTTGAACAACAACATGACTGA
This sequence comes from Hipposideros armiger, assembly GCF_001890085.2. Classification (NCBI taxonomy): domain Eukaryota; kingdom Metazoa; phylum Chordata; class Mammalia; order Chiroptera; family Hipposideridae; genus Hipposideros; species Hipposideros armiger. Next base: position 494,037 of record NW_017731636.1, on the reverse strand, counting down.
GGACCAGATCTTACTCAGGGCTACTGACTTGAGCCCTCTACAAGACACAGTTAATGAATGTTTTTGAGAAAAGAGAGAAGGAGAAAAAGGATGAAAGTTCTTCCCACTTTAAAAGATGCTTAGAAACTTCTGGTATAAGCAACTTGGCAGATTGCAAAACCTGAACATCCCTCTGCTGTAAACACACAGAAATAGTAGATAAAATAGTACAAATATTCTCTTAAAGATGATGGGAACTGGTAGAAAATGGGGGTCTCAGAGAGAGTGCCAAGATCTGTAATACACTAAAAGTCCTAAAGAACCTACAAACAACCTAGTACAACTAATGAGAGTTGAGCAAAGTTGCTGGAAGCAAGGTCAAAATTCAAATCATACAAGGAAAATACATTACAGAATTAAATGGTGAAGAATGTTTATTATTTCTGGTGGGGAAAGATTTATTGAATAAGATGCAAAATCATGAACTATACAAAATCACAAAGGATTGAAAACGGCATACATTAAAATTTAAAGCTGCTTTAAACAAAACACTCATGCAACTCAACACCAAAAAAAACAAACAACCCAATTAAAAAATAGGCAGAGGATATGAAGAGACACTTCTCTAAAGAGGACATACAGATGGCCAACAGACATATGAAAAAATTTTCAATCTCACTAATCATTAGAGAAATGCAAATAAAAACCACAATGAGATACCACCTCACTCCTGTCAGAATAGCTATCATCAATAAATCAACAAACAACAAGTGCTGGCAAGGTTGTGGAGAAAAGGGAACCCTGGTGCACTGTTGGTGGGACTGCAGATTGGTGCAGCCATTATGGAAATCAGTATGGAAGTATCTCAAAAAACTGGAAATGGAGCGACTGTATGACCCAGCAATTCCATTCTTGGGTATCTATCCAGAGAAACCTAAGATGCTAATTCAAAAAAATATATGCCCCTCTATGTTTATTGCAGTGCTATTTACAATAGCCAAGACTTGGAAACAACCGAAATGCCCATCAGTAGACAACTGGATTAAAAAACTGTGGTACATTTATACAGTGGAGTATTACTCAGCTATAAAGAAGAATGAAATCGTACCATCTGCAACGATATGGATGGAACTAGAGACTATTATGTTAAGTGAAATAAGTCAATCGGAGAAAGACAAATACCATATGATCTCACTTACATGTGGAATCTAAAGAAAATTGAATGAACGAGCAAAGTAAAGAAATAGTCTCAGAGATATAGAGGAAAAACTGATGGTCGCTAGTTGGGAGGGAGTGGGGATGAGGGAGAAGGGGAAGGGATTAGACAGCATAAATATGCAACTACAATATTGCCACAGGGACATGAAAGACAGTTCGAGCAATATAATTAATAATGTTGTAAATATTTTTAGGGTGTCAGATGGCCACAAGTCTTGTTACGGAAACCTCTTCATGGACGGCGTAGAGGCTTGATCACTGCACTTACACCTGAAGCTGATGTTGTATAATATTATATGTCAACTATAATTGAATATATATGTAGTCACGGGATGTGGAGCATAGTGTGAGAGTGGAGTCAATGGAATTGTAATAAATATGTATGATATTCGGGGAGGGGGGAAGTGAGGTGGCAGCTTAGGGGAGGGAGGTTGTCACTTTGAGGGGTAAAAAGTATTATTAATAATGTTGTAAATGTTTTATAGGGTGTCAGATGGCCACAAGTCTTGTTAGGGAGACCGCTTCATGGATGGGGTAGAGTCTTGATCACTGCACTGTACACCTGAAGCTGATGTTGTATAATATTGTATGTCAACTATAATTGAATATAGTCATGGGAAAAAATTTAAAGCTGCTTTAAGACAAAGATGCAATGAACAACAACCAAAAAAAACAAGCTTCAAACTGGGAAAGATATTTGTTATGCATGTAACTGACAAAAGGTATTATTCAGAATATGTCAAGAAGTACTACAAATCAGAAAGAAAATGCCAAACAACCCAGCAAAAGAATGGGCAAAAGATATAAACAAGTAACTTGTGGAAGAGGAAAGTGGGATGGCCAGTTAACATGGAGAGAGGTCTGAACTTTCAGAGTCAGACAACTGGTTCAGTGATGGACAGGGGACCCAGTGTTGACCAATGAAGACTCAGGCTGGAATCTGAGGGACCCACTTTCTCCTGGGTTTTGTGAGCTGACAGAATGGAGGCTGTGGCCATGGGGACCCAAAGTGAGATGAGCCTGCCTGAGAATGAAGCCAACGAAAAGGGAAGGAGAAAGGAGGGGTGTGGAGGAAGTCATTCCTGATGGTACCAGCCTGGACTGAGCTTGCCTGACCAGACCTCTCAAGACTTTCAGTCAATGTGTCAATCAAGTCTCCCTTTTACTTAAGTGAAGTCAAACTTCTTTCCTTTGTAACCAGAGGTATCCTGACTAACATAGGACCCTCTAGCCAGAATACAATGATAAGGTATGGCCAAGTCGTCATGAAGCAGCAAGTCCATTTCCTATACAGCATCTCACCTGCATTTTCTCCATGTGGAGAGTCCAACCCTGCTTCTTAAGAAGCTCTCTCATTTTCCCGTCTCAGGCCAATGACCCATCATGGCACCAACCATTGCCAGCTTGTCATGGGCGTATAAAAACATGGCTACCCCTTTATAGCCACAGAGAAAGGGACATGACAGACAGAGAGTGCTAAAGGAAGACAGTGACAAAACCAATCACGTCTCATGAAAACAGGTATACAACTAGTACATAGGAATTTGCATTTCTTTCAGTCTTGCTCCCCAGTGTCAGTCAATTTAAGTTTTCAGGGTGAAGGTCATAAGGAGTGTATGTACAATGAGGCTCAGGCTGCAGGGATTGTTAATCCTTACCACAGGGCAGAGCTTCAGCCTTTGTGGAAATCAAAAGTCTGTCCCGCCGTGAGGGTCTGTGTGTGAAGTGCCAGTGCCACAGTGGGCACAGATTACATGGCACCATGCACATTCTTTTATCCAGTTCTCTCATCTCCAGAGTCACTAAGAAAGCATACCATCAGGTAAGTATCACCTCACCTTCCCCAAAGGATATAGCAGGGTCAGTGCACAGGTCAAAGAAATCGGAGCTTGATATTAGCCAGCACAATGTCCACCTCCATGAAAGATATTTGCACCATTGTTAAATCATAATTGGTGTGTTTAACTTGTACCATGGAAATTTCCCCACTAGAATATAAGCCTTGCATATTTTATGCATATTTCTGTATCCGGGTGCTTCTATGAGCTTAATAAATAACTGACAAGTGCTAAATGTTTGCTCCCTCTTGCCCCTCCATTCAGTATTTTTATCACTATCACAAGATCCCTTTCTTTTATTTTTATTTATTTTTATTTATTTTTTACACTTTTTTTTAAACTTAGTTTCAGGTGTACAAAACAATGTAATAGTTATACATTTCACCCCTCACAAAGTGATAACACTGCTCTCCCAATCTATTGCCCCTCTGATATATATCTATTACAATTCCATTGACTCAGTTCCCTATACTATACTCCATATCCCATTACTATATATATATTAAATTATAGTTGACATACAATATTATTCAGCTTCAGGTGTACAGTGAAGTGGTCAAGCACAAACACCATCCATGAAGTCTTCTCCCTAGAAGACATGTACCCATCTGACACCCTACAAAACATTTACAACATTATTGATTATATTCCCCTAATTGTCTCATATCCCTGCAATGATATTGTAGTTACCAATTTATGCTTTCTAATCCCTTCCCATTCTTCCTCATTCCCAATCCCCCTTTTATCTAGCAACCATTAATTTTTCCTCTCTATCTCTGAGACTATTTCTGTTTACTTTGCTCGTTCATTCAGTTCTTTAGATTCCACATATAAGTAAATGAGATCATATCGTATTTGTCTTTCCCCAATGGACTTATTTCACTTACCATGATGTTCTCTAGGTCCATCCATATCGTTGCAAATGGTAAGATTTCATTCTTCTTTGTAGCTGAGTAATACTCCATTGTATAAATGTACAGTTTCTTAATCCAGCTGTCTACCAATGGGCATTTCAGTTGTTTCCAAGTCTTGGCTATTGTAAATAGCACTGCAATAAACATAGGGGTGTATATATTTTTTCAAATTAGCATCTTGGGTTTCTCTTGATAGATACCTAAGAGTGGAATTGCTGGGTCATAAGGTAGTTCCATTTCCAGTTTTCTGAGATACCTCCGTACTGATTTCCATAGTGGCTGCACCAATCTGCAATCCCACCAACAGTGCACCAGGGTTCCCTTTTCTCCACAACCTTGCCAGCACTTGTTGTTTGTTGATTTATTGATGATAGCCATTCTGACCAGAGTAAAATGGTATCTCATTGTGGTTTTTATTTGCATTTCTCTAATGATTAGTGAAGTTGAACATTTTTTCATATGTCTGTTGGCCATCTGTATGTCCTCTTTAGAGAAGTGTCTCTTCATATCCTCAGCCCATTTTTTAATTGGGTTGTTTGGTTTTTTTTGTATTGAGTTGCACGAGTGTTTTATAAATTTTGGATATTAACCTCTTATCAGATATATCGTTCACAAATATCTTCTTCCATTCAGTAGGCTTCCTTTTTGTTTTATTGATTTTTTCCTTTGCTATGAAAAAATTTTTAAGTTTGATGTAATCCCATATGTTTATTTTTTCTTTTACTTCCCTTGCCTGAGGGAATATATCAGTAAAAATATTACTCAGGGTAATGTCTGCAAAAATACTTCCTATATTTTCTTCTAGGAGTTTTATGGTTTTAGGTCTTACATTTAAGTCTTTAATCCATTTTGAATTTGTTCTCATATATGGCATAAGGAGGTGGTCCAATTTCATTTTCTTCTTCTTTTTTTTTTAAGATTTTATTGGGGAATTGGGGGAGGGAACACCATTGGGGAATCGGGGAAGGGGAACAGGCAAGTTGCTGTCCTTTTGTTCTTCAGTCTAGTTGTGGAGGACGTCGCTTCACTGGCCCATGTTGGTATTATCATTACACTCTTCCTGGGTGAGGCAGTCACTCGCCAGCCATTAGACAGCAGCTCAAGGCAGCTCACGGAAGCTCATGAAAGCGCACAGCAGCTGCTGGCCAGCCCCACTTCAGCCTACGCCATCGCTGGCAACTCACGGCAGCCCACCTCCAGGTCGAGCTGTTGTTCACCATCTTAGCTGTAGAGGGCGCAGCATTGCTGGCTATCATGTGGGATCCAAACCGGAGCCCTTCTGCTCAGAGCTGGCATCCCAAGCCAACTCTTAACCGACGCACCACCCCAATTTCTTTTTTTTGCATGTGTCAGTCCAATTTTCTCAGCACCATTTATTAAATAGACTATCTTTATCCAATGTACATTCTTGCTTCCGTTGTCAGAGATTAAATGACCATATATGTGTGGATTTATTTCTGGACTTTCTATTCTTTTCCATTGATCTATGTATTTGTTTTTATGCCAGTACCATACTGTTTTGATTACTGTAGCCTTGTAGTATGATTTGATGTCACATAGCATGATACCTCCTACTTTGTTCTTATTTCTCAGGATTGCCGTGGCTTTTTGGGGTCTCTTATGGTTCCATATAAATTTTAGGATTACGTTTTCTATTTTGGTGAAAAATGCCCTTGGTAGTTTGATAAAAATGGCATTGAATCTATATATTGCCTTAGACAGTATGAACATTTTAACTATATTAATTCTTCCTATCCATGAGCATGGTATGTGTTTTCATTTATTTGTATCTTCTTTGATTTCTCTCTTCAGTGTCTTACAATTTTCTGAGTACAGGTTTTTTACTTTTTTGGCTAAATTTATTCCTAAGTATTTTATAGTTCTTGAAGCAACTGAAAATGGGACTGTTTTCTTAATTTCTCCTTCTGTTATTTTGATAATTGGTGTATACAAATGCAACTCATTTCTGAACATAGATTTTGTATCTTGCTATCTTACTGAATTCATTTATTAGCCCAATAGTTTTTTGTGGAGTCTTTGGGGCTTTCTATGTCTAGTATCATGTCATCTGCATATAATGACAATTTTACTTCCTCCTTACCAATTTAGATGCCTTTTTTTTTTTCTTGTCTGATTGCTGTGGCTAGAACTTCCAGAACTATGTTGAATAAAGTGGAGAAAGTGGACAACCTTGTCTTGCTCCTGATCTCAAGGGAATGGTTTTAACTTTTCCCCATTGAGTATGATGTTAGCTGTGGGTTTATCATATATGGCCTTTATTATGTTGAGATATGATCCCTCTATTCCCACTTTGGTAAGAGTTTTTATCATAAATGGCTGCTGGATTTTGTCAAATGCTATTTCCACATCTATTGACATGACCATATGATTTTTATTTTTCATTTTGTTGATGTGGTGTATCACATTAATTGATTTGCAGATATCGAACCAACCTTGGATATCAGGGATGAACCTCCCCCCCTTGATCTTAGTGTATGATCTTCTTAACGTATTGGTGAATTCCATTTGCAAATATTCTGTTGAGTATTTTTGTGTCTATGTTCATCAGGGATATTGGCCTGTAGTTTTCTTTTTTTGTAATGTCTTTGTCTGATTTTGGGATCAGGGTGATAGTGGCCTCATAGAAAGAGTTTGGGAGCCTTCCTTCTTTAAGGATTTTTTTTTTAATAGTTTGAGTAGAATAGGTGATAATTCTTTTTTGAATGTTTGGTAAAATTCACTTGTGAAGCCATCTGGTTCAGGGATTTTGTTTGCTGGGTAGCTTGTTCAGTACTGATTCAATTTCCTTGGTAGTAATCAGTCTATTCAGATTTTCCGTTTTTTCTTGAGTTAGACTTGGAAAGTTGTATACTTCTATAAAATTGTCCATTTCTTCCAGATTCTGAAATTTGGTATATAGTTGCTTGTAGTATTTTCTTAAAATTTTTTGTATTTCTGTGGACTCTGTTGTCACTTCTCCTTTTTCATTTCTGATTTTATTAATTTGAGTCCTCTCTCATTTTTTTTTTTGATGTCTGGCTTGAGGTTTGTTGATTTTGTTTATCTTCTCAAGAAAACAGCTCTTGGTTTCATTGATCTTTTGTATTGGTTTTCTGGACTCTATTTCATTTATCTCCACTCTGGTCTTTATTATCTCCTTCCTTGTACTCCCTTTGGGCTTATTTTGCTGTTCTTTTTCCAGTTCCCTGAGATAACCTGTTGACTTTAGAGTTTTCTTGTTTCTTTAGGTAGGCCTGCACTGCTGTCAACTTCCCCCTTAGGACTGCTTTCACTGCATCCCAAAAATTTTGGGTCATTGTGTTTTCATTTTCGTTTGTCTTGAGGTATCTTTTGATTTCTTCCTTGATCTCATTGTTGACCCACTCACTATTTAGTAACATGTTATTCAGCCTCCATGTGTTTGTGTGTTTTCTAGTTTTTTCTTGTAGTTGATTTCTATTTCAAAGCATTGTGGTCAGAGAAGACACTTGATATGATTTCAATTCTCTTAAATTTATTAAGAGTTGTTTTGTGCCTAAGATGTGGTCTATCTTGGAAAATGTTCCATGCTTGCTTGAGAGGAATGTATATTATGTAGCTTTGCTGTGAAATGCTCTGAAATATCTATTAAGTCCAAGTGGTCTAACGTGTCATTTAAGGCTGCTGTTTCCATATTGATTTTCTGTCTGGAGGATCTGTCCCTTGTTGTCAGTGATGTGTTGAAGTCCATTACTATGATAGTGTTACTGTTGATCTCTGTCTTTATGTCTGTCAATATCTTTTTTTTTATATTTTGGGGCTCCTATGTTAGGTGCATAGAGGTTTACTAGGGTTATGTCCTCTTGTTGGATCAATCCCTTTATTATTATGTAGTGCCCTTCTTTGTCTTTTATTATATTCTTCAACTTAAAGTCTATTTTGTCCAATATAAGTATTGCTACTTGAGGTTTTTTCTCATTTCCATTTGCATGAACTATCTTACGCCATCTCTTTACTTTCAGCCTGTATTTGTCTTTTGATCTCAGGTGAGTTTCTTGTATATAGCATATGCAAGTGTCCTGTTTTCTTAACCATTCAGCCACCCTATGTCTTTTGATTGGAGCATTTAATCCATTTACATTTTATATGATTATTGATAGGTGCATAGTTATTGCCATTTTGTTATTTGTGTTTCTGGCCTTCATTAGTTAGATTGTTTTCCTCTTTCTTCTGCCTAAAGAAGCCCTTTGAACATTTCCTGCAGTGCTGGCTTGGTGGTAATGAATTCCTTTATCTTATTCTTTTCTGGGAAGCTCTTTATCTGTCCTTCAATTTTAAATGATAGCCTTGCTCAATAAAGCAGTCTAGGTTATAGGACTTTGTTTTTCATCAGTTTGAGAACCTCCTGCCAACTCCCTTCTGACCTGCAAAGTTTTTGTAGAAAGTCAGCTGATATTCTTATGAGGGTAACCTGGTAAGTAACTTGCTTCCTGTCTCTTGCTGCTTTTAGGATTCTGTCTTTGTCTTTAACCCTTGCTGTTTAACTATAATGTGTCTTGGTGTGGACCTGTTTAGATTCAACTTGGTTGGAACTCTCTGCACCTCCTGGGCTTGTATGTTGATATCCTTCTCCCAGGTTAAGGAAATTTTCAGTCATTATTACTTCAAATATGTTCTCGACCTCTTGCTCCCTCTCTTCTCCTTCTGGTATTCCTATGATGCACATGCTGTTGCACTTAATGTTATCTGACAGCTCTCTTAAACTATTTTCAATGTTTTTTATTCCTTTTTCTTTTTGTTGTTCTGCTTGGGTGATCCCTGCTATCTTGTCTTCTAAGTTGCTGATTTGATCCTCTGCTTCATCTAATCTGCTGGTAATTCCTTCAAGTGTGTTTTTTATTTCAGTAATTGTATTCTTTAGTTCTAACTGGTTGTTTTTCAGGATTTCTCTATCCTTTATGTTCTCATTAAGTTCCTTGAACATTCTTATCATCAGTGTTCTAAACTCTGCCTCTGATAGGTTGGTTGCTTCTATTTCACCTAGTTCCACTGATTCTGGAGGTTTCTTCTGTTTTTTCATTTGGGACGTGTTTCTTTGTTTCCCAATTCTGGCTGACTCTTTGTACTTGCTTCAATGTATTAGGTAGATCCCCTAGGTCTCTCAGTCTTTGCTGGGTGGACTTATGTGGTATGTGTCCCTTATATTTGAATTGCTCAATCTCCCTATTCTCCTGTGCATGTGTTTCAGAGGTGTCGCTTGTGTTGTGTGTCTTCTTCTGTGGAAGCTGAACTTTGATTGCTTTTGGCTTGTCAGTAGGTGGCATTGACTCTGAGGCTGACTAGCTCTGGGAATTGGATATGTCCACAGTATGGGCTGCTGTGTGAAGGTTGACCCTTCAGATGAGGTTTGGCCCCTATGGGCTCTTATGCCTGTAGAGAATTCCCTTTGGGTGTGACTCTTGTCAGTCAAACCTGGTAATTCTCTGGTTTGGTCTAGAGTTGGTCTCTGGGTGTGATGATTCTTGTGCCTTTTTGACTGGGCCATGGTGCAGTGCAGTTTTGGAACAAAATGGAACAACAAGCACAACCACCACCAAAAAACCCCAAATACTCTCACATGTAAAAACTACTGACAACCAACATTCAACATGCACAGAAGTATCAAAAAAAAAAAGAAAAAGAAAAAAAAGAAATGAAACACAAACAAAATAGCAACACCAAAAAAAGTGCAGAAAAATGGAAAGAACGAGAAAAAGTAGAGTGGGGAAAAGAAAAAAGAAATGAAAAGTGAGAGAAGAGAAAGCGAGAATATATATATATATATATATATATATATATATATATATATATATATATACACATATATATATATATACATATATGATAAACTAAAAATGATAATAAAATAAAATAACAAAAACACACACAAAAAAGAAAAAACACCAAAAACAGTGCCAGTCTTGGCTAAAGTCCACCAAGCTATCTCCAGGTTGTCCTCTGCTGTACAAAAACTCCTCTGTGTCTTGTCCAGGCATAGCCGGCCACCTGGTACCCAGAGTGCCCCCGGCAATGCAATTCTAGATGAGTGGGGCTATGGGGTGTGGTTGGTAGTTTTTACAAAGTCAGTGCAGCACGCTGAGAGCACGCTCGCAGCCAGAAGGTGGTGGTCTCCCTTGGGGACTCCTGGGACTTAGGGCACTCTCCACTGGGGGCTGTGAAGGGTGTGAGATTCCTGAGCTGCTGAAAAGCCCAGCACTGCCTCTGCCACCCGAGGCTGACGTGTGACTCAGCAGCTGAAGTTGCCCTGCTGGGAGCCACGTAGAAAAGGTGGGGGCTGGGTAGGCAATCACACACTGGATGCAGCCTCTTCCCTAGATCACAGCTGCAAGCTGAGTATTTCCGTTTCCTGGGGGCTGCCGCACCTCTGTAATCTGACACTATTCCTCCATTCAGGGACCAGCTTAAGACTTTGTAAGGGGGGGGGGGAAGGGTTGCTGAGGGAGGGTGGGAGTGGGGTCCTCGCTATGGAGTTGTTTTTTTGGTTTTTTTTTTGCTTTCTGACTGACTGAGAGAGCCCAGCTGCAGTTTTGAGCTGAGGTTTCTGCCTCAGATGCTGGGCACCGCTGTGCTGTATGCTGAACTCTCGAAGGACTGCAGGGCTTAGGGAGGGAAACTGTCCCTTGTTGCTATAGTAATCTCCGATCTGCTTCCGGAGGGCCCCGCATTGTCTCCGCACACCTCCCTTCCCTCTTCCTCCACTCACCTGGTTTGTCCACCTTCAGGGAATCTTTGTGCGAGTCTCTTAGCTGTTCTGTGTGACGAGCAGAGGTTCCTCTGATGAGTTATAGCTGTTCAATTTGTGGTAATTTCCAGGGGAGAACTCAGGGAGCCCTTCTCACTGCCGCCATTTCTATGACGTCTTCCCACGAGATCCCTTTTTTAGATGAAGGGAGCTCACAGAACAAATCCAGTCTACAACTTATTTTTGCATGACCTATTTAGTATCATAAAAATTTGAATAAGTTGCAAATATTTAAAAATGTGAAGGCTTTGCTTAAAAATTGGAATTACCGATTTCTTTCAAAAAATTCCCTGAGGGGTAGCATTCTTACATAGCATTGGTTGCCTGGCAATAAGCACTGGTTCCCCCATTTAGTCAGGCAGTGCTCTCCAGATTGCCCAGTCTCCACCATTCTCTATAGTCTCTCCCCTGCCTACTTCCCTCATCAGTGTTACTTACCTACTGGACTCTGAAGGCATTTGAATTTGTAAGTCCTGAATTAAACACCGTGTGTGTGTGTGTGTGTGTGTGTGTGTGTGTGTGTGTGTTAGTGGATAGGTGAAGCACTCATAGATCAAGCATCAAGCTGTTATTCCCCCTGAGCCTCAGTGTAACTGAATTTATGATTTCATTTGGCAAATAGGACAGCTGAGATTTGAGGAGGGAGGGTGTGTTGGTGAGTGAATGGCAGGAGCAGCTGGAATGAGTCCAGGGCTTATTTTGGTGACGTTGAAAGAGGACATGGAATCTTTACCCTTGGCTGCTCCCCCTGACCTCAGGTTCTAGTAGTGGCCTCTTGCTCTCCTAAGAGGCAAAGGTCCCTGATTTCATCTCTTACAGGGCCATCTTTCACTCTGCAACTACCATATTCATTTCTCCCTTTCTGCCTCCCCAGCACCCAACCCTGATCAAGTCACTTCTCTTCTCTGGCCCTCAGTTTCCCCATCCATAGAACGATAGGTGTGGTCTGCTTGGTTCCTTGGGTGAGTCATCCTTCTCAAAAACACCCCTAAGAATGAGATGACTTTGGGGAGAAACAATTAAAGAAGCACATTTAAAACCTGCTTATTTATAAAACCTCTGTACCAGAGAGCCCTGAACAGAAGCAGATGGCATCCAGTTCAGCAATTCTCAGTCCTACCCCAGGATTCCCAGCCCTGGGTTCTGACACACCAGGGGGCTTCTAATTATGGTGAGAGTGTTTCAGAAATTGGAAGAGGGAAATTCCCAGTGCAATATTATTTTGAATTCACTCTGATTATTAATAAGCTCTGCCAAATGGTTAAAGGTGAAATGGTGAGAATTTAAGGAGCGTATTTAAGACAGCACTGAGATACTGTAGCCTTGGCTGAAATGAAGGAGAAAGGCATGAAGAAGGACTCATTCTTCTCCTTTCTTCCCCCTTATTTCTAACTAAAGTTTTTGCCAGAAGCAAAAGTGTAAAATAAGGCAAACCCCACATTAGGCTACTTCAACATTTAATGTCATCATCAGTATTATTATTATTATTATCATCATCATCATCATCAATATGTCATTGATTTTAAAAGTTATAAGTTACTGGCTCTTTATTTTGTTCATTCTCTATACCCTATAAAACCTAAGGAGCAAAAAAAATAAAAGAAAAGAAAACTCTACCCTTCCTTTGTTGGGGTCCTGGGGCCTCAGCTGAGGTGGGCTCAGGCAACGTGGTCTGCCCATCTGCCTATCTCAGGCCTGCCCAGGTAACCCAAGGCCCTTGGCTGGGGTGGGAATCATGAAACAGAGAGAGTCAAACTTGCCTTCTCATCTCAGGTTTGCACAGGCCTGACCTTGGGAGGCTCGAGTCCCCCTTGAGCACCGCACCCCCACCCTTCATCATAGGGCCTGCAGTGTTACTAAGATCCTGTGGGACTGCTGCTTAGCCAGCCACTGTTCCCTGAGTGCCTTTTAATATGTCTCAGGGATTACTCTGTCTAGGAAGCCTTCATGAGTGACCTGCTTAGTTTTCTGTCTTCCTCAGCACAGTGGGACCCCTCCAGGTGTCTGGGTATATCTGGGTGTCTCTATGACCCCAGAGTCCAACATGGAACTTAAGTGGCCCCACAGCCCACCCTCGAGAGATAGTGCTGGACATTCTTAAGGTCTCCACAGAACTCCTCCAGACTCAGCCCACCTTCCATTGCCCTCAGCTGCCAGTTAGGGCCCTGGCTAAAATGGTCATCTGCCACCTGGGTTGAACATGCTTGGCCCTGCACTTGGCCTCACCTGCCAAGTAATGCTACTTCCCCACACCTGCTCGGACCAGCCCTGCACCAACTCAGTCACCTGCCAGCTTGTCCTCCTCTGCTACTGGTCGCCCCTGAGTCCTGTCACAACTACTTAACTGCAGTTGTTGCATGAAACCAGCCATAAAAAACACCTGGGCGAAGGGGCATAGCATGTTCCAATAAAACTGTTTTGACCAAAAGAGGAAGCAGGCCAGATCTGGCTAGTGCTCTGCAGTCTGATGACCCCATAAAGGAAGCCTGACCCACCTGCTGGTTGCTGGCTGGGAGGCCAGCAAACTGGTATTCCTTTCTTCATCTCTTCCCCCAGGCTGAGTACAAGGTAAGGGTGGCCGAGGGCACAACATTCTTATGGCTTCTCCCCTCATTCCTCCTGCCCTTTGGTGGCTCAGGCTATATACCTGGGGTTCTGCCTCCCTCATATTTCCAAGCTTCCACCAGGGCATGGAGTGTATATGTGTATAGACCTGAATTTGAATCTCTGTTCTTCCTCCCGGTAGTTGTGTGACCTTAGGCAAGTGACTTCCCCTCTCAAAGTCTCACTTGTCATAACCTCTTCCTTGCTGACCCCTACACAACATTGGCAGTGAGGAACTGCATTTCCGTGGGTGGTGTGCACCTGTCACTCATGGCTGCTCCAAATCTTTTGAACACTCTGTCCACATTCACTATCCCTATTCATCCACTATCATTCAATCATTCATTCATTCATTCATCTGCCATCAGCTTCCCAGAGTATAAATCCAGCTTCCAAGTGGAAATTCCAAATCTTCGAGCCTCCTTAGCTGCAATGGCACAGGCTGGGGTGAAAGCCCCAGTCCATTGGCCCCACTAGATGCTTTCAACACCAAGAAGGGTGGCCTTATAAAATGCATCATCGAAGGAAGTTCCCAAAGCAGGGACCAGCAGAAGTACACACACAGGGTACAGCTCAAAGAGCACAAAATCACAGGAGGACAGCATCAAGCATAGTAAGCCAGATGATAAGGTAATGCCAGAGGAGAAAAAAGCGTGTCCAGGTCAGACACTCAGGATGGGGATGTGATGAGAGAAGCAGGTCAGGTTGACTCATTCTAAGCATGTCTAGGTCCATTCTAGGAATGTCTACCACAGAGAGAAAAGGAAGCAAAGACTTATGTATAAAGATGCAACATTATCTACACTGTCAAAAAAAAAAAAAAGAGAGAGAGAGAGAAACCTAAATGTCTGGCAACAGGAGGGAGGTTACAAATAGTATGGTACAAAGATCAAAGCAGAATGTGTGAGAAAATTTGTGTGACCTAGGAAAATGCTCAAAGTGAAATGGTAAGTTAAAAAAGCAGAATGTGGGCTGGCCGAGTGGCGTGATGGTTAAGAACTGGCTTGGGATGCCAGAGGGCCCCAGTTTGGATCCCACATATGAGGGTCAGTGACACTGCCCTCTACAGCTAAGATGCTGAACAACAGCTCAACCTGGAGCTGGGCTGCCGTGAGTCACCTGCCATGGCGTAGGCTGCAGCCCCTGTGGCAGTGGGTTGCCATGGGCTACCGAGCCAGCAGCCAATGTGAGAGGCCAGCAGCCGCAGTGAGCGGCCGTCCAGAGGCTGGCGACTGATCTGCCTCGCCCGGGAGGAGTGCAATGATGGTTCCAACTTGGGCCAGTGAAGCAACGTCCTCCACAACTAGACTGAAGAACAAAATGAC